>NC_034592.1:161834467-161977751 GCF_900095145.1 Mus pahari
TCTCTCTCTCTCTCTCTCTCTCTCTCTCTCTCTCTCTCTCTCTCTCCTCTCTCTTTTCTTCACGTACAGATCTTCTTGGGAGCAATTATCTATCCTGACAAAGGGCTCAATTCCCAGGCTTGCTTTACAGCTGGATATGGCTCCATGAACAAGCTCTGTCTACTGCAATTAAGCAGAAATATTGGGTGGGTTTTCTTCATTTTTTTTCTACTTTTTCCCTTCTGCCTACTACACCTCCCTGTTTGTAGATATGGAACACTAAAATAAAAGTTGGATATGAGTCGACTGCCTTGGATCATGAAGTAAGCTTGAAGCATGTGTGTGTGTGTGTGTGCGCACACACATACACACACAGACAGAGACAGAGACAGACAGACAGACAGAGAGGCAGAGACAGAGAGAATGGGAGACAAAGACAGAGAGTCAGAGAGAGAGACAGAGACAATGGAAGAGCATGCAGAGAAACAGAAGAAAGCTAGGTGTGTGTCACCAACAACCACCTCAGTTCTTTTGAGCTGGCAACTTCTGGGCCTGGTTTTAGCCTGATGAGTTTAGAGGCAAAAGCCACACCTGAGGTTAGCCCCCCGCTGCTGAGAGACTGATGTTTCCTGTGGCTGTGGTAGTTGGGCACGTGCTGAGTTCCTGGCACTGCTTCTTGCAGGTAATCCTCACTCCCCAAGGTATGCAGGCCGCTCTCTGGGGGCCTAGACACTCTGCAATGACCACTTCCTGCTCCCACCCCCTCGTGTCAAGGCATCAACTCAGTACAATCCCATGAGGAAGCCAGACCCCCAAGACTAGGACAGACTCCACACACACCCTCCGGTGCCACACTCTGCGTTACCCCAAATGGCCACACACTTGCAAGGATGGTCACTGTTAAAAGTTCCTAGTTCAAACTCCCCAGACACCCTCAGTTTGTTCCCTGATTCCTCCAGAAATGGTTTCTTCCTGGAGGATAACAGTCTTTATCTTCAGTACCCAAAGGGCAGAGAGAAGCCTGATATGGCTAAATAGGAGGAACCGTCGATGCCCCCTCTTTTGACTATAGCCACATAGTGTCTGTCAGGATGCAGGCTCATCAGGAGAAAAAAAAAATCCAGAGGTTTCAGTGTGTGCTCTGTAGCTTATGTGAATGGCTCCACATGTTATTCTTAATTAATTATATTTTATTGAAGCAATTAGGTGACTGACAGCTTCAGTTAAGTGCTAATGAAAAGCTCACATTTTCCTGTCTTTTCACATACTGTTGGCCGCAAAGTGTAGCTCAGACTCCCAGGGGCTGGAGCTGAGGCTGGTGGCAAGGGCATGGCTGGGCATCACATCCCTCGGGAGGAAGCATCCCCGAGCTCGTGCCCTCTTCTCCGCAATGCCTGTCTGAGCCCACTCCCAAATGCCAGGTCAGCGTTCCAGTCCCGAGCACTGGCGCTTCTCTGGGAGGGTGGGTTAATTGCTTGGGCTTTCACGCTTTTCCTTCCCCTCCGGAAGGGCAGCAATAGGCATTAGAGCATCAGGAGGATTCCACACTTCTTACTCTTCCTGGCATCTCCAGAGACAGCAGATGTGCTCTCTGTGTCCCAGCCATGTCAGACACTGGGCTCTACGTCTGCATTGTGACTCAGAGCATCTGACTCTAGAGCCCTGATTATCCTGACACAAGTACCGAGGAGCAAGAGATGCCATGGGCAAGCTGATGCACTTGTGTTTACGTAGCCAAATTGCCCACCAGGTCCTTTCTCGACATTTTGTTTTCCGTAGAATGATGTGACTGAGGGAAACCAGCCCGCCTCTCCTGGTGCTGATACACAAGAACCAAAGCCTTTTCTAGCTGCGGTGTTTGGTTCTCTGGGATGGAGTCTATGGGTACCCGAATCATTGATTCCTGCCTGTAGTCCTGGAAGGCTAAAGCCTTTTGCTGTCCAAAAGCATAGAGCTGGCCCCTGACTAGCCTTTCTGTAGGGCATATTCCCACTCTGTGATGTAGAGTCAGCTCCCACACTGGCTGTGCTCATAAATATACCTCTCTCTGTCTCTCTGTGTGTCTCTCCCTCGGTTTTTCTGTCTCTGTCTTCTCTCTCTCTCTCTCTCTCTCTCTCTCTCTCTCTCTCTCTCTCTCTCTCTCTCTCTCTCCCTCTCCTCCCCCCCCCCACACCTCCACACAAACCAATGGACTCAAGTGCCACTTGTCACATAAATCCAGCTTCTTGGTATGGATCAAAGCCTTTATGATCTTCATTCCTATAGAAGACTCATCCACTGCTTTCAGAGGTTGTAAGCTCTTTAGTTGGAACAGTTCAGGGTCTTCAGTGGCTGAGAATAGAACACTTACCCAGTGTACCAGTGTCTTCTTCAGTCTGTGTATGGTGGGAAAGTATTGAGGGACACTCATGTAGCCCAGGGTCCCCCGCCCACCTCAAGGTCCTTGGCTTAATCACATCCCAAAAGTACTTTCTAGTAAGACAGTCTGAGGGTTAAAGTATGGCAGATTGTATTTGTTTCTTTCTTTCTTTCTACACTGAGTGGTAACAGTGGAACTGTGGGCTCCCTTGGGCATGGTTGGGAATGGACTCATGTTGGGGAGTGGTTGGCACTCCACACTGGGACCTCAGATTTGGTGACAGGAGCCCAGACAGATTCAGATGTTGACCAGACTGTATTCTGAACCCCCTGTTCACCTGCATGTGTGCACTTGCTGGGACTGAGGCAGACACCATGGCAGCCTTTGATGTTGTGTTACAGCATCCCTTCTCTCAGGGTGTGGAAATTGCGCAGGCTGCTCTGTGACCCCCCCCTACTGTGACCTCCCCTGGGGCTGGTGGAGGGTGAGTTGTGAAGCAGCAGGTGCTGATGTGATATGGCCTTGCAGCCTGACATTGGTTCCCTTTCATGTTGGCCAGAGAAAAACCCCTAGTGATGGGTAGAGAAGGACTTGTGTATAGTCACAGGACTGTCCGTCATGCAGCCTGAGGGGGACATACACCCAGGTACAGCCGTGAATATCCAACACACGAAAACCCAAAACACTGTGAGATTTGCTTTTATTTAACATTGTTTTTCATAATTCAATCATAGGGTTCTCAAAAACAAAGATTGCGGGTGATACCTTATTGTAAAGATCAAAAGGCTGAGGCAGGGCACACCTGGGAATGGCTCCTGTGACCCACTTGTTTTTCAGAGCCATCCTCTTACAGTTGTGTGCAGAAGGCAGGCTTTCAGATGTAATTAGTGTCTCTCACCTCCCTTGTCTTCTTGGATCTCAGCTGGATGGTTTCAGATTAAGGAGACCTGCTGGGACATGGGAAGCTCACACATGTGCATGTGTGCTTTCCATGATGCCACCTCCTGGACAGGCTTCTCCATTCACATTCATTTCTTCCTGCCTCCAGATGTCAATGCTGGGCCCTTCACCTAGCATGGCATCGGGGATTCTGGAGCTTGTGTGCTGGAGAGTGTCAGGTAAAAGTCAGGGTGGCTGTGCTCAAATGTGTTTGTCATCAGAGCCCAGTCTGAGTTGGCTCACATACAAAGGCCCTATGCCACCATCGTATGACTTGGAACACTTTGTGCAGTAACTGTGACAGTAACGGTGAGACAACATTGTCTTACCGCAAGAGCAATGTTCCTGCCTTGGGTCCTCCCTTGCTTACTACAGGTATGAGACTTTGGTGTGCAGGCAGCTGGGATTAGTGGAAAAGACACACTCTACAATGCTCTTAGAGCAGGGGTCCACCCCTCCACATAGAGACCCAAAACAGGTTCATTATACAGGTTATACATTGTACATTATATACATGTTCATTGTATACATTGTGCGTTGTATACATTGTACATTGTACACATTTTATACCATATACATTGTACATTTTATACATTGTACATTAGATACACTATACATTTATACACAGTCTCAAGGACAGACTGTTACCTGAGACCAATGTTGCCTTTCTGGACAGGTGCACAGCACAGAGACCAGGGCTGCACTGGGTGTGTCTCCTTGGTGTCTCCCTTGTCCGTCTCAGGAGTGTCTGCAAGAGGAGGCAGGTGAGAAGCATTGCACAGTTAAAGCAGGCCAGGGATGCTGGGCATGAAATCAGCAGGGTCGGGAATCACTCAGAAACCTTGGGTCTCTAATTCTGCAGTCTTCAGGAACAAGAGAACGTCTGCAGTGCCCCAGTATTCCCACTGGGGAAATGACAAAGAGACTCAGAAACACACGTTTCTCAGAATAGTCAAACGTACAGGAAATAGATCAGTGTGAATGATTGCAGAGCCCAGGCCCTTTTGTCTGGCATCTCCAAATGTTCTCTAGAAGAGAGTTGAGGTGCCTGATAGAAGCCAAGTGAACCATTGGAAGGTTTACATCTCAGGGAGGGGCAAAGACTGAAGCTCCAGTCAGAACTGACATCGGGCTGCCTGACTATGGCCACTGGTTCTCATTTTAGGATGGACAGATTATCAATGTAGAGAAGCCTGGCAATACAATGATTTTTCCTATGAGCTATTAGAAGAAAGAATATCTGAATTCATCTACCCAGCTATCTACCCACCCATCAATTTATCCTCCCTCTCACCCACCTACCTATCAATCCATCCACCCACTCATCTGTACATATATCTATACACCCACCCACCAGTCTATCATGCACCTACCACCTATCCATCCATCCTCTCATCTACCCACCCACTGATCCACCCATCCTTTCATCCTCCCCATACACCTCCTTATCAATCTGCCCGTCCATATATCTCCCAGTCCACCCACCTACCCACCCATCCATCCACTCATTCATCCATGCATATATTTATCCATCTACCCACCATCCATCCATCTATCCACTCACTCATTCATGCATATATCCATCCATCCATCTATCTATCTTCCAACGATCCATCCATGCATCCACCCACCATCCATCCAGCCATCCACTCATCCATACATATATCCATCCATTCATCCATCCATCCACTCACTCACTTACTCATTCATGCATGCATCAACCCCCACACACACATATACTCAACCATTCATTTATCTACTGTCTATTTGTCTGTTCACCCATCTGTTAAGCCATGCACTCATCTATATATCCATCTGCCTACCAATTAATCCATCTACCTACCACTCCATCTGTCTATTCAGTGATTCATCTGTTCTGTCCTTGCATCCATGCATCCTTCATCCATCTGTCCATTCATCTAAACATCTGTCCATCGATTCACCCACCTATCTATCCCTCTACCTATCTATCCATTGACCAAACCATTTCCCACCATTCATCTACCTACCTACTCATCCATCTATATACCTGCCTGCTTATTCACCCACCCACTCATCCACTCATCCATCTGTTTACCCATCATCTCATACCCATCTATCCTCCCACTTTCCAACCCCAACCTGTCACTAAGGCTGGTGAAGTCTCTGCTTTTCATTGACTTAACGTTCTTGACACTATTCCATGTCACACCATCGTGGAATGGGGAGTGTAGTTTCACGATATGGCTCTTGTTATATCTCCACTAACCTTGGGTTCATCTGTGTGAATGAATTTAGAGCGGTCTCAGTTTCATGCAGGGACAGTGAAGAGCAAGGTGACTCTGGAGAGGCCAGAGGAAGCATGGACTGAGAGACAGGGCAGCTACTCAAGCCCTTCCTTCACTGCTGCTAAGTGAGACAGTGAGGTGGCAGAGTTGGCTGTGGCCACTGTAGACAGCAGATACCAGTTCCTTCTTCAGAAAAAGGCCCGGGAGGGTTTGCAGTCCATACCTCCAGAGCCTTGCCTCTGGGTCCACTCCTCTCTCTCTTTCTATCCCTCCCTTTCTCTTCTCTCCTTTTCTTCCTCTGCCCCTTCTCCATTATCCCTCCCTGTTCCCCTCCTTCTTTCCTGCCCCCATCCACACCTTTCCTCCCCTCTTCCTTTTTCTCCTGCCTTGAACAAACACTCAAGTTTCCTCTTCTACCTTGAGCCAGTTCTGAGCTGAGGGACTCACGCCTAAGCACCAGCTGTTGTCTCTAAAAATACCACGAGTAGGCACGAGTGTGGCACGTGCTGGGCTTGGCCTCTGGCTCCCAGAGCCTTCCTTGCTGATAATGGTCAACTGTTGACATGCCCAACCCTGATTCTGGCTAAGATGTGTTTATATATTAAGGTGTAGTCAGGCTGGAAATTAGCTCCATTTTTCTGGGAGAAAGTCTGCACGTTTGTGGTGAGCCAGATACCAACCTCCTTCCTGACAGCAACCCATGCCCTCACATAGGCTGAGTCCAATTCTAGCCAGGAAACAGTGGGTCCTCCTATAGCCTAACATCATGAAGGGACGAGTGGTTGATGACATTTTTCACAATGAGGGTTAGTGTGACCATGAGAACAAGGACTGGTGGCTGTCACATTGTAGAGTGATACTCACAGACACAAGTCACAGCACTGACCCTAGGCAGCTGCCCCAGAATACCCTGTACACCTGTCTCTGTGAGCACACATGCAGATGGCAGGTGTGTCTGCACTGCCACTCACCAAGGCCTGAGTTGTGGCACACAGAGCAGGCTGGTAGAGACTGACCTGCTGGCAGTTAGGGCTATGTGACTGCAGAAATTCCTCCATGTAATAAAGCAGGGCCTAGCACAAGCCACAAAGGATTAGCTGCCTCCCTCCTTGGGAAGCTGCTGGGAGTCACACTTCTGGTTAACAACAAACTCTCTGCAGGTAAAGACTTATGGAGAGAATTGCTTTTTATGGAAAAAAAGAAAAAAAAGCATCCAGGGAAACCAGGGCCCACAGAGAGAGGTGTTATATGTTTAATGGAAATTTCCAATTTCGTGCGCATGTGTTCTTTTAGATCTGACCAGAGAACGGTGGCCTTATTCTTGGACACAGCTAAGTATGGTAATCTCGTGGGTGGGCACTTTGTTTGTCTAATTAAACCATCTAGTGGATCAAAGGTGAGACAGAGCTTGTACCCTGACATGCCTGGGATCATACGATCTGTGGTGCATCCCTATTGTCAGATATAGGGGTGTACAGGGTGGGCGTGAGCCCTGGTGTCCCTGGGTGGAGCTACAGAACCTTTGCCGCTTCCTCAGTCCCAAGTTTCAGCTATGAACAATCGGGTATCCTCTGATGAGCCTGCAGTTCCTCTGCAAAATTCTCATTGAGAGTGTAATCATGGATGCACATTTGGCCATCCCTAGCTTTTCTGGATTGCAAAATTGTCTGCTTCTCAGAGGTGACTCTAGAAGTTGACTCTAGCCAAGGCAGAGGAAGGCTTGACCCAAGTTTCCTCCCAAGAATTAAGGCATAAGTGAAAGCCTTGAGGCCAATTCTCCAGGCTGGGCCACTTCAGAAGGAAAGTGTGTTTGCGTGTGCCATGCGCTGCATGTTAAGTATTTCCAAACCCGGACACACTTGTCTACAGGGCTCCTGCGTGAGACCCTTCCTGCAAATCCATGTGGTCCTGGGCTGTGCTCTCGATTTTTGCTGTCGGGGAGTGTGTTCCAGGTAGGTGACGATTCTCCTTAATAATGTCCCTGCCACTCATCTGTGACTGAAATGAGCGCTCTGTGTGACAGATTCTCCGAGTCTAATTAGGAGGAAGAAAAATCAGGAAGTAAGCATTTTCCGGGCTGGTGTCTTTGAAACGAGAAATTAAAAGCCGTGCAAAAGCCCGCCACATCTCTTCCTGACGTGTACTCTGAGATAAGGACAGGCATGAGTGTCTGCGCTCTGGATTTGGGGGAATTTTTGCCCTGTGCTGTGCTGGGTACCTGGCTCCCATCCCACCATGTCCTGTCCCTGTAGCTTCCCAGGCAGGGCTTACAGACGTGGTTCTCTGCCGGTCCAGATAGAACATGAATTTCTCTTTAACGTTAGCAGCCCCAAAGCCAGAGGCATCTGAGGTTTTTCTTTTTCTCCTGGACTTTGGGAATTTAGGATGAACTTTGGCATGTTCATGCAATCTGCGTCTGTGACCTGCAGCAAATCCCTGACTGAAATCGGTTTGCTTGTTGGCTTGGTCCATCTGTCCAGTCACATCTCTTACACCAAGACATCACATGTCCCTCTCTGTCATCAGAATGTTCTGTCAAGCATTCTTCTATCACAATCATATGCTTGGAGCTTCTCGTCTGTGCTGCCCTTCTCTGTGTCCTGTCTGGAACGCCAGCTTTATACCCCAATCAGTTATGTGTTTCTCTTCTAGCAGCATGCTGCCCTGAAGGCAGCTCATCTCTGTGCCTATAGCAACTCCAGTTCCAAGGCAGCAGAGTAGCTGGGATTAGGAAGGGGACCTGGAAAGGAGACAGGGCAAGAGGCGTTGGAAGCGCCTGAAAACACCCAGGCAGCCAGGACTTAGAGACAGAACCTCAGAGGAACGACCTAAGTTGTCTACTATTCCCTCACTCAGTGCTGACTCCTAAGCTCCATGCCCTCTGGGAAGGTGGATTGGAGACACCAAGCAATGAACAATGCTGAGAGACAGAGGGGCGGCTCTGAGCGGAGTGGTAACTGTTTGATGGATAGATGAATAAATGGATGGGCAGAAAAACAGATGCTCAGATGGATGGTTAAATGGATAGATCAATGGATGGATACATGGGTAAATGGGTGGGTGGATGGATGGATGGATGGACAGTGGGTGGATGTTTAAACAAATAGATATAGATGGATGATCGATCAGTGGATGGGGGTAAAGGTAGATGAGTGTATGGTACCTGCTTACATGATGGATGGAGGAACAGAAGAATCCAGATATATATATATATATATATATATATATATATATATATATATATATATGGACAAATGAGTGGCTGTACAAATGGTGGGTAGGTAGATGAGTGGACAGACAGATGGGTGGAATTTTCAAAGGGTCATGCTTCTATAGTGTCTTCTGAGCCTATCTGGGTCAGAGGTAAGAGGATCCTTGAGAAAATCCCAGAAGCTCAGACTTGGCCTGGAGCCAAGCAGACCCTGAACATAGGACAATGGGTTTCCAAAATCAAGACCTTGACTCTCCAGGGCTCCTAGGAAGGAATGCCCACTGCTTGTCTGCAGGCTGCACCAGGGAGCAAGAGCTTGTGGCTCTCTACCTTATTCTTGATTTGTCCCTGCCTTCACTTTCCCTAAACCCTCTGCTAATTGCATTAAGCACCGATAAGTAGAGAGTGATTTCTGGGACGCATCTTAAAGCTCTGCTGCCTGGGGTGTGCCTGCAGGGCCAGGGGCTCGACTTGGCTCTTCACAGCCCACCTCATACCTGAGTCCCCAGCTTTGAAGCTGCTTAGCTGCCTGGCGGCTCTCTGCCTCAGGCCATTTATAGAGCCAGGGCCTGTGAAGCTAAAACAGTTTGATGTGTAATTGCAGGAGGAAATGGGGAGCCCGCTGAGCGTGGCAGGATGGAGTGGCTTCTCACGGTCCCGTGCCGAGCCGCTCGCTGCAGTCGCCAGCAGATGCGCACGGTAGGCAGAACAGTGACATTTTTCATGGGCTGCCGTGTTCTGAATCAACACTGCAATGGTGCGATTAGAGGGAGGACGGAAACAATCCCAGCCTCGCCAGACACAGATCCGTCCTTGGCCCTGCCTCCTGCCTTATCACCCACTGTGTCTCCTGAGATATGCAAAGTAGCTGCTCCCTCCACATTACACCCTCGCATTTCCTGAAAATTGAATTTTATTTGGTGGTCTACCTATAACTCACAGCGCTCCTCCCAAATGCTCCTCTGCTCTCATTTAACTGAAAGTGTGTTCTTTAACTTCCCACTGGCTAAGATACAGAAGGAAGCTGGGACTTCTGTGTGCCAACAAACCCCACACCTGGGACGAGCAGCTATCCCGCTGCCTCTGCCCCTCCATGGCAAGCACCTCCTGCCCTCCTGCCCCAAGGGACTACCCTCAGCACTACCAAAGATGTAGTTGGAGCTGGCTATTGTGTGTGGAGTTCCTGTCAAATCAACAATAGACAGAGTATGTAGAACAGGTTGCTTCCTGTTGCTGTGATAAAACACTATGACCAAGGCACCTTATAGAAAAAAAGAGTTTCCATTTAGTTTAAGGTTCCAGGAGGCTGAAGTCCATAATGCCAAAGAGGCGTGGCAGCCAACGCAGGAAGCTGAAAGCTTGCCCACACCCTTTTACTGCAAAGCACAAAGGAGAAGGAAGGCAAACTGGAAATAAGCTAAGGCCTTAATCTCGAAGCCCACTCCCAGTGGCGCACTTCTTGCAACAAGGCCACACCTCTTAATACTTTCAAATAGTGCCATTCCCCAAGCATTCAAATAATATGAACACATGGGAGACATTCTTATTCAAACTATAGAAATACAAAACCTGAGAGAGAGAATAACCGAGAGACTAGACGATAAATTAGATGATTGATTGATTGATTGATTGATTGATACATAAGCAGATGGATAGATGATAGGTAAATAATAGATAAATGATAGATAGATAGATAGATAGATAGATAGATACATACATACATACATACATACATAGATACATACATAGATACATAGATAGATATATACATTCCTACATACATAGATGTAGATTTGATGATAGGTAAATGATAGATGATTAAGAGATAGATGATTGACAGATTAGATTAGACTGTAGATACATTTATGACAAGTAGATACATAGTAGGTAGGTAGATACATAGGTGATCGAAATTTAGTGAGGAAAACGGGAAGTTGCATGCATACGCTTATTTTCTTAAGGTTATGCATTAAAGAGTGGAAGTCCTAACTTGGATAGAATCCACACCCAGCTTTGTTTTGTCCCCCGCACCCACCCCCAAGCTGTGGTCCATGCATTTTGTACTCTGATTTGGGACTGTGCTTGACTCCAGGGTCATGGCCTGTTCTTCCTGTTTCCCTGCCCATGCATCACTCTCTCTAGATGTACATTCAGACCCAGGGCTTGTGTTTTTCCTGGTGCGTGGAGTGAATTAAGGCCCAGTTGCCCTTTCAGGCTTGTTAAACCCTGGGCAGCCTCCCTTGTGTAGCTGTCCTCTGGCCCCTCCAGTCCGCACACTGTCTGGGTGCCTTCTTCCTGCACACAAATCCTATCTGCATTTCTGGCCCCCTCCCCCAGGGAGGTTTGAGACAAACTAGCGAGCACCGGCCTGGTACTTTTCAAAATCACGTGGGCTCTTCTAGGCTGTCTACATTTCTGTACACATTACAGAATCCTCTTGTCGATTTTGGAAAATAAAACCTGCTGGAATTTTGATTGCGAATGTCAAGCTCTCTCTTGAAAATCACTTCAGCTCACAGTAAAGTGCAATGTGCTACAGTCTGGGTGTGAAGCCCTTTGTGTGGACTGGATACCGTGTACAAGGAAGAGGGAGACTGGGGTGCAGGGCTAGGGAGAAAAGGAAGACAAGGTGCCTGAGAGCCTGTGGTACAAAAGAGAGTCCCTGGCCCGCTTCCCCTCCTCCCCCTGCAGGTGTCCATTCTCATCAACACTTGGTCTACCTGACCCTAATGTATGTAAAAGCACCTGTTTATGGGAGGAGTTAAACGAAGTGTGGTTTCCCCGGTGGGTGAGTTGGAGAGCCTCACAGAGCCTGGTGTGCACAGCCACACTCCTACCTGTCTAAGCTACCTTTCTTGCAGTTCTCATGTTCCTCCCCCACCACTGTAGTGACATGTAGCATTCAGCAGAAGTCTGGTCTACCTTCTAACAATGAGTATTTACATTGCATGATGTTGTGGTCTAAAATGATGCCAGGCTGCCAGGCCTGTTAGTCTGAACTGCTGACTTAACACAACCTCAATTCGCCTGGGAAGAGAGTCTGGATGAAGAGTTCTCTAAATCGAGTTGGCCTGTGGGCAAGTCTATGGGGTGATTGTCTTGTTAGTTAATTGATGTAAGAAGCCCACTGTGGGCAGCACCATTCCTTAGGCTGTGGATCTTGAATAGTGTAAGAAGGAAGAAAGCTAGCTGAGAGCAAGCAGCCCCACTGAGTACATTCATATCTCTCTGCTCTTTCTTTACTAGGGATGTGATGTGACCAGCTGTGTGAGTTCTTGCCTTGTGACTTACTTCAGTGATGGCATTAAAAAGCAGTGTTAGGCTGAATAAACCCTTTCTCCCCTAAGTGGCTTTCTGTCCTGATATTTTTATCACGGCCTCAGAAATCAAACTAGAACAGCCACCATCCTAGCTATCCTGATACACACGTGATCCACAAGCCACAGGTTGAACATACCTGCTAGAACAAGCAGATCTCCAGTGACTGATGCTGGTATCCATGGTTACTTTACCTCCCCAGTGTCAAAGATCACACCAGGCGGTATTGCCTAGAATTAACTCACCTGGGAGCTTCATCTTGGATGGTGGCCCAGGTCAGCACTGGCCTGCCTCTCATACCTGCTTAGTTTCACTGAATGAGCCTCATTAGATTTTGCATGATCTAATTTAGCCAGGCTCTATGAAGACATTGTACAAGCCAGTCCCCTCTCTGCGCTATTTGAGAGAATAATACATCCATAGGAGAATTCATTTGCAACTCTAAGCCCCCAGTTAAAGATACCTCCAGGGACCAACGTGGGTAATTTGTAGAGCATTCCGATCCATTTATGAGATAGATTGCAGCTTGCAGCGAGTGGTGAGGCCCCGATCAGGCTGCTTCAGAGAAGGCATCCGTGTAACCCAGCTCTCCTCTGGGAAGGTGCGGAAGCATCAGGGAGCTCTAAGCAGCAAAAGCTACACTGCAAATTGCTTTCATGGCTCGGGTCCTGGGAGCAGGTACCTGCCTTGCGTTCATCTAAGCACATTAGCGAACTTCATAAAGCCTTAAGTGGCACAAAGGACACTTCATCGCCAGTCCCAGCTCCACCTCCTCTGTCACATATGGGCTCTCTCCTGGGTGTGATAGCAGGTAGAGAACACTGGGCCAAGCCGCAACTGGTGAGTCCTGGCCGGCAACTTGGGGAGGACTACTGTGAAGTTTAAGAGCTTTCTTATCTGCCTACCTCCTCCACTGGTGTCCCTCCCCCCTGCCAGCTTCCTGCCTCAAAGTCCTCCAACCTCTTAGTGGTCGACCTGTGCATTGTTTATAACTTGGGCTTCCATGGTGATGCGTGACAGCCAACAGTCTGACTTTCACTCCTTCCTCAGAGCACAGACCCTGCCGCTTGCAGCTGTTGCCACCTCTCACATTGTGCCCTGCACTCAGGTCAGGCTGAGAGGAAAATGGGTTTTTCCCTCTGAGGCCACAGAGCTGGGAATCAGTGACTGAGTCCTCTGCTAACTGTAACCCACCAGGCACAGATGATCTCTGCAGACAGTGAGTGATTGATTCACATCATCATGTCCACTGCACAGAACGCTGGGGCTACCCAGAGCAGCATGGGCGACTCTAGAGAAGCCCCCAGAAGGCAGGGAAAGGAGCTTCGGACCCGCTGGGGATGCAGGGAGGGTACAGCCTAGAGGCTCATATCTAAGGCTCCCACTCAGGGCTGCAGATCACCTGCCCCAGTAGGAGGTGCACCTTGGCTCAAGGATGCTGACCAGCTCCCCTGCACTTCGGGCTCCCAGCAAGTTGTACAGAAGCGTGAGGGCATGATAACCAGAAAAGTAGACCCAGTGTGAGCAGAGCAGGATCCACAGCTCTGGGGCTCGCCCTTGTCACGGTCAGTTCCATAGCAATCTTGCTGTCTCCGGCTCCTGAGAAGTCTCCTGTAACTCGGGTGGCTTTTTTGCCCTGCAAGAATGGCTGCTAAGCCTTCTTTCACATGGATTTGACCTTCCTTGTGGAGCCTCCATACAGGATGGATTCTCAGCTCCCAGGAGCCTGTGCATTCTCTGGGAAGCTACCAGAGGGGTCCCTAATCTTTAGGACATGCCCACAGGTGTCATGAACAGGCTTTGGAGAAAGCTAGCTGCACTGGCGGTGTGAGCCCTGCATCTGCTGTCTCAGTGCTGCCTCCGAGGAGGACGGACCCTCACCTCTCAGTCTCTGGAGACCCTCACCTCTCAGGCTCTGGAGACCCTCACCTCTCAGTCTCTGGAGTCCAAGCCGGGCATGCTGTGGATACAGATCGACCTTCCTCTGTGTTCCCCACCCTTACCCCAGCTCACCCATCCCGGCCCCTCCAGTGGGCTTAGCATGTGCTGTTCCATCTGCCTGAGGACCCATCCATGGCTGGTCAACCCTGCCTGTCCTTCCTATCTCAGCCCCCACGTCACCCAACCCTGGAGATCACTAACCACATCAGCTGTGGCCTGCTTCCCACTTCCTCCAGCCCCTGGCACTCCACAGGGGAAGCGACCAAGGTCTCAGAAGTCACCTCTACCTCTGAGTGCACACACTCGTCTTGGGGCCACCCTCACTTCTGAACAGCAGGCTGCAAACTCTGGAGTTCCCACGGCTCTCCTGGGATGGCTATTTCGTAGAACTTGTGTGAGAACTCAGGACCTCTCTAGCTAGACTCACTGTTTCAATCACCAGTGTATGTAGGGTTAGGTTTGCACAGCAGGGAGGTGGCTTTACGGCCTTCCTGTACTTCCCTCTTTGTTTGCCAGGGGGCTCCAATGGACCTTGGCGTTCAGAGTTCCCAGAGGCTCCACATAGGCAAGATTGGCTAGCTTTCCTGACTGGGTGGAATGGAATCTCAGCCTTTGGAGCCAGGCTGGCACAGTCTCCAACTGCCTGCCTGGGGTTAGTCTTCCTGTGCCCAACCCCCATTACAAAACCCATAGGGGCTAACAGTGAGTCACCTCGTTAGCATAACAAAGGCACTCCCACTTCTCAGGAAATCTCAAGAGTTTGAAGAAGCTCCTGCCAGGACCCAGGAACAGAGAGCAAATTCTTCAGGACACAACAGGAGAGCTGTTTCCTTGCCTGCCCTAGAGAAGGATCCTGGCCCTCTTTAACCACTTCTGTGTGTGCATTGGCCTCTATACACACATGTACGCTCTCTCTCTCTCTCTCTCTCTCTCTCTCTCTCTCACACACACACACACACACACACACACACATATATATATATACACATATACACACATACATTCAACACAAGCACACCAGGTCTACAATCATAGACATTTGAGTGTTTACGTGGATTAAAGAGTAACTACTTACATACATACACATGAGCACAGACTACATACTTTGCTTGCATGCAGTGTCTACATTCACGTGTGGTTCCGTACTGGTATGCATTTCTGCTCCAACTTGCATGCTCGCATATTCCTGCTCCTGTGTGTGTTCCCCCTTGCTTGTCATACACGATATTTACCATGAATGCATGCATCCATGCCCAGCGGCAGACACATGGAGCCTGTCACAGGGTAGTGTTCCATAATTCCAGCATTCAACGGAGGCAGCCAGTGGGCCATCGGTAGACAGGTCACATGGCCAGTGAGCTGTATCTGCACTGTCTGTCCCCGGCAGCTCACCAGCCACACCCTTTTTCACTTTTTTGTTTGATTTTTAGGCAGAGACTCACCCTGCATCCCAGACTGGCCTGAAACTCACTGTGTAATAATCCAAGAGTGTCTGTAACTTACGGCAATCCTCCTGCCTCAGCTTTTCATGCGCTGGGTTCACAGGCATCAAAACCACACCCACAATTTCTCCCTCTCTCTTGGTTGTGTTTCCAGCAGGGAAATGGCTGTTCGGAATCCCAGGCCCAAGGAAGAAACCTGTCTATTTACCTTCAAGTACTTTTTTCCCTTCCTGGCATATGTTATTTTCCTCTGGCAAGATACCTGTTTTCTTTGGAACGGTGCTCACAATGATAGCATTTAGTCACAGAAATAGCAGCCGTCCTCCTTACCAGTGACACAGAAAAACCCGCAGTGGCTTGGGGAGCACCCACTCTCCCTCCCCCGGCTCAGGACATCCTCACACCGGGCACTGATTACTAAATAAGGTGTGTAGGCTCCAGTCATTCCACTGGAGAGGGACTGAAATCAGACCTTCAGCTGTGTGGACCTTTCAAGAAGAGAGATGCGCCTTTTCAAACTGGCTCTTCTGCAGGAGCAGGAAATAGGGCCAGGCAGCTGTGCTGGACTCTCCAGGTGAAGTTCCCAGCTTCCACTGTGAAACTTAGTGAATGCCATTTAAAAGAGACTAAATCTCCAGATACCCCCTGACCCTCTGATCCCTCCACCCTCCCTGTGTATCTCACTCTTTTGGTGGTCCACCCTGAAGTCTTAGGGTCTGCGACCTCCTCCTCCTCGTACGACTGATGATTAGATATGCGATGGTTTCAAGGAGGCCATTTCCAGTTGGAACAGAAGCCAACTAACTGTTCCCATGAAGGGCCTTACAGTCTACACAGGCCTGGGGCCATACTTCATCAAACCACAACAGACAGAGAGGTAAGACAGTGACCAGGCCAGAGATGACTCAGGGCAGTGGCTCACTGAGCCTGAGCTGAGGTCCTTCCACAATTCTGATCCCAAGTTGGGCAGGTCTCCTACACGCAGCCCTGATGGATCAAACTATCCCACCTGTGCCTTGGAATCAAGGCCAAGAACCTGGAAAGGACTCACTCTTAAAAATAGCAATTACTACAGAACTAGAGAGATGGTTCAGGGGTCCTGAGTTCAATTCCCAGCAACAACATGGTGGCTCACAACCATCTATAGTGAGATCTGGTAAGATGGCTAAGGTGAAGGTACCACTGTCCTCCTGCCTAAGGGCCTCAGTTCCATCCCTGGAACCCACGTGGTGGAGACTGATTCAGGCGAGCTTATCCACATGTGTGCGTGCGTGCGTGCGTGCGCGCGCGCGCGTGCACACACACACACACACACACACACACATACACACATGCACATAAAAAATAAAATGATATGTAACAATTACACTATCATAAATATCAGTAAACCCACCAGGATGAAAATGGGGCTCCCCCAAAGAAATCCAAATTAGAAGCCGAAAACCAAGCAGCGTGCATTTAGTTGGCAGCTTGCTCCTGAGCTTGCTTCTGAGGAAGCTGGGAAGCCTTTCTGCGGCGGTTCGGCTTTGTGGCGCGTGTTTTGTTCTCCTTGAGAGAGCCTCGTAAATCAATTGGACACATTTCGCTATAAAAGAAATATTTTATGTGTGGAGTGCTTTCTTGAAGATTTCTCTCTCTTATCCAGGGTTTGCGGAAGTACGAAATAGCCTGTGGATATAATGAGTTGGCCACAGTCCTTAGCTGTGGATGCTGAATATCACTGTTTATGCAGAATTTGAGTGTCAGAGCTTTCTTTGCGTGGATGAGCTGAAGAAAGTATACCCCAAATCATGAGATGTGAAAAACGAATGTTCTAGGTGTCAAAAAAAAATAACTTTTGGAAAACTTTGCAGCCAGTGCTGACAGTATCATAATTGGCTTGGCCACAGAAATCACCTAGAAGCTCACCCTGGGCAAAGATAGATCCTGCAGCCATAGGAATTGAGGGCACCCCTCCCCCATGTATGCATGACCAAGCCCCAGGCACTGCCCCCTCCACAACAAACAATGTTATATTATTTCCATGGCAGGGTGGAGGCTCTCCAGAGATTTTTCTTATATTTCCTCTCAGCCTAGCACCGGCCTCTGTGTTGACTGCTCTGACGGGATATATTTTTAACTTTTAAAAGACCCGTCTCTTCCCTGAAAAACACTTTGACTTTTTGTCAAAACGGTCAAAACAGTCTCGCTGCTTGAAGTGGTGTGATTTGAAGAGGTAGGCCTGTCTTTTAAAAACAAGTACGGGCGAGGTGGGTTCAAGGGTACTGCGTCGCAGGTGTGGGCTGTGTGTCCAAGTGCAGAGCCTTTCAACAGACAGCTCTGGTTCTGATAGAGATGGGCTCCATCTAGACTGGGTCTACCTGGAGTTTCTCATGCTTCCTTCGCTGAGTTGAGACTTGGTCTGGATTTGTCCCAAGCTGTGACTAGCTTGTGTTTATTTGTTTAGGCTCAAAGTCCCAGATGTTTCCGTCCATGCATTGCATCTCGGTCTGTGGTAGGGCAGAGCATCATGACAGACAGGCTTTTTGGAGGAAAGCTGCTTACCCCACAGTAGGCAGGAAGCAGAGGGGGCAACATGGGACTAGAGGAGCATGTGCCCAGTGCTTTCCTTCCTCCAACCAAACCCTGTTCCCTGTTCCCACCAGTCCCCAAGAATGCCATCTAGTAACAAATCCATCGGTGATCTCATCCAGTGTCACGTTGCCCGGGGTCAAGCCTCTGGCGCGAAACGAGTTAGGGATGGCATTTGTATCTAAACCCTATCAGCCAGCTTTACTGTACCTGTCCAGACTGCAGAGAGCCCACCACGATTACAGAGAGTGAGGTAAACATGCAAGCGTGGGTTGCTACAAAGGTGGCCCCTGGGAACGGCATGGCGGCTAGGTGGGCAAAGGCACGTGCTGCCAAGTCTAGCGGCCGGAGTCTGGTCCCCAGGCCCCACGTGGTGGAAGAAGACAGCCAGCTTGTGCAGACTCGACTCTTGCAAGTTTTATATCTGACACCCACACGTGTGCGTGGCACCCACACAGGTAAATAAATAATAAAGTGCATTAAATAGAAAGGGTGACCTCGTGGCTGCTGCCAGGAGCTGCCAAGGCCACCACCGTGAGAGGACCATGGAGTTGCACCCAGACAGGTGACCATGAAAGAAGGCAGCAGTTCTGAGAAGAAAGTCCTCTGCTCAGCCAGCAGAAGCGGTGAGGG
This sequence comes from Mus pahari, assembly GCF_900095145.1. NCBI lineage: Eukaryota > Metazoa > Chordata > Mammalia > Rodentia > Muridae > Mus > Mus pahari. Next base: position 161,853,128 of record NC_034592.1, read on the forward strand.
GCTTCGTTAAGATAATTACTGAAAGCGTGAATGAGTGAGAGCACGGGTTCAGGAAGCAAGGATAACCACTCCTGACAGTAAGGCTCTCATAATCTGTAGACAACGTCCTCTCGGCCGCTGGGTACTTTCAGTCAGCAGCTACCCAGAGGAAATAGTCTCCACCTGATTCATCTCTCACTCTAAATGTTAGCTTGTAATTGCCACCATCACCAGAATGTTATTAGATATAAAATACAGTGCGCCAGCGTTGATAAAGTCCAGTTTTGATTTTCTATATGAAGTACTAAGCAAATACTTGATTTACTCTATATCTGGCAAGACTTGAACCCCTGCTTCGAGTGAATCTGCTGGAGTCTCGGGATTGGCTCAGTGATGGGACCTCTGAGGTTCTGATCCCTCTGATGCAGCTGGGAATCGGGCTTCCCCTTATTCTTGGCTCCCATAGACCAGTCTTCAGCGGGTGTCCTGGTGTCTCTGGCTTCCATGCTGCCTTCCTGGGAGGAAGGGGGAGATCTGTCATCCACTGTGTGACTAAGCACTGCCACCACAGGATGCGAGGTTCAGGAAGTGTGTAGTTACTGAGGAGTTTTGGCCAGCGTGCCTGCGGGCCGACTGCTCCCGTGGAAAACGCTCAACAATCAGCAGAGACTTTGGGTCTGAACTTTCTTTTGAGTTCAGATATAAGCTCCAAAGACATTGCCCGTCTCTAGCTTCAGTCTTGGGGTGAAAACAACGCAGCTCTTCATACATTTCAGAGGAAGAAGAGATGCCTTTCAGTCTCCAGACCTGTGCTGTGAGTGCCCCAAGCCTGCTGCAGTCCCACCAGCCTTGAAGGCACCAGACTGTGCTTCTCCCGGGAGTGTAGGGCAGATAAGACTGGACCCCACAGTGGGTTCTCCCTGATTTGGGAGACGGTGAGGCAGTGCATTACCACATACCCACAGGGCTGAACCGGCTGAGACTCCAGGTGTCTGTTGACGCGACCAGTCACACCCAGTCCAGCTGGGAAGGGGCTGCTTCTGCCACTGGGCAGTGCTGTGAATACCGTGTACCCCCAAACTCACAGGTGAATCCTACTTACCAAGGGAGTTAGGACATGGGACTCCAGGAACTGACTGGGTGATGAGCCCTAGCCCATGGCATTAGTCATGCATATTTGTACCTTGTGATGGCCACCAGGAGGCACCATCTCACCTAAGCTGCCCACACCTTGATCTTAAAGTTCCTGATCTCCTATGCCTTATCTTTGTTTTGCAATAGTGAGGTTTGAACACAGGTTTCATGCCTGTCAGGAAAGGGCAAGGAATTCTTACCAATGTCTTCTCTCTCTTCTCTTCTCTTCTCTTCTCTTCTCTTCTCTTCTCTTCTCTTCTCTTCTCTTCTCTTCTCTTCTCTTCTCTTCCTACATTCCCAGGGCCTCAAACATTCTCCTTACTGGTTTTTGTTGTTGTTGTTGTTTTACTTTGTGTATGAGTGTCTTTGAAGCATGCATGTATGTGCATCATATGTGTCCAGAGGTCAGAGAAGGGGACATGATCCCCCGAAAGTGGAGTTATGGCTAGTTGTGAGCCACCAGGAAGGTACTGGGCATTGACCCCAGGTCCTCTACAAAAGCAGCAAGTGCTCTGAACAATGGAGCCATTTATCCTGTCCCAATTTTACTTTTAATTTTTTGAGACAAGGTCTCACTTAAGTTGACCAGGCTGGCCTTGAACTTGCCCTCTTTCTGATTCGGCCTCTCAAGTAGCTGAGATTCCACGTCTGTACCACAGAAGCAGCATTTTGGTTTAGAAATGGTCCAATCTAGGGCATTTTCATCCAGAGCAGAGTAGGCAGTGTGTAAGACTGCTGTGCTACTCCCTGGGCAGACTTCCTTGCCTACTTACTGGGGGAATATGGTCTGAGAAAGACAGGCGAAGAAGAAGCACTCACACAAGGTTCAGACCACACCCTGGTGGCTGAGGATGTGCTTCAGAAAGACACTGAGCTTGAAGCTGACCCACACTTGGAGGCCAGGCACCCCAGCACTGGTCCAGCACACACTCCTGGAGCAGTCACTGCCGTCTCCAGTGTCTCTCTTTAGCGTGATGGATTGTACCCGTCCTTGCTAAATTGAGCATTAAAGGAGGATTTACTCAAGACGTATTTAAGGGGAGTCAGTGCATGTCTCATAAACCCTAACTCTGGGAGTAGAGCCTGCCCCTGTTGGTGTGAGAACTATGTGTGCACAGGTTCAGAACCACATGATGCTGCTGAGGGGGCTCCATTCCTCCCCAACATAAATGCATCCCTACACGAGCCCCCCAGAGCTTGTCACTAAGAGAAACTTAACTACTCGCCCTTGCCATGATGATGTAAGGCCTCATATTCTCGATGCTAATCTTCCCGTTATGAAAATGTTTAGGGTTTACAAAGTGAGATCTTAGGACTGAGAAGATGATTCCGTGCATCTGAACATGTGAGTTCAGATCCCCAGGACCCAGGGAGAAGCACAAGTAGAGTTGAGACAGGCAGACCTCTGGAGCTAACTGGTCAACCAGCCTTGACAATCAGTGATCTCTAGCTTCCGTGAATGACCCTGACCCTAGAAATAAGGCAGGGAACGATGGAGGAAGACAGCTGATGTTATCCTCTGGCCTCCATACACAGGCACCCACATGTGCAAACATTCAGGAACACATAAATCAGCACATACACACCTGTGTGTATGATTTTGAGACTCCAATAAGTCAAGCGTGATGGCTTATACCTATAATCCCAACTAAGAAGGCTGAGGCAGGAGGATTGCCAACCTTGAATTTGATGAATTTGAGCCAACCTTGGCCTAACAGTAAGTTCCAGGTCAGCCTGAGCTACAGAGCAAGATCCTGTGACAGGAGAGAGCTCAGTGCACGGGGCACCTAATGCTCTCTAATTGGCGCAGTAAATATTCCGGAGCCTGCCTTGTTATGCGGGATCATTTGGAAATCAGTTCTGAGACGTGGCTGCTATTTTAGGGATCATCACACATCATCCTCTGTTTGGTGTCAAACCTGAGCCGCGGTTACTTAACACTGATTAATAAATGGCAGGTTGTCAGCCCGGCTGCGAACGCTTCCAGGAGCCATTGTTCTTTTAAATTAAAACATTTAAACATTTAAATCCGGGACTGGTTCTGGTAGCTCAGTCTAATTACTCCTTTTGTCTTAGCCTACCTTTCTTCCTGGATCACACAGCTGTCACACTGAGGTACCTGGAGTCAGCACCACAGCCCCTCTCCCTGGTATTTGATGTTACTTTCATGAGGAAAGCTGAGACTCAGAGGAGGTGTCTGGCTAAGTTATGAACACTCACAGCTCCGGAGCTGCGCCTTGCAGGAATCAGAATGTGTGCTTGGCCCGCAGACTGGGTGTCCCCTGGCTCTGTGCGTGTGCCTCTGTGCACTGATGCATGTGTACCTGTGTTTCCATGTATCTGTACAACTCCATATCTGCATATGTGTTTCTGTTATATGTCTATGTTAGTTACATGCATGTGTGTTTATGCATATATGTATAGATATTTGTATATATATATTTTCCTGTGTGTATGTTTGTATTTATATTTATGTCTGTATATGTGCTCCTATGTGTCTTTATATGCATGTTTGTTTCTGTGTGTATGTCTGCATGTATCTCTTTGTGTGTGTGTATATATGCACATATATATGTGTTTCTGTGTATATGTGTGTTATAAATGTGTATACCTTTGCATACATATGTGTGTGCTTCTGTGTGCCTGCCTATATATATATATATATATATATATATATATATATATATATATGTATATGTATATGTGAATATCTCTGTCTCTATGTACCTATGCATGCCCCATGTTTCTTTTTGTGCAAATGTGTAATCTGTGTGTATCTCAACTATATGTGTATGTGTTTTTATGTATCTACATGTATCTATGTGTGTTCCTGAGTATATGTCCGCATGTGTTTCTATATGTGTGTATGTATATGTGCCTGCGGGTACCTCTGTTCGTGTGCATTTATGTGTGTCCCATGTGTCTCTCTCTGTGATCCTGTGTAATCTGTGTGTACACCTACCTACACATGTGTCAAGGAAGCATCTTTCTTCCCTTTTTGCCCTGGAAAAATTGTCCCTCTTCCTTTCGCTCTCTTTCCTCTCTCCTCCCTTCCTCTTGTGCTCCTGGGAGACCTGCGGTCTCACTTTGGCTTTCTTTGGCAAACCAGGAGCATACCCAGTACTGCCAAAATCTCCAGAATCAATGGATCCAGGGAGCCAGTGAGAGAATAAGTGGGCGCTGAAGGCTGTTGAGAGCTGGGGAAACTTTGTCTGACTTCCCTCTAGACATACAGACCGAGATTCCAGCCGGCCCATACAGTGAACGGCATTAGAGCTTGTGGTTCGTGGAGAGAGGTCCAGCTGGCGTGGCAAAGTGCAGAGTTGGCAGCCCCTGGGCCACCCCTCTTCAAAGTGCTGACTGTACCATCCTGTGCAAAGGTCCTAACTGTGAGGGAGTGCTGGCCGCAGGAAGCAAGTGCTACTAATCCAGCTGCCAAGGGACCCAAAGAGGTGAAGACCCCTTCAGTGCCAGAGTCAGCCTTTCTCAGCGCCTTCTGGACACACCCTGTTGTATTTAGCAGTGTTCTCATTTTTTTTTAAAGGAACAGGACAATGCAAAGGAGGTGGGAACCTTGAGAGAACAAATGCTGTTTCCTGCGTGAGGGCCACACCCCATCTCTCGGTTGTGGAGAACATTTGCCCTGAGCCCTTACAACCTTGTGCTCTGACACGAGGTTGTGGGCTCTGCTCCCTGGCTTATTCCTGCTTCGGAACCCCAGCCCTTGAGCATGGGGCACCGGTGAGCATCCCACAGTTCTCCCCAGTGGAGCAGCCATGGAAGTGACTGCCCTGGGGTTGTGTGGGCAGTGTGTGCAGGGTGGGGATGATGAGCATCATCTAAGAAGGAAAACTAAGGAGACGAGATGTCAGTCTATGATGTTTTGGGGGAAGTGATGCAGTCCACGTTCCCCCACCCTTAAATGCAGTTACAGTGTAGACATTTTAACTAGGGGAGTTATTTTCATAGACAAAACATTTTCCCAGCTCGTTCCTTTTTAGCATGGAGAGTTGCACGGCTGTACATGTCCAGGAGGATAACTGTGCTATGCTTTGGAACACTGTCACCGAGCCTCTCCTGGAGCCACCTAACTGTCATCTAACTGTTAACAAGAGAGCTGAGTACCCGCCAGACTCCATTAGGCCGAGACCCTGATTTAAAAATGAGTTTATTAAGCCAAGTGGCCACCTGCCTGCCTGTGCACAACATATTTCCATAAATTTACCTTGTTTTTAATTATAGACTTGAAAATAAGCAGGAGTACAAGATTTAATATTACGTGAATGAAGATTTGATTAATAGTCTTGCCAAAAAAAAAAAAAAAAGCAGAAAAAGCAACATTATTGCTTTTCCAGAAAGAGAGCTCTCGTGCTTTGATCATGTTCATGAGTGAAATAAAAGCAATTTTCAGACAAATCGAGAGTTGCATTTCAAAACAAATATTTTTCATTCTGCCTGTGGTCTCAGGCTGTTGCACATCAGCAGATGTTCCTGGCACCACACATGGCCCATGGAACGGATGCTCATTGCATCCTCCTCCTGTTCAAAAGCAGCAGGCTTTCGATTTTAAATCTTGCAAAGCACTCTGAAATGCACATTTTCCGTGTGCTTTTCATCTGTCTCACCTGATGCACAGGGCTGAAGCATGGGGGTGTATCGCAGTTTGGTGTGAGTAGCTACACTGTGTTCACAGCTAGAAAGCTATATTTAAAGCTTATATTTAAGCTATATTTAAAGCTATAAGCTACTCACAAGCTCATGTGAATAGCAAGCCTGCGTCACCTTAATTCAGAATGGTATCTTCACGCACACACACACACACACACACACACACACGTGTGTATGTATGTGCACACACATGTTTGCATGTGTGCATTCATTCATAGTCTTTAGTAAGTATATCACTTTGGGCCAATTTGTTAGGGGAAACCATTAAAGTGTTGTGTTACGTATATTGAAGCAAAACTTTCATTGCAACTTACTTGTTGGTAGTTTGATTTTTTTTTCCCCCTGGGAGTTAATTATCTCCTTGGTCTTTGGTTTTGCTTTTTGTTTTTTGTTTTTTGATTTTGGGGGGCTTTCTTTTGTTTTGTTTCCATCCTTCTGTGGGCCCTGTTGCAGTTCCCATCTTTGCTATTTCCTTTGCAGGAATTCTTTATCTGTGTTTGATGCCAACCTTTCTGTCTACTGCCCTGATTGAGAATTCTCCTGGCATTCCATTTTCTTTTGGTGTCCTCTGTGGCAGGTTATCTTTCAGACTCTGCTGGAATTCTGGGTCTGTGCTTTCTGGACTTGCCTATCTTCTTCTAGGTTTTTCCTTTATCACCAAGGTCCCCTCCTTTCCCCTCCAATCCACTCCAGTGCACGCCTTGTCTCCCATCCTTCTACTTCAGACCTCCTTTCTCTCCTCCTCCTCCTCCTCCTCCTCCTCCTCCTCCTCCTCCCTGCACTCCTGACACATCACAGACTGAGCTTCCTCTCCTCAGACCCTAGGGCTTTTCTCTCACTCTTCCTTCCAGCTGCCCTTCACAGGTGCCTTCGAGAATGGTTTCCGTGCAGGATAAGCTAAGGGGTCTTTAGAGTCACCCCAGCCCTGCAGCTTTAGTCAGGTTCCCATAGAGAAGGCTGAACCTTCCCAGCTTCCACAGCATTGGGAGAGAGGCTGGACTTCTGATGTCGGGGAAGCTTCTCTTGTGAGACATTTCTATTAAACCTGTGCTCATCCCAATCGCAAGGGTATTATGGGAACATTTAAGAAGAGAAAGGAGAAAGNAATCCAGGAGAACGGGCCGTCTGGCTGCTGTTCCCGCCCCGCGGAACACAGTTAATCACACATCACCTTGCAGGCTCCCCAATCTCTGTAATGCGCTTTTTATTTCCATTTGTGTTGGGGTTTGTAAAATAAACACATATTGTGTTCTCAGAGAAGATAATGGCTATCTCGGAAAGGACAAAGGCGACTCGGATGCGGGCGTCTCTGCTCCGCGATAGGCGCGAGAGGAATTTCACGGACCACATTATCACTGTTCAGCTGGCAGGAAATGACTTAAATAGGCCCAGCCTCGGAAACCATAATTGCGTTAAACCTTGTTCTGATGAACTTTTCCTTGTGTGGATGTGCTCTTCTGCCTAATGAATATATAAGCAGGCTCCCGTGTGCCAGCAGCTCTTTCTGATCTCTGAAAAAAAAAAAAAAATGCTTATTCTTTCTTTCTCCCCCCACCCTCCAGACCAATCATCAAGCCTAGTGATGGAGAAATGGCAATAAAAATAATAACAACACAAAATAATAAAACAAAAATTTAAAAAGCCCTGTAATATTTACATTTCCATTAGCCCAACAGCTGCAGCGACTTGATTATACGTCGGTCACAATATGGGGCTTCGAGGTCCTGAATACACAATGTTATTTTCTACAAGTTTACAAAACTGGAATTCTCATTACCTTCTGGTTTTGTTTTGTTTTTTTTCTCCACTGCCTCCCGGGAGGCAGTGGAGAATTGGGTGGCACCTGCTGCCCACATAGCAGACCATGCCAAAGGACACCCATGTTTCATCTTCTCTGTGCTGAGGGCTCCAGTGCCAGCCAGCTCTGTGATTTTAACCCAAGCCAGGGCAGTCCTTAGAGGCTCACACAGTCATCCCCACTGATAGCAGGGGACCTTGGAACAAAGGTCATTAGGGGTGGCAGGGCCAGCTGCCCTGGAGCCACAGGCAGAGGAAATTAAAGCCATTCATTTGCGTATTCCTCAACCTTCCCATTCTCTTGGGTCTGGGCAAGACTCTGGTCTCTACACCAAGGACAGATCTCTGCTCCCAGAGTCCCTCTGCCAATAAGGGTTGTCTATTCCTGGCCCCAAGCCTGGCCTCTCATAGAAGACAATGTAGGGTATGGTCTCATGACCCAGGGGCTCCCCATTACAGGGTGATTTTGAACACTCCCTAGAGAAGGAACTTGAACAACTTTGGTTGCTTTCTAGAAACCATTTGAATAGCAGCGTGTGTTGGGAGGCAGGTGTTGGCAATGGCTAAGGTACAGCATGAAACTGAAACCACAACTGTTAATATCTCGCTCGACACCATTGCTAGCCTTTCCAGTTAAACCTACAGAAGCGACATATAACCAAATCATTTGTTTTCCTTCCTCCATGTATCTATCCATAACAGTGATTTCCCACAGTGTGACTAATTAGCTGTACTCTTAAGGAGCCCACAGACTGTGGCCCACTCCTCCGTGTTTCCGCTCAGACTCCTAAGTTCTCTCTGGTGTGTTCCATAACCAGTTTCAGAAGAGGGTCACTGTTTGAATAGCATTTCTACGTACGCCCTTCTGGTTACATCAGCAGGAATTGAAAGAGTGGGCCATATGCAGCTGACTGAAGGCTGGCCCCTGGGACCAGCCCAGAGTCTTGTGCACAGTAGGAGCTTGGATTGTGCTCATCCCTACTGTGTTAGTGCCCCTGCTGGTGGCGTGGTCAGGGCTGGATACAGGCAGCATCTTCCTGGAGTTACCAGCATTTTTATCGATGAGCAGAGCAGTGTTCTTGTGGGATTGTGTATACAAACAACTTGCTTCCCATGGCAGATGAGGAAACTAAGGAGACACAATGTCAGAGTCCTGCCTCAGGCAGAGGCAGGGACAGTGGGCATCCAGAACCCAGAGCCAGGGTGAGCCTCCAGCCCCTTAAGCGTGAAGTATTTCCCAAGCTGTCACAGGCCACTGGGTACACAGCTTGTCCCAGCCTGTCACTCAGGACATTCAGAGCGGTCGAGAGAGAAAGTACTTGAAAAAAGCCATTATCCATTTAATCGTCCAAATCTAAACTTCACTTCCCAACGTGCAAACTCGATGGTCAACTGGCTCATGTGCATTCTGTGTCCTTCAGCCGTCAGTCCATGTCCGTGTGTCTGGGGATGGTTGATCGCAAGAGTCAGCCAGCAGCACTCGCCCCCCCCCCCCCCCCGCTATGAGCAGGGTTACACAGAGATGGTGTTCTGGTGTGCTCAGACAGTAATGAAGTCATCCTCGTTCATCTCTCCAAGGGCAGGTTTACATGTAGAGTCCCAAGAATCTTTGGAATGTATCTCATGTGTCAGGAAATTATAGAAGATGATGCTCTGATTCCACAGGTCTGCGATAGATCTTGGTCCCCCATTTAAGGATTTCCTTACACGGTGTGGTGGTGGTGGTGGTGGGGGCGACCTTAAGTACCTTTATGTGTGTGGTTTGATTTCTGAAGAGATTGCTAGTCCTAGTGGGGATTTTTCTAAAAGCCTTCTGTCCCTGTGCAGCCAGGCTCTTATAATTATCAGATACGGGCTCTTGTGTAAATGCATTGTGGAGCAGCTCAGCAAATTGCTTTACTTAATGAATTTCAAAGGCAGACTCAGTCCTTGAAGTGTCTCATCTGCTAGGGTTGCCATTTGAATGCTCTTTGGTTGCTAACTTTGGGAACTTGTTGAAGATTCCCCCCCCCCCCCCGCACTTTGAGGGGAGTAAAGACAGAAAGCGCGAAGAGGAGAATGGTCGTTCATTTGTTGGCTTCAGGGCTGCTGTGGCAGGTGTGTGCTTTCCAGATGCTTTCTCTGCATAAGCCCCAAAGCAACTGAACCTGGAGGAGTGGCAGGTGACTACTAGGTGGGCGGGGAACATGAGTGACACTTATCCAGGTTCTTACCTTTCCCCCATCCATCCCTCCGCCCCACGTCCCTGTGTTCTAAGCGATCTGCCTCCGATAATAACACACTGGAGAGCAGGCACAACCAGATTTCAGTTTCACAACTTCTCAAAAGTTAAAACTTGTGACGCGTCTTCTCCCAACTCAGCCGTGGAGAAAGGGGTTTATTAAGGAGCAGATGAAGAAATGAAAATCAAACTTCCTGGGAAGTAATTATATCGGTTTATAATAAGCCATACGAATTTGAAAAGAAGCGGGGGGGGGGCCGGGGGGAGCAAAGCCAGGCAAGGAGTATATCAAGGATATTAAATTAAGTAATTTTAATGTCACCATTTGATATCCAGGAACACGAACAATTTGTAGTTCTCGAAACTGTCAGGTTGAAGCATCCATCTTTCTGCCACGGGAAAGGTGGCAGGGATGGGGGTTATACATCCCTCTGTATAGAAGCAAAGGAATCTCCGATCCCACTTCAAAGGTGTGGTGGGTTCCTAGGGGGACAGGGCCAAAGCAGTCCGTGCTGCGGCTGCTGCTTTCGCTCTTGTCAAGCCCCAGCTCAGTCAGCAGCCCCTAGACAGGTGAGCAGACCTCTCTACGACGTGCTAATGCTCCACCTCTGACCTGAGGGTCACTCACAAGGGGCCCGTGTTCCTGATGTGGGGAGCAAGGGGTGGGCATACGGAGGGGGTCCCCGTGGGGTTCAGCCCTTAGGAGTCAGACAGAGAACAGGTGGGGCCTGCAGACCACCCACCCTCGACACCGCGGCTCCAGGTTTGGCTCTGTCTTCTCAACAGCCAAGCACATTGCACGAGCTTTCCCACGCAACTGAGAGGAAGACTGAGAAGCAGACGGATCCGACCCAGGCCACCGATGTCATTCCTCGAGGTGCCCACATGTCCTCGCAGGCTACACTTCCTCCAGGCTTCTTCATCAGACAGGGGTGTCCAACATGACACAGGCAGTTCTCCCTGAGGGGAACAAGGTGTGGGGGTGTGCCGTCACAGAAAGAGATACCCAGAGGAGCGGAGCGCATACATCAGCTGTAGCCAAGCATCAGCAAAGGCCCTGTGAGGCAGGGTCAGTGTCTGCTAGACACAGCAACCTTTTCAACAAGCAACACCATTCATGGAAGTCCCAAATCAGAGGCCAAACAGGGGTCTTCACAGGGCTGGTCTTTAACTAAACCTGACCCTGAGCCTGGCTGTTCCTTGCTCTCAAAGAGGTCACTGTGGGCTGTGCCTTATTTGTGTGAAAGCAGTTGGTCAGGAGCCTATGGATGAGGCTTCTCCACGGAACTTCCTGAGCAGTGTAGGAAGTGTGGGCTGAGTTCCAGGGCCAGGTGAGAACCATTTAAGGCTTTCTTTTTTTAAACAGCTTTATTGAGACGAAATTTACATACCATAAAATTCGCCCTTTTAATGCAGTTCAGTGGTTCTTAGTCTATTCGCAGTTACGCAACAACCACCACTATCTAATTATAGAACGCTTTCCTCACCCCAAAAGCTCCTATGGAATTTATGTCACATGAAGATTTGTATAACCACCGCAGCCAGAGTTCTGTATTGGTCCCTCTCCTCAGTGAGTGTTCTTTTAAAAAGTCAGTATTGTATATACTTTTAATGAAGATATAATTATATCACACTCCCCTTCCCTTAAAGAAATCAGTATTGAGAGAGATGTCATGTGGAGGGTGACAGCAGAGTGGCTCTCAATGCACAGTATCCATGGAGGACTGACTGATCTGGAACACAGGTGCTAGATCTAGGGCTGCCCTCAGAGCCCCCACAAAGGAGACACCCACTGAGCTCATAGGCACAGAGTCGGCTCTTAACAGTTACCATGGCTGTCTGTGCTCCGTTCTTCTAGCTGGTAAAGAAGTCTCTGGGGAGGGGTGTCTTTCTCTTTCTGTGGTAGTTGTCAGCCCCCCCCCCAGGAAGATTTCATGTAGGATTTTTAATCAATTTGTAGAGATGGGCAAGATTCTTGTACAAATAAAGGTAAGGTCTGGATTCAGTTCTCAACTTCCAGGACCTTACAGTGGGCCAGCAATCGGCCTACCAAGGCCTCTCTGCATCTCTTGCTCATGCCTAGAAGATGCAAACGGCATCCAAGGTCCTTAAGTAATGGAAATTAGAATTCAAAGTTACAAAACTTTCCTTTGAAATCCTACTGCTCTTGAGACCTGTTTAACTTGACAACGAGGTCCTCAAAGACCCCGCATTCAGCCATATGTCACACCTGCAGTGTGGGCCCAGTCCCAGTGAGGTAACTGAATATGCACACATGTGAGAGTGTGTGGAAGGAAGAAATGACGGGTTAGTGGCTGTTGGATGGATGGATGGATGGATGGATGGATGGGTAAATGAATGAGTGGGTAAACTGGAGGGGTAGGTGCATATTTATACCTGTGGGTAGAGAGTATATGTATGTATGGGTATATAGTGGAGAATTAGTGGATGAATGGATGGATAAATGACTGTAAAGATCCGTGGTGTATGGACAAATGTATATGGATATGGATAGCATATGAATGGATAGATGGGTATGTAGACAGACTAAAGATTGGATAGTTGGGTGAATGTGTGAATGAATAGATTACTGAGTGGATGATGAATAAATGGGTTGATGGGTAGGTGGGTGAAAAATGAGTTGTTCAGTCCATGGTGGTGCATGAATGGGGGCTGTGTAAAGACTGATGAGAGAGTGGATATGTGCTGGTAGTTATAGTGAGAAAATAGATAGGTGGGTGGATGAGTGGGTGGATGGATGGATGGATGGATGGATGGATGAGTGGGTGGGTGGATGAGTGGATGGATGGATGGATGAGTGGGATGGATGGATGGAAGGATGAGTGGGTGGGTGGGTGGATGAATGGATAGATGGATAGATGGGTGGGTGGATAGATGGATGGATGGATGAGTGGGTGGGTGGATGGATGAGTGGGTGGGTGGGTGGATGATGGATGGATGGATGGATACATGGGTGGGTGGGTGGATGGATGGATGAATGGATGGATGATGAATGGATAGATGAATGGGTGGATGGATGGATGGATGATGGATGGAATGAAGACTATGTAGGCAGTTGAGTAGATTTACAGATAGATGTGTGGGTGTGTAGTAAGGTGACCAGATGAATCGGTAAGTTAATGGCTGGATGTGTGGATTATTACTACTGAAGACCCAGTTGTTAGAGAAGCACAGCAAAGCTCCTGAGAATAAAGAGAGACTCGTGCTGGGGCAGAACAAGTTAACATGTGTAATAAGGAAGCCAGATGCACAATGGGGTCCTAGATGGAAACCCTCTTCACAAAGGAGAGCCATGTTTTAATTTGTCAGCAGATTACTGAATGATAAGACGCTTTGTGCTAGAGCTCTCCTTTCAGCATGTGAATTCTCCTAAAAGCAAACAAGCCCGTGTTTATGGTATCCATCTGAAGCAGAGGAATGGATGAGGACAGGAAGTCTGAAACCAGCTTCTGTGTTGCCATGGCAAGGCCTTTGGGTGACAGAATTGTCATGAGCACCTGCTGTGACATTGTCATCGACCTTTATTCAATTTACCTGGGAAGTTTAGCAACATCTCCAGCCAATTTCTCTGCCCCTATAGTGTCATGCCCCCTGTGTGGAGCAAAGCTTTGGCTTATCTTATCCTTCCACAGTAACTCTGCTAAAGGTGACACCCAGAGAGAGGGAGCCAGGGATGCCTCAAGAGATAGAGCATATGAGGATGTCAGCCCCCAAAGCAGATGGAACCTGGTGATGACTGCCACTTGAGAGTGGTGGTCACAGTGAGGACAGACATACTGGTTACAAGGTAATGACCATGATGGGGGATGGTGGCCATGGAAGTGCTGCTGGTGCCGGCGAGGACAGCTTTGGTAGCAGTGACAGTGACGTGGTGATGACAGATGGAGTTAGGCAGTAATTGTGGTGATGGTGATCATAATGCTGGGTGGGTGATTGTGGTGACTATTGTGATGGCAATGATGGTGATGACGGTAGTCGTGTTGGTGATAGTGACAGTGATGATGATGATGATGACATGATGGAGCGAGGTGATAATTTTGGTGATGGTGATGATGGTGATGATGGTGTGTTGTGGGTTGCCCTGATGCTGTTTTCTAATGCTAATTTTGCTTCCTCAGGCGGGGCCGTAGTCGTTCACATACTTAGGTGATATCATGTGAATCTTTTGCCCATATTTTACTGGTCAAATAAAGGCTAGAGCCTGTGATTAGGGGAGAAAAAGGGAGAACAGGAGGTCTAAAGGAGAGAAGAAGGAAAAGGAGAGGCAGAACCAAGTGGTCAGGAGAAATCACAAGTAGCAAGGGTATCCTAACAGAGCAGGGGTAGGTTGGTGTGGTGAGAGAGCTGCCCAATCTAGGCCAATAGCTTATACATATAATAACTTGAGTGTAGCCGGGCGTTGGTGGCACATGCCTTTATTCCCAGCACTCAGGAGGCAGAGGCTGGCGAATTTCTGAGTTTGAGGCCAGCCCGGTCTACAGAGTGAGTTCCAGGATAGCCAGGGCTACACAGAGAAACCCTGTCTCGAAAAACCTAAATAAATAAATAAATAAATAAATAAATAAATAACTGGAGTGTGTGTTTTCATATGGGTTTATTAGAGTTTATTTATTCTTCTGACCAGGAGGAAGTACATTGAGAAGGCTTCCTATTCAGGTTGCCTCTCCAGGAATCTTAGTTAGGGATACTGTTGCCGGGATAAAACACCAAGTTGGGAAGCAAACGGTTTGTCTGACTTACACTTCCACATCACTGTTCATCACGGAAGAGAGTCAGGACAGGGACTCAAGCAGGTCAGGAACCTGGAGACAGGAACTGATGCAGGGGCATGGAGGGATGCTGCTTTCTGGTTTTGCTCTCATGGCTTGCTCGGTCAGCCTGGTTTCTTATAGCTCCCTGGACCACCAGCCCAGGGGTGGCCTAGTCACTAATTAAGAGGATTCTGTGCGGACCTCTCTACAGCCCACTCTTAGGCATTTTCTCCACTGAGGTTCCCATCTCTAAGATGACTCTAGCCTATATCAAATGGACAAAACACCAGGTCTGAATGGAGGTGACCCCAGGTGGCCAGGGTAGTAGCTGCAGGAGGGGAAATGATGCCAGGGTATTATACTAGAGACCCTCAGGGGGCAGCACAGTAGCTGTGGGCTGGCTGCCAGGGGCTCACTGTGGAAAGGCATAGTAGGAAAGTCTGACTTAGTGAGAGTAGCTGTCTTGTGAGTGGCAATCCTGTGCTTCCATGAATAGTTAGTCTCAGGTGAGTTGGAGATGGCCCTCAGTCTCCCCAAACCTCCCTTGCTGTTCCCTAACCCCTCCCACCCACCCCTAACATTAGGTCACATTTCATTCAGAAGCAGCCCTGCTGATATCTGGGGTGACAGATGAGAACTGACTGGGGACCAGGCTCCCAATGCAGAACTCAGCCACACTTGGCCTTACACCTGAATTCTCACAGGCTCATTGTCATGTGCTGCCCATTCCATAGTTAAGCAAATAGTTTAAAAGGAATAGCGATGAGCAACAGCCAGGGACCTTAATCTGGAATTTCAGGGACTGCAATTAGGAAGATCCCAACCTGTGGCCTGGCCTGCCCTGCCCTGCCCCAGTCCCAGTCCCAGTTCCAGTTCCACTCTTGGGCTGGCAGTAGAAGGCTAAAGCTTCTTAGTAGGGAGTGAAAAGCAACTTCCTCTATGTCCTGGGCAGGGGAGGGGGCATGAGGAGGGATGGACCAGAGGAGGGGGGCAGAGCATGAGAGAGGAACGCAGCCTGGTGAAAGAATGGGGTTTTGAGGTGATTCTGGGTCCTGGGGAAGGGATTTCACTCCTGGGAAGAGGACCTGGGCTTGGAGAGTGGGCCTTAGGGAGGGAGCTACAACCTGCCCAGGAAGAAGATGAGATGAGGGAGAGGTCCAACGCCATGGGAAAGGGTGGACTCTGGGGGAGGGAATGGTTACCAGGGAGGGATCCTAGGGAGGAGGCCAGAGCCATGGAGGAGGGCTGGTTCTGGATGAGGCATCTTTTCTTGGAAGCTGGAAGCCCTTGATGAGGCAGAGAGGGCTGTGGCTCCTCCCTCAGACCAGTGGCTGGGTAGTGCTCTGTTCTGAGGAACCCTTGGCAGCCTAGGGAGGAGCTTGGTGACTTCCTCCTAGGCTGCTGTTCTCTGGAATTGGAGCCTTGTCCGCCTGTGTTATTTCTGCATTTGTGCACTTGTTCACTTAACCTGCGCGCTGACCTGGAATGGTCCCTGCAGGAGGCACAGGATGTTTGCAGGGGAATCTTATTGAACAAGCACCCAGCTCTTTCCACTTGGCTAGCAGTGGATCAGAGAGATTATTCAGCACTTTGCTGCCCAAAGCACTGGACTACGTGGCAGTCGCCAGGCCAAAAAGTCACTTTGAAACCTTGTGACCAGGTCCATGAAAAATTAAGATGCCCATTAAAAATTGAGCTGACAAAGGAATTGCCACTTTAATTCTCCCTGTTCGGGCTCCAGATTGGAACGCACACTTAATCATGAAGCCACCGTGAGGCTTTCTGACAGGGGGGTTGACCAGAAAGGGCTGTTAGCTGGATTAAGAGACAAATCCGAAATTAACCCCGGGCTGGGAGCTTCACCGTGAGAGCTGGCAGATGAGGTGGGTGATAGGGGGTGTTTGTGCCTTGCTCCAGCTAAGCCTTGCTGAAGGCCCAGACATCCTGCCAGAGCCCCACCCCTCCCTTGTCAAGCTTTCTCTCAATTACCTCTGCCACCACTGCTCCCTTTGGCCTTCTTGAGGCAGGGTCCATCAGCACAGTGGTTCCGAAGGCAGAGGAGCATCCCCGATACACAGACAGCTGGGGATCTGATCGAAATCTGCTCTGATCACTGAGTTAGTCCAGTGGAAGGGACCTATGGGTAGCAAGAGAGGGGGGATCAGTTGATGAAGAAAGAGAAAGGAGTCCTGAAAATGATAGTGGACTTTAGAGATGGGGCAAGCCCTGGCTTAGAACCAGGGCCCTCTGGGCCATGGCCTTTCCTCCTAGGTCCTTCACATAGCTCTAGCACATACGGAGATCTGGATTCTATCCCCGCAAGCTGTTCTATCCCTTGCTGGCTTCCAGGCTTCCTCTGCCACTGTTGTTTTGTGTGATAATCTTGATGCCACATCCTACCCACATTCTTATCTTCCTGCTCGACTGGTGTCCCACGACTCCTGTGTCTTTCTGCTTGCATGATCACCCACATAGACGGCAGACCCTGGTTCTGAGTCCCCCTTTCTGCCTCTTCTGGAAGCCTGAACTTCCAGGCCAATCCCATGCTTGAAGACAGGGGGAGCGGGGGAAGACACAAGCCTCTCTGGACACAGCAGAGACCCCTCCCAGGCATTTCTTTGGTTCCATTCTTCATCCATGACATTGGATGGCCCTTCCATAAACCCAGACGGTAGTAACAAGCATCTTCTTTGCTCTGTTGAAGTTTCAAGTCATCCTTAATGAAATGATGTCCGTGAAGGGCCAGCCAGCACTGCAGAGTGGACGGTGATGTTGGCAGAAGGCCACAGAGGCTATCAACAGAGCCACAGGGTCCTAGGGCAGGGAGACACCAGAGTACAAGCTACAGGACCTCTGTAAGGGGAGTCACAGAGCCACATTGCCAGAAACATGGACAAACTTCCACAGTATCAGAAGTTACCAGTAACAAATCCACGAGGAATAAATGCTTCGGTGGCAGCAACCTGCCAGGTAACCTGAAGTTCCAGGGAGAGCCCAGAAGTCCTCAGCCCTTGACACTCACACGGGGGTCAGATCATAGGCTGGCATGATGTCATGTATGAGGGCATGAGTGAGGTCATCCCGTCTCAGCATTTGGTGTCCATCACTATGTGGGGGTCAGAAGAGCTCGCTGCCCCTTCTCCTTTGTCTCTTATGTCCCATAAATCCTTGGACTTGGTTTCCCTCATATGATTTTAATACACTCCCGTGCCCACACTGTCTCAGTTCACCCCAGTAAACATATAAGGTAGCCCTCATGCTACGCCCAGGAATAATCACCAGGTCATTCATCACCAGGTGCTTGATGGGTGGTGCCTGAGAGACGAATGGTACATCAGGTAGTATCCCAGTGGTACTGCCCCCACCAAGGGCTGCAGGCTTCCTCCTCAGAACAGTCAAAGTGGCATTAGAATGGAGCCACTCAGAGCAAGACACAGCCTGAAAACCCACCATTCTATACAAATACAGAGGAACTCAGAGCTTTAGGGCAAGCCTGCCTCCATCATGGCAGAAAGCCTTCAGCACGGAAGGACCAGAGGGAAGAAGGTGGCTTGACTAAGCTGTACATTTACTCTGTGTCCCCAGACCCCTCCCCAGGCAGCCAATCAGCTGATGGGATTGGAGACAGAGTTCTTAAAGGTATACACACACTCTGGGTCTCAGGTGTGCTATGCCTGCTTGAGTCTGTGGCAAGTTAGGCAGCCAGGAAAGTCCTCCATAGAGTTGACCACATCAGAGGAGACCAAGCTCCCCTGAGAGCATTAAGAACCTGAAGGACCCTTATCCCTGTGGGAAATATTCCAGGAAGGTTGGGAGTTCGGGAAGATTAAAGGCTAAGAGCTCTCATGAAACCCGCCTACGGAAGTCATCCAAGGGGACTTGAGACCCTCATCAGGGAAGTGAAGAAGCCGAGGTCTTAGCATGAACCTTTTGGACTATGCTAAATGAGCTATTTCCAGAGGACACTGCCCCACCTAAGTTCATGGCCAAGGCAACAGAATTAATGTGAATAGGGGCTTTTCTTCTCCAACCCCTTCCTCCCATTCCTAAGGCAGCACTTTCTAGGAGACAGGGTGTGTCTCAGCCTGGCTGGCGTTTCTGGAAGGATAGGCCAGTTCCCTGCAGACAGAGGGGAGGAGACCAGGATAAGCCCTTTTCACAGAAAGCCTAGAATATCCGCTTCCTAGACAATCACAGTAGATGCATCATAGAGAGCCACACCAGAATCCAGAAGGGACAGAATAAGTGAGTTTGCAACCTATTCTAGCTGTCTTCCTGGGGTGGGGGAGAAGTTCTCAAAGCCCCCCCAAGTCCCACTGTATAATGGTGACCCAGTATCAAACTCCTGACCCAAATATTCTCTCTCAAAGCCACCTCTGAGACTCCTGCAAATTGAGGGGCCAAGACCTCTTCTTGCCTTTGTGGCGACATGTGTCCCTAAGTAGGACCAGGACTACAGAAGGTTAATTGACAGGGGTTGGTGCTGGATGCAGAGGTGGGTCTTGGGAGCCAAGGCTCAGAGCAGCCAACAGGACCACAGAGACTCTAGGGTCCAGCTTTATTAACTTTCCAGTGACTAACTTGGCCATGCCTGCTGTCCTCGCAGTGAAAAGCAATCCAATCTTCAGAGGAGCTGGGTCCAAGTCCAAGCAAGCCGGACACTTCTGCCAGCATCTGCAGGGTGGAGAGGGACAG
The DNA here is from genome assembly GCF_900095145.1 of Mus pahari. NCBI lineage: Eukaryota > Metazoa > Chordata > Mammalia > Rodentia > Muridae > Mus > Mus pahari. The sequence continues at coordinate 161,872,394 of NC_034592.1, forward strand.
GCTCACCTTGCACTGTGGCCTTGGAGCTGTGACCAAATTAATTTTCCCTGAGAACAAAGAGGCCTGGTTGAGAGCCAAGAGCCTGCTGAGCGTGGCTCTTTATTCAGAGCATACATAAGAAAAGAAAGCGCTGGAAATGTGGAGTTTGGATTCTTTATTAAGCAGGCACAGTGTGGGGAGGGTTTGCAGGTGTGTGTGCGTGTGTGTGTGTGTGTGTGTGTGTGTGTGTGTGTGTGTGTGTGTGTATGTGTCTGTGGTATATGTGGTGTGTGCGTATGGTATGTATATGTGGTGTGTGGGGTGTGTGTGTGTGTGGTGTATATGTATGTGTGGTGTGTGTGGTGTGTGATTGTATGTGTGGTGTGTGTGTGTGGTATGTGTATGTGTGTGGTGTATGTGTGTGTCTGTGTGTGTGGTGTGTGTATGTATGTGTGGTGTGTGGGTGTGGTATGTGTATGTGTGTGGTGTATGTGGTATGTGTGTGTGTATGTGTGTGTGGTATGTGTGTGTGTGGTATGTGTAGTGTGTGGTGTATGTGTATGTGTGTATGGTATGTGTGTTTGTGTGTGTGTGTGTGGTATGTGTATGTGTGTGATATATATGTGCTGTGTATATGTGTGCATGTGTGTGGTATGTGTGGTGTGTGTATGGTATTTGTATGTGTGTGGTGTGGTGTGTGTGTGTGTGTGTGTTTGGTGTGTGTGTGGTATGTGTGTGTGTGGTGTGTGCATGCATATGTATGTGTTGTGTGTGTATGTGTTGTATGTATATGTGTGGTGTGTGTGTGATGTGTGTGTGTGGTATGTGTATGTGTGTGTTATGGTATGTGTGGTGTGTGTGGTATGTGTATGTGTGTGGTATGGTGTGTGTATGTGTGTGTGGTATGTGTGGTGTATGTGGTATGTGTATGTCTGTGGTGTATGTGTGTGCACGCATATGTATGTGTTGTGTGTGTATGTGGTGTTTGTATGTGTGTGTATTGTATGTGTGATGTGTGTGTTGTATTTGTATGTGTGTGGTGTGGTATGTGTGTATATGTGTGTCTGGTGGTATGTGTGAATATGTATGTGATATATGTGGTGTGTGTGTGTAAGTGTGTGTGTGTGAGTGGTGTATGTATGTGTATGGTATGTATATGTGTGGTGTGCTGAGTATGTGTGTGTGTGCTGTGTATATGTAGGCATGTGGTATGTATGTGTGTGTCTGTGTGGTATGTGTATGTTTGTGATGTTGTGATGTGTGTGTGTGTGTGTTTGTATTGTATGTACTCTCAAAACACACAATGGTTGGTCCCAGGTTCCCCTTGGCAGGGATTTTGCTCACTCCTTAAAACCTGGGCAAGGGAGGGACATGTTTCCCTGTCCTTCTGGGAACTAGGAAGGCACCTGTGGGGGAACTGAGTGGAGATCTGTATTCACTCCTGTGCACAGTGAATCTGCCGTCGGCCGTGTCCACACAGTGTCCAAGGAAGGGGTCTTTGTTAGAACTGTGACGGGACAATGGTGGCTTTCCTGGCACTGTGATGCTGAGGGAGGAGGGAGTGTGCGTGAAAGCAGGACGTTTGACAAACTCTCCTCTGTCCTGTTTTTCTAACATGTGAGGTGTTTCCACACAAAACTCATTGGTCCATGATAATAAAAATGTCCTTCTCATTATCTTAGAAATTATTGGCCTTGCTGTAGCCAGCCCTGCTGTAAACCAGTGAATGTTCTGATTTCACCTGGTGTGGGTGGTCATGCTATCAGTGAACCTTCACCTGGTGTGGGTGGTTAGGTTATCAGTGAACCTTCCTCACGGGGAAGGTAATTACTGACCTTGAATTTAGACTCTTTTTTAAATTTATTTTTAAAATTTTTGTGTACATGTGTATCTGTATATGGGCATGTGCATGTCTGTGGAGGACCTCAAAGGACTCTGCGTTGCCCTGGCAAAAGTTCTTGGCAAAGTGGTTCATGGACTTAACCGCTGAGCCATCCTCCCGTCATGAATTTGGAATCTTTACCCCAGGGTTTTTTTTTGCCCTGTTCTTGCACATTTGGAGTCTGACTTCTACTCTTGGATGAGTTTCCTGCTTGCAAAAGTTACTTTGAATTCAGACCTTACTGAACTGTTCAAAAGCATAAGACAAAACAACAGATCCAGTGTGGCATATTATCTCATAGGGTGTAAAGCACGACCTGCCGTGTGTCTTTGGACTGATTTAGACTTTGGGCTGGTTTCCAGGGGACCGCATGTGCAGCAAGGGCACAAGAAAGTGCCCTGTTTGGGGTGAGAGGCTCAGGGTCAAGTCTCCCTGTCCTCAGGTCTCAGGAAAGTAACATCCTGAAGACACATCAAAGTTCAGCCACAGTGCAGGCTGGATGGAGTGTGCTCCTCTCTGTGGGTGAAATTGTGTTTATCTCTTCCCATGGCTGCCCTCGTGACCCTGCAGCCACTGAACTGCAAAGTGTAATAGATATTTACAAAGAGCCAGCAAAGGCCGCGATCTCTTAACTCCAACCTCAGACCCATGGAGGCAAATGTTTTTACAAAGTTTCTCTCCAGATGTTTGACAATGTGTGGACACAGCTGGATTAGTGCTACGAAAGTGAGCAATTTTTCTGCAGTCCTGTGAGCTAACACTCCCTCCTGCAACACGGAGGAATGGACAAGAACCAGGCACTGTTGCACAAAGAAGCAAGCAGCAAAGGCCTCCCTAGAGGGAAAGAAGAAACACACAGCAGGTGACTGGTACCTCCCAAGTGAGCATCTAAGGCTGAAAACTTTGCTTCATAAATAAAGAGCCCTTTATTTGACACTCTCATTTGATGTCCTTGCATTAAGAATTAACTCTTTCCCTGGCTGAGGAGATGGCTCAGTCTGTAAAGTGCTTCTTGTACAAACATAAGAACCTGCGTTCACTCTCATCACCCCTATTAATAAAAGGCATGGGGCAGGCGCCTGTAACCTCAGCCCTGGGCCCGTGGAGACAAGTGGATTCCTGCGCTCATTGGCCAAGCAGCCTCACCTGTTTAGCTCCAGGCCAAGGAGAGACCCTGTCTCAAAAACCAAGGTAGCTGATGACAGAGGGACAGTACCCAAGGTTGAACTCTGCAGGTCCATGCACACAGGCACACACCTGCCCTCCCCCACATGCACATCACGTAAAAACACATTAATACTTTGTAACTAATATCAGTTACTTCTTAGATGCTGGAAACTTTTATTCAAGTATGAAATTCAAGTATCTTGATTTTCTTTCCTTCCTCACTGAAGCCATGATGTTCTCAGTGGTTTTAACATTTTTTGTGCTGTGTGTGCACTTATAAGTTCTTTGATAAACCGTTGTAGTCAGTGATCCCTGGGGTCCCCAGGATGCCTGGGTGAGTCCTGACTCCTGTGTTAGAAGGAGGGATCATGACTGCTGGTATGGAGTGGGGATGCCCATTCTCAGGATAGGACGAGGAGTCCTGATTGCTGGCATTTGACAATTCGTGTAATTAGCTCTGTGTCAGGATTAAGCCCTCCAGCATATGTCCCTGTGGACTTGGGAAGAGGCTAAAGCAGCTCATTGTGACATTTTGTTGTTGTTGCTTTTGTTTGTTTGTTTCTATGGAGACATAACTGACTTGAATGGCCTCTGTAACCTTGGGACAATCACCAGGAAGTCATGAGGAATGAATTGCTAGGACACCCACTGTCCTTGTTTGTAATATAACGTGAGCATTGTAAGTCCGTGTTATTTAATTCCCAACAGAGGCACTGCATGTAAGAGGGGCAGACTCTGGACATTCAGTGACAGGCTCCAGCAGGCTTCCGGAGCATACACTCTGTGTCCCTTTGGGAGGGTACTTCAGCACCCTCATAACAGCCTTCAACCATTCCACTAACCTTGGTCTTTACTCCCAGAAACACCTATTTGAAGAGCTCTCGGTTTAACAGCAGAGTTATTTAACTCGTGGGTCGACACTTGGACTTCTGGTTCACTTAGCAGATTGCTTGTGGTTCTTTGTCTGTGACCTAGTAGTGGTCCACTGTGGGGAAATGTCCTCTGTATCTGTATGATCGTGAGTATGTGTGGCAGGGTAGAGAGAAGGGAGATTCTGATGGGCACATCTGGATGTGATCTGAAGCTTTAGAGCCATTGAGCCTCCTGCCTGCTGTCCCCTTCCTTGCCCTTATTCTCCAGGTTCTGCTGTGAGAGTCACGGGTGGTTTGGGCCTCATGGGCTTACAGAAAGTATCCAGACTGGCATGCTGAGGGCCACAGGGGCTGAGCTGCACCCCCTGGGTGTCTGAGTTGTGGAGAACAAGTGCCTGTCTGCTGTTCCTGGTAGGGTAGCACATCCCCCCCCCTTTTTTTTTCTTTCACACAAAAACCGTTTGATGCCTGTGGGAACAGGGTCCAGAGATGCAAGATGGGTTTCAGATTATTAGGGAAGCCTGTCTTTGCTGGGGCAGGGGGAGGCTTGTAATCACACGGACATTGCTTCCACTCCTCTTTGTTCGAAACACCCTCTTCTCTTTTTTATTCCTTTTCCTTTTTTGATACAGCCCAAGGGCATTTTCCTATCCTCTGTGAAGGAAATTCCTGCTATGGCAGATGCCAGCGGCAAACACCCCGGAGCCGTCTGTTGTTTCTGCCTTGGATGGGATTTTACCGCACTGTGGACTGTTCTGGAACATGATATCAAAGTAGGTGGTGCCGAGCTTGGTTGTGACTTCAGGCTCTCGGTGGCTGGTACAGAGCCCTGCTCTGGGGAGGAGCGGGCTTGCTGGGTTTTGGAAATGTTAATTAGATCATAGCTTCCCTCAGCTCTGAGTTTGGTTGTAGCACCCCATGATGGGCGGTGCACTGCAGGCAAGAAGACTGTACGCATTGTCTGACAGAGGTGAGTGTGCGCCTCACACTTTCCCAAGCTGCCACGAGCACTGGACCAACCAAAACACACCCCAGAAAATGTCTGTGTCTGTTGATGTTGGGGGAGAAGACTCTTAAACCTCAGGCAAGTTTAGAAGAGTCTTCTGCCACCCAGGCCTCCTTCAAGAGCCCAGCCCCAAAATTCTGATTTAAAAAGTCACTTGGAAAGTAGGGACAGGAGGATCTCTGCGAATCCAAAGCCAGCCTGGGTTCAAAGACAGCCTTCATCTCACTGTGTAGACCCTGTCCCTGAAATAAATACAAAACCACAAAAGTCAGTGTCAGGAAGGGAGAGGTTCTGAAAGGAGCCATCTGTCCATCTGTCTGTCCATCCATGACCTAGACACCAGGCACCCCTTTCACATCCTCCCTGAGGAATTTGCCTCTCTATTTTTTCTCTCAGGGCTGTCTCTTTGTCCCCCTGTTTCTTTTCTTTTTTTTTTTTTTAAAGATTTATTTATTTATCATATGTAAGTACACTGTAGCTGTCTTCAGATACTTCAGAAGAGGGCATCAGATCTTGTTACAGATGGTTGTGAGCCACCATGTGGTTGCTGGGATTTGAACTCCGGACCTTCGGAAGAGCAGTCGGGTGCTCTTACCCACTGAGCCATCTCACCAGCCCCCTGTCCCCCTGTTTCTATCTCTGTCTCTTCCTATGACTTTCTCCACGTATGTTCCTACCTCCATCTGTCTCTACTCAACGCACACTGTTGGCTCTAGCACAGCACATCAGGGCCTCACATGGCCTCACAGGGCAACTTTGCCCAACTGTCCTGTGCTCTGTGGTATCTCTGCAGTCAGGTTCACTGAGAACTGCTGTTTTATGAGACTACAACTAAATATGGTTCCTGAGATAAATTTGCAGCATGTCCTATTGATTTCTCAGGAAATCTTCTCTGCCGTGTGATACCATGTCTGCCTGTGAGAACCACAGCCAAAGGCAAAGTGCCAAGAAGTGTCAGAGAAAGCCACTAGAAAGCTTCAAGGCCACAGTCAGCCCTCTTCCCAGCAGAGATATTTTAGCTACGATTCTTCAGTCCACAGCCATGCCACATGCCACACACAGCCACACATAGCCACACAGCCTTACCATATACCACACCCAGCCACATAGCCACACCACATGCCACACACAGCCACACAGTCACACAGTCATACCACAAGCCACACACAGCCACACAGCCATACCACATGACACTCATGGCAACACAACCAAACCACATGTCACACACAGTCACACAGACACAACACATGCCACACACACCCACAACACATGCCACACACAGCCACACCACATGCCACACAGCCATAACACATGCCACACACAGCCACACCACATGCCACACAGCCATACTACATGACACTCATGGCAACACAACCACACCACATGCCATACACAGCCACACAGCCATAACACATGCCACATACAACCACACCACATGCCACACCAAGCCACATAGCCACAACACATGCCACACCCAGCCTCAAAGCCGCACCACATGCCACACACAGCCACACAGCCTCATCATATGCCACACACAGCCACACCACATGCTACACCCAGCCACATAGACACACCACATGCTATACACAGCCTCACAGCTATAACGCATGTCACACACAGGCACACCATATGCTACTACACAGACTTATAGCCACACTGCATGCTATCACATAGCTGTGGTATGACACTACCATGCCACCACACAGCCACACATCCATAGATCAGGCTACTGGGCAGACAATAAGAACAGCAAAATGTCAGAATACTTCATGTGTGTGCTTAGCTCGTTTTTGAAAAAGATTTTTAAAGTTTTATGTGTAGAAGTATTTCCCTACATGTGTATCTGTGTACCATGTGCCTACAGTGCCTATGAAGATGAAAGGAGGGAATCACTTCTCCTGAAACCATCTTCCAGAGGGCTGTGAGCTGCTGTGAGGATGCTGGGAACCAAACCCAGGTCCTCTGTAAGAGCAGCTAGTGCTCTAACCACTGGGCAGTGCTCCTGTGCTTTAATTCTTCTTTTTAACCTCTGATGATGTTGATGATGATGATGTTAATGATGATGAAGATAAAGATGATGAAGGACAAGGAAGAGGAAGAAGAGAAGCAGGAGGAGGAGAAGAAGAAGAAGGAGGAGGAGAAGGAGAAGGAGAAGAGGAAGAGGAAGAAGAAGAGGAAGTGGGAGTGCTGAGAGGGCAGCCATGTGCACTGCTGGTGTGACTGCCTTAGGGATGAGGAATCTGGGCTCAGGGCTACATGCTTGCATAGCAAGGGTTTTACCTGCTGCACCATAGCCGTGGCCTGTGTGCTTAGTTCTCAAGGGCAACAGTGCGCCTGGCCCTCCTGGTTAGACTACTGACAGAGCTAGAAATCCCCCACACAGCTGCTTCTTCAGTTCTCACCAACTCCGTCTCCACACTGCACCTTAGTCCTTTGTTCTGATCTCATGATTTTTCTTTCCATTGCAATCCTACGGGGGCTGGAGCCACATGCAGAAGGAGTCACAAGACACACTTTCTGCTTCACAATCAGAGCAGAGGGTCTGAGCGCAGTCCCTGGTCTGAGGCTCACACTGGGAGCATCCTTGCTGGCAACATTGATCTAGAAGGGCATGTGCTCTGAGCTTGTATGTGGTGTGTGTTCTTTCTAAGCCTAGACATGTAATAACCATGCATTTATTAATATCATCATATGAAATTTAATCTCGAGACTGACTGTGAGAAGTCCCATGGCTAGCTGTCTCATGTGAGGCTATGCCAGTGCATGGCAAATAGAGAAGTGGATGCTCCCAGTCATCTATTGGATGGAACACAGGGCCCCCAATGGAGGAGCTAGAGAAAGTACCCAAGGAGCTGAAGGGGTCTGCAACCCTATAGGTGGAACAACAATATGAACTAACCAGTACCCCCAGAGCTCGTGTCTCTAGCTGTATATGTAGCAGAAGATGGCCTATTCGGCCATCATTGGGAAGAGAGGCCCCTAGGTCTTGCAAACTTTATATGCCCCAGTACAGGGGAATGCCAGGGCCAAGAAGTGGGAGTGGGTGGATAGGGGAGCAGGGCGGGGGTGGGGTGAGGTATAGGGAACTTTCAGGATAGCATTTGAAATGTAAATAAAATATCTAATAAAAAATAACTGAGGAAACAGACACGTGGGGAGCTGAAGTAACTGAGCCATAGAAAACGCTATTACACATCCCAATGTGTTACTCTAGTCCTGTAGAATGTGAACAGGACCCGTCACGGTGCAGGGAGGCTCACTGGGCATTTACCACATATGCAGCCTCTGCTAGACGTTGTGCTTCATGCTGGAATGAAGGAGTCTGTGTAGACATCCTCCCAGGATATGGTCACAAGCTCGTTGTTATGGTGTCGTGAAAAGTACAGCTGGCGGTGAGCTAGGCTTCATGTAGAACGGAAGAGTTACCCTTCCTATGAAGGCTTTCTGGGCGCCCACCTTTACCCTGTGGGGATGCAGGCTTCTGTCTGGTGGTGCTTCCTCCCCCACCTAGAAGAACCCCTTAGATGCTCTTCACAATGCCAGTCTGCTGGTGATGAATCCTAGACAGCTTTCTTATGTCTGATGAAAAAAAAATCTGCATTTTGCCATTTTTGAAAGACATTTTTGCTGTCTCAAGAATGCCAAGTTGAAGGGGACTTTAAAACGATGGCGCCACGGTTCTCTGACTGGCATCACCTCTAATGACAAACCTGCTGGCATCCTTATCTTTTTGTTCCCTCTGTATGGAATATTCCCACTGCTGGTTGCCCCTCTGGGCTTTCCTCTCTGTGGCTGCCTTGGTCTGTTTGTCTGCTCACTGGTTAGCTTGCCCATCCACAGAGTGTTGGCTCTTTGAATCTATAGTTTTCATCAAGACTGGAAAATTGTTCCCATTATGTTGATAATTTCTTCACTGGTCTCCCATCCTCTTTGGTGACTCTAATTCCATGTATCAGGTTGCCTGAATCTATGCCCAGCCCACTGTCTGGGTGTTTCGTCTTAGGCTCCTGTTCATGTAAGTCCTTGTGTTTCCTGTACCTTTCCATGAGTTTTCTATCTCGGTCATGAGTGTTCTTTTCCCTTCAGTTTCTCACCTGCTGCGGATCCTGGCCTATACGTTTTCATTGGATTTCACCGGCAAAGCCCTGGCTTGGCATTCTGCTCTTCCCGTTTGTGCGTGATGGGGAGTTTTGGCAACCTTTGAAGTTGGCTCCCTCCTCATTCATCTGCACTGTTTTGGGTCAGTCCTTCTTTCTGCTCCCCCTGTGTCTTTCCTTTTCACAACTTAGCCATGGTATGTTCTGATTGCAAGTTGAGGCGGTGTTTATTTGACTTGGTGGGTGTGGGCATCCTCTTAAGCCTGGGAGAGTCTCTCTCTTGGGTGTAGGCACAGGGGATGGTATGGGAGGAGTTGCATATCTCCATGTCTCTTTATCAGGCAGGACCAGAGCATCATCCTGAGGCTAAGTCGGCTCCTTATCACTGTATCCCCTGCAGTCCCAGACAGGACGAGTCAGTTCAGTGTTCTGCGGGCCCCCGAGCAAGTGGGGAAGATGGATGCGTACCTTGTGCCTCAAAGGATTAAGATAGTAGTCCAGACATGTGGCTTGGGGAGCCAGGTGCTCACCTTATATCCAGGAGTCAAAAGAAAAAAGAAGGTGGTCTTACAGACCCGTCAAGCACATGCCCCAGTGGCCCAGAGGCCTCTCTGAGTCCTGCTCTCTAAGGTGTCCACCACCCAACACCCCTGTCCCTTCCAGGGCAGATGCCCAGCATCCAAACCACCCTACAGGTCAGGAAGTTGCAGCCCTAGTGAACTATGGATGCTATTCCCCCTAATTGTTACGGGGAGCTCTTCCCAGTCAGGGGTCCCCCCAAAATGTATCAGTATGATCAGAATTCAGCCTAAGGCTGAAGAGAAAGAGAGTCTGCACGGGGGTCTCTCTCTGCCTCTCTCTGTGCCTCTGTCTCTCTTTCCCTCTTTGTCTCTCTCTGTCTTTCTCTCCCTCTCTTTCTCTTTGTCTCTCTTTCTGTGTCTCTCCCTCTCTGTGTCTCCCTGTGTCTTTCTGTCTCTCTTTCCTTCTATGTGTCTCTATGTCTCTCTCTCCCTCTCTGTGTCTCTGTGTCTTTCTGTCTCTCTGTCTCTCCCTCTCTGTGTCTTTCTTTCTCTCTTTTGTTCTCTGTGTCTTTCTGTCTCTCTGTCTCTGTCTCTCTCTCTTTCCTTCTCTGTGTCTTTCTGTCTCTCTGTCTGTCTCTCTCTCTTTTCATTCCTCCCTCCCCAGCTTTCCCCTTTCTCTTCCTCTCTCTGCCTTCTGATCTTTAAGAGATCCCCCCTTTTCCCCTTCCAGGCTCCCCACTCCATCTCCTCCTCTGAAGGAGACCCAGGGTTTCCTTTCCTAAGTCCCAGTCTGGAAACTCTCTGACTTCTTTCTTTTCAGCCATCTGTTCCACACACAGAAAAGTCTTAGGTGGGTATACGAAGTCTGGGCAAACAAAGGTTCGATCATCTCTCAGACTGGTTGCTCCTCCAGACAAAGGCGCCCATAGCAGTGCATGCCAGGATGAACTAGACACAGTAATGACGTGGGAAAGTCATGCTTTGCTTCTTGCCTGAGATGTTTATGCATTTCAATGTATATGTAAGAGGACATCAAAATATATGATGGAGATTTTTTCCTGTCCAGGGACCAAATTGCTTCAGCAAACGGTTTTCAAATACAGTAAAATGGCCATAAATTTTTACTTATAAAATGTTCCCTTATGAGAGATTTTTTTTTCCGTTTCATGCCTTCCACAGCTTTCTGCTTTTTGCAGAGATTCTGTTTTCTGTGCTCTTCCTCCTTCTGTGATTGTCCCAGCTGACACTGACCCTGAAAGAAGGTCACAGCTTCATTTATCAGGGAATGTGAGCCAGTTTCCCAGGGAGTCAAGACCTCGGATACCCCTTTTCTCCGGCCTCATTTATTAAAGTTGCCAGGGTTCTCTGTCTGCCATGTGCCTAACACAGTAGCTTTAAAATGCAGGCGAACAGGAGTATGACCCAGTAGAGTCCTTCCAGACATCCACTGCATGCTATCATAGAACCAAGGGGAATGAGGCTTGGGGCACCCACACAAACATTTTCAAAACACTCATTCATGCCAGTCACCGGCTGACACCCCATTTATATTCACAAAGAAATTATTAAAGCAATCAGTATATTTTAACCTTTCTTTTTTTTTTTTTTAAAGATTTATTTATTTATTATAAGTAAGTACACTGTAGCTGTCTTCAGACACTCCAGAAGAGGGAGTCAGATCTTGTTAAGGATGGTTGTGAGCCACCATGTGGTTGCTGGGATTTGAACTCTGCACCTTTGGAAGAGCAGTCGGGTGCTCTTACCCACTGAGCCATCTCACCAGCCCTATTTTAACCTTTCTAAAAAAAAAAAAACTCCAGCCTCAGAGTGGCTCATTCCTGGATTCCAGGGTCAGCCAGATGTCTCCACAGTTCAACCAGTGGCCGGCCCCTCCCTACCACACCTCTTTCAGTGACAATGCTTAAGATTGCTGAGCTGACCCCTGCCCTCCTCAGAGGTGTTCCCCTTTAAATAGTCCTATGGCACAAAAAACCAACTGGTGGGCTCCTTCCACCCATGCCCAGAGATTGGCACTGTCCCCTGCTGGAAACAAAATGTCACCAATAACAGCGGCAGCTGTACCATGTACCAGGCCCAATCTTGTATGCCATTATCTGATGACCATCTGTGAGGGGTCTCAGTTAAGAAGAAACCAGGCACGGGGCCATTTCCAGCCTTCTCTGGATAGCTTGACAGGGACGTGTGCATGGCACGCTGCTCCCCCCGGCTTTCCTGCTCAGGGTCCATGCTGGACAGCAGCTCTGCATTTGTTCACGCCATCTCCCCCTCACCATGCTCCACAGCACTGCTAGTCTTGGTTACTCGGTGGCTACAGCTGCACTTCCCCTGTTACCACAGCCAGGGGTTCTCTGTGCCCTCGGTCTCAGCCAGTTCTGAGGCCACAGGAGCAGCCTACACCCATCCATTTCTCCTAGACAGAGAAATAAGCTACCCGTGTTGCAAAGCCAGGCTTCAAATTCAAAGATATGTGGAGGCAGCTGCTCACTAATCGCATGCTCTCACCTCACGTGACTGATTACGACAAGGGCTGGGGTATCCCCGTGTCATCTGCCTTCAAAGTAGACTCAATGAGTTCTCACTCTCATGTTGGCGATGTGTCTTTCTATTGGGCTACACCTATGCTTTAGCATGAAAAACTAATGTGGCAAAGCTATTCCCTGCTAAGATACAAGCCTCCTATCCCGTCCAACAGGCAGCTTTGCCGTAGGTAATGCACTGGCACATCGCACTTTGCCCTCAGATATAGGCCCAGAACTTGGGGCTTCAGGTCAGAGGTGGGCACCCTGTCTCATCACAGAAGGACTAGAAGCAAAATCTTCTCAAGAGCTCAATGGGGAGAGGTCCTTGAATGACCTTTCAACATGGCTGGGTGACAGGAAAGCCCACCCAGCCACCCATGTGTCTCTCCATTCTCCAACAGCCCCTGCTGTTTTGCGTGCCTACTGTAGACCACATGTCTCTGCTTCTCCTTAGAATGGTACATCAGGTTCAACAAGAGGGGCTTGCAGTGTGCAGGGTCGGGGCTCACAGAGTTCTGTGACAGTGAAGGATGATGCCCCCATGTGCCAGAGCTGGGCAAAATTGGCACTGCCGCCAACCTGGCAAATGGACAGCTGCCTGCACTGTGGAGCCAGACCCGGGCCAGCTCCTATCGGAGTGTGGCTTTCGGGGGTGTCCAGTTTCTCAGCGGCCACAGCTCTGTGGGCAGTCAGCAGAGTGCTCACAAGCTCCTGGGTTCTTGACTCTCCCTGAACTCAGCCAATCATAATACATTTCTTCTGATCACTCACACCTTCCTCCTGTCAGTCAGCGTCAAGTCCCGGAAGTGAGTCTTGCTGCCTCGGTGTTCCCTGGACAGGCTGGCTCACAGGTGAGAAGAGAGAGTGCTAACCCACATAGGTCCACAGAGCCTGGTCTCATGTCCGTAGTGTTGTGAACAGAAAGGCCAACACCAGAAACTCTGAGAAAGGTGAGGTTCTGATTCTGCTGACATTCCTCTCCTCTGCCCCAGCATGCTGTCCCCTCCATTCTTCCCAGACAGTGCACTTAGTTCCATGAGCCACAGTCCCCCAAAGCAGTCACACCATGGTGCATGGGACCTACGGTGCCAGACAGGTCCCCTTGGCTATATCTATCAGATGTTCAGTGACTCTGCGCTCTTCACTTGCAGGGTCTGGTGGCTGGTGTCCTTACCAGACTGCTTCTCTTTCTCAGTGAGGTGTCCCTTGAGGCCCTATTCTGAGTCATGTGTTATCTGGCTGCTGAGATTCAAGAGGAATGAGTGTATATTAGGTATGCATATATTTTTAAGACAGGGTCTCACATGGTCCAAGCTGGTCTACAGCTCGACATGAAGACAAGGATGGACTTGAACCTTGGATCCTTCTGCTTCTACATCCCAAGTTCTATGACTGCAGATCTGTGTCGCCGTGACTCTGTATGAGGTTCTAGTGTGGAATCCAGGTGTCTTAGTTAGGGTTTTACTGCTGTGAACAGGCACTATGACCAAGGCAACTCTCATAAGGACAGTATTTAATTGGGGCTGGCTTACAGGTTCAGAGGTTCAGGCCATTATCATCAAGGTAGGAACACGGTGGCATCCAGGCAGGCATAGTACAGGAGGAGCTGAGAGCTCTATATCTGCATCTGAAGGCTGCTAGCAGAAGACTCACCTCCAAGCAGCTAGGACGAGGGTCTTAAGCACTCTGCCTGCCTGAGCTACAATTCTAGCCCCTCGGGTGTGGCTTTTTCCCCAAAAATATTTTCAGCCACTCTGTGGCCTCTCTCCTCGTTCTCCCAACAATACCTTCTCAAAATCAGTGATTGCCATTTTTAATGAAATTCAACTTGTTAGTTTCTTCTCTCATGGTTAACACCTGATTAGGTGTTTTATCTATAAAAAGTTGTCAATTCTGAGGTCACCTAGAATCTCGAATGTGCTTTGAGGCAGCTACAGGGGCTTGGACAGTCTGATTCTAGCTTCATATTTCTGTTTGCATTGTCCCGTCACTACTGGCTGGAAAGACATCCCCCTCCTCTCTGCATCTCAGAGGCACATTGAACTGTAGTGCTGTGGGGTTCCCTGCTGGGGGTGGGGGCGGTAAGCATCTTGTCAGCTCATGGAGGGAGGAAGCAAGTGGCTTGCAGGAGGGTCATAAGGAGCTGAGGCTGGAAGAGCAAAGGTCATGACAGAGTGGCTGGCAATCGCCATGCCTGGAGGTAGGCACTGTGGGCGTAACTTCAATTTAATTATCGGCTTAATTTGGTCTCAAACCCGTAGCCGTGGTTCCCTCTAAGTAGTTTCCTGAGCTTCATCTGCTGAGGAAGTGGTTTCCTGGGAAAGGGACATGGAGAATAGCGTTTGAGCTTGCCACTGTCCCCCCGCCCCCACATGCCTCACAGACAGGCACGGGAGGGAGATGAAACACAAGCAGACAGGGAGGCTTCAGCAGGTTCATTCCCATCCACATGACTTTTCAGCCAGATGTCACTAAACAGCACTCCAGCACGCACATCGTAGAGCCCAGCATCTGGTCCCCAGCTGCCACACTCACCCCCGAGGGTTTGTCTAGCAGCCAGTCTTCCTTGTCACTGGGATGCTGTCCAGAGTAAGGAAGTGCAGTCCAGACTGTAGTGAGAACTGTGTATGGTCTTGAAGACCACAGCTGGGGTTGGCGGCCCCCAGAGCAGGATCTACCAACACCTGGGTTTTCAAGAACCACAGTCAATGGGGCTAGCTCTGTCCAGTTAGAGTCCAAAGGAAATGATACTCTGGCTGGCTCTGTGGGTGAGCAGGTGGCAGCTGGGCTGCAGCAAGCATTCATTATATGCAGGTGACTATGCTGGTCCACGCCACTCTAGGTAGAGCCAACAGGCAGAGCTGTGATTGTTCCCTTCCTACAGTCTTTCACAAAGCATAGAGTGTGTCATGATGTCCAGGCAGCAGTAACCAGGGGCCTACCTTTCTAATGACCAGAGAGGTCTTTATATTTTTAAGAGAGCATTCCAGAGTAACCTCTTTTTATTTCCAGATCTCTGTAAACAAGTGCTGGGAGCCAACTTGGGGCTCTTGCAGCGTGATCTTTCTAAGCAGCCCTGCCTGACAGACTTCCTGCCGAGGTGATTGCTTTAGGATCGGTTCCCTTGGTGTGAATTATGTGCGTAGTGCAACCTACACTGCGTTGAATTATTTTAAATTGTAGGATAAGTTCCAAAGTATAAGAGGTGTGAGTCTATTAAAAAAAATGTCAGGGGGCCCTGACTGTAGCAATAGCTCAGTTGAGGGAAGGGTTGGGAGGGAGATAGAGAGAGGGAGAGGGAGAGGGAGAGGGAGAGGGAGACAGGCTAAGGTGAAACTTTGGGGACTTCTGGTTTGGTTTTAGCTTTATCCCATCATCAGCCACCAAACCTAGATACTAAAGCTCATGCCAGCAAGATACTGCTGAAGGGACCCTGATATTGCGGCCTCTTGTGAGGCTATGCCAGTGCCTGGTCAACACCGAAATGGATGCTCACAGCCAGCTACTGGATGGAACACAGGGTCCCCAATGGAGGAACTAGAGAAAGTACCCAAGTACCTGAAGGGGGCTGCAACCCTGTAGGTGGAACAACAACAGGAACTAACCAGTACCCCCGGGGTTTGTGTTTCTGGCTGCATATGTAGCAGAAGATGACCTAATCGGCCATCAGTGGGAATAGAGGCTCCTTGGTCTTCCAAACTCTATATGACCTAGCACAAGGCAAGGCCTGGGCCAAGTGGTGGGAGTGGGTGGGTAGGGGAACAGAGGTGGGGGGAGGGGTATGGGAAACTTTCGGGATAGCATTTGAAATGTAAATAAAGAAAATAATAATAAAAAAGAAAAAAAAAGAATATCTGTTAGAAGCTGAAAAAAAAAGAAATCTGGTTAATGGCAGTCAGTTGAGAGAGAGAGAGAGAGAGAGAGAGAGAGAGAGAGAGATCAAACCCACCCTTTGGCAGTGGTCCAGGAATTCCTTTTTTGGGTTTACCAAGAAAAGGAAGAAAGAATGGATAAGAGCCTACTCACACAGCTTATTCAGAGTGGAACAATCACTGGGTGAGCTGCACTGGGTAAACCACACACTGGATGAGCCACACCGCACAATGGCTTCCTCCAACCCTTGGGATGCCAGGCAGAGAACAAACTGTATCCAGGGTATATGCAAAAGAGCAAACTGTGAATCAGAATGGGGGAGCATAGGAAGGGACATTGGAATGCAAGAAAGGAGCCTGGTGCCAGACTATGTTCATGTCATAGGACCATGTGTAGATCATTCAGGAGCAAAACTAACTGGCGACTTCAAAAGTCATCATAGACTCGAGAGAGGGCTTAGTGGTCAAAGCTGCTCTGAGAGAGAACCCAAATTTAATTCCTGGCATTCACTTGGCAGCTCACAATTGCGTGCAACTCCTGGGCAGATCAGACGATCTCTTCTGTCCTCCACAGGCCCTGCACACACATAGTATATGTGCATACATGTAAGCAAAACATGCATACACTTAAAATATGTTAACACTTTTATGTTATCAGAGTTGGGGGTGGAGCTTAGCGGCAGATACTGACACGGACAGAGTCCTGCGTTCAATACAAGGTGACCGACAGGGCAGCAGGTCTTCAGCTGGCCCAAGATAAGCAGCAAGGGACATCAGCATGGAGTACCTTTGTCACAAACCTTCAGCAGACACGAAAGATGTATGCAGTCTTGTACTCATTCGGCTTGGCACTCACTCAGTGGGCATTTGGCATTAGGAACCAACCTAGAAACTGAACCTGGTTGGAGGGGTACTTGATGAATTATCTGGGGGTTGCCTGCACTGTTGGAATGATGGGGGCACTGAGAGGGTAGATACATAAGCATTGAAGCAAACACAGTGTTATGACTTGAATTTGAGAAGTCCCTCCACAGCTTATATCTTGCACACGTGTTCCCAGCTGACTGCGCCACCGTGAGAAGCTATGAATTCTTTAGGCTGTGGGGCTAGTGGAAGTAAGTTACCAGGAGTGGACTCTGAAGTTTCCAGCCAAACCTGTCTCCTCTCGCTCCACTGCCTGGACCTCCATGGTGTGAAAACCCGTCTTTCCCAACATTCGCACTGCCACGAGCTGACCTGCTCCCCACTCCCTCCCTGCCATGACGGATTAAACTCTCTGCAAGTCAAATAAACCTTCCTGTCTGTTTCTTATCACACATTCTGTCATGGTGACACAACGGAGACTTCTGTGTCACAGAACTTGGGTTCTCCATAAGGGCAGCAGGCGCTTTTGACCACTCAGCCGTTTCTCCAGTCTGTGATAACTTTTGAAGTTGCCAGTTAGTTTTGCTCCTGAATGATCTATCTGGGTACACGGGTTTCTGGATAAATTAGTACCCAGAAGCTTCCAGACATGGAATATCCAGCCCTGGGTCTCAACATCTCAGAGCAAGACATGTAAATGAACGGTATGTTAATGATAAAAAGCAAACTGACTAGCCTAAGATATGTAGGGTTAGAGATGTGTCTATTAGAGACGTGTAGGGTGGAAGTGGCCCTTTCTTAAGTAGAGCTACCCTGACAGGAGAGCCAGTTAAATCTAGTGGCATGTTGGAGGACAGGGTGACACTTACCAAGGACCTGTCCAGCATCATTATCAGCCAACACCAAGGTACAAGAAGTAAGCACATGACGATGATGTCATTGTGACTCTAGATCACTTAGGTCTTTGAATTCCCCAGCAGTGGGTCCTTTTGAACATGTGAGCTGCTCCCAGATAATGACCAGACAAGCAGCTGTCTCTGAGTAGGGATACCCAGCCCTGATCCCTGGAAGACAAGAGACATCTCCTATGACATCCTCCTAACAAGGGCTCCTGGATGGGTCCATGGAGACTAGAAGTGCTTTGGCCTTTGGTGAGGTTTATTTCTGAGTCCTGTTTATAGTTGCTTAGCAGGAAGAGCAAAGACGGCAGACCGGAGGGGCCAGTGCAGACTCGAGATCACGGGCTCCAGATGGCAACCGTTGAGTTTAACATTGGGGCACATCTGGGAGCATTCGGGGTGACATTGCTCCATCGAGGGGTGCCACCATTTCCCCATAGCACCAGAGTAACACATAAATCTGGTGATGTGGGGCGTGGCAAGGCAGCAGGGTGGCAGGCTATTCTTATGCCGCACACTACACCCTTCCCTATCCCTTTGTGCACTAGGCTCACAGGGCACACTCACGAGCAAGCAGAATGCTGCCAGTGCTCTCTGAACGACCCAGGTGGCTTCTATGAGTGCGATTGCCCGCGCTTGCCCTGTTCTTCCTAGCATCTTCCTGGTTAATGTGGTGCTGACCACCAGGCCACTTCTGACTTTTGAGCAGAACCATGGCAAGTGACATCAGAAGATGTCCCATTCCAGAGCTAAGCATGGGGAAGGTCTTTTCTTCTCAGAGGGCAAGCTAGAGACTTTGGTAACTGAAGATAACTGATCTAGAGGAGCAGACATAGACTTCGTGCCACTGTCACCAGCGATAAACACACTTGGCGTAGTGCATTTGTTCCAGCACATCATCAGTGACTGCTGCCATGCCTGCCTTGTGTAGCCACCATGCCTGCCTTGTGTAGCCACCGTGCCTGCTGTGTAGCCACCATGCCTGCTGTGTAGCCCTTCATGTATCAGCACCAGAGATGCTGAGCCACACTTTTGGGCATCCATAGACTGAGCAGGCCCTGCCTGCAACAAATAGCCACATGAATGCCATGAGACAGATCTAAAGCGTGGAGCTTAAAATACACCCTGAGTCATTAAGGAAATATAAAATTGCATTCGAAGTAATCAAAGCCTAACAAGGATGGCTGATTGTACTTTAATTGTCCGATGACAGGCGATTTGTTTAAGATTCAAGTGGCCGCCCTCCAGGCAGATCTCACAAATGATAACTTCCTACCTGCACTGGATGACATTTTCCCACCCTCCTCTCACTTGAGTCCTTGGGAAAGAATGACATCATTTAGTCATTGCACTAACTCCATTGCACGTGACATAAGTACATGGTGTCTCCGGCCCTTGCTTGTTATGGCAACCTGGGTTTCTATATACACAATCACCTGTGTGTACTTCGTGTGGAGAAGCCCAGGAGCAGCATCCTCCTCTTCATAAATATCCTATGTGGTCATACTGGAAACATGGATGTGCTGTGATCTGCCCACATGGCTTACTGCTGGGCTGTAACAGGGTTCCAGTGCCCAACCTACATACCAAGGAACATGCACTATCAGGACTTCTCACCCTCCAGACCTTCTGCAGGACGGGTGTTCTGAGCAGGCTGGACGTGAACTGAAAAACTCAGCTGAGAGCCTGCAGGATGTAGGTGTTGGGGAAAGGAAGACAATGCGAATGCCATGTGGAGCTGTGGAACATGGGGAGTTTTTATAAGGTAGATAAATATTTAAAGTCTTCCATATTTGTCAAATGGCACAAGCAAGATGGCTCAGTGGCTGAAGACACTGGAGAACAGGATTCATGACCCAAGTATGTGAGTGCACAATGCACACACACACACACACACACACACACACACACATGTCCACACATATATGCATGTGCATGCACACAGTGCGCACATGCACACATGTGCACACGCACATACACACATATGTGCATGTGCACACACACACAAACACACACACACTTTTTATTTTAGTTGTGACATAGACTTAAGGGATTGTACTTCTGTTGTCTCATCTCGTCTATACTTACCCTGTCTCTGATGGGACTGTGTTTCTGTGGTTAGGGTTGGTGGTATTATTATAGGCTGCAAAGCTTGCATTATTAATGCTATGATATTAATGGTGGTGATATGGTGGTAGTCTTTTTGATGGTGATTTTGTGTTGATGATAGTAATGTGATTCTGATGTTTGCTGATGCTATGTGGTGCTGATGTGGGTGTTGCTGATGCTGTGTGGTGCTGATGCTCATGCCAGTGATGTTTTTAATGATGTTGGTGCTGTTACTGTTGATTCTAATCCTGTTGTAGCTGGTGCTGGTAGTGGTGGTATTTATAGCAATATTGACGCTGCTGATGTCGCTGTCCATGGTGCTGATGTCGATGATGTTGCTTTAGGTGGTGGTGTTTTGTTGATGTTATTCATACTAAAAGCTGACAAGAGTGGTGTTTTTATTTGTGATGCTGGCATGGCCAAGGCTGGTGGTGCCGTCGATATCAGTGTTAATGGTGTTGATATTTGATGCTGGTATTGGTGATATAGATGGTGGCATTGATGTTATTGATGTTTGTAGTGGTTTGAAGATTGACCCCATAGGACATATTTTTGAAATCTTAGTCATTAGGGAGTAACACTATTTGAGAAGGACTGGAATGAAATGGGTCACTGGGGATGGGCTTTGAAGTGTCAAAAGTGCACACCCCTCTCGGTCTCTGACTTGGCATGTGAAGTAAGATGGAGCTCAGTTGCTGCTCCAGAGCCATGCTTGCTGCTGTGCTCCCCTCCATTATGATAACATACTAAGTCTCTGAAACTGTTAGCAAAGATCCCTGTCACCCCTCCCATCCTCCCCCATCACACCCTTCCCCCAGGGTTAAATGCTTTCTTTTATAAGAGTTTCCTTGGTCAGGTGTCTCCTCACAGCAATTAAACAATGGCTAAGACAGAAGTTAGTACCAGGGAGTGGAGTCTGACCAAGTTGTCTGTTGGAAAAATATGAAAAAATTTTTACTCTGGACTAGAAAAGTGGCTGAACACGTTAAGTGGGTCTTACTGGAAAATCCTAGTTGGAGCATGGACACTGGTCCTGACGTGACGTCAACTGTGATAGCCTGGTCCAAGAGGTTTCAGAGGGGAAGAATATTAGTATGTAGCTGCCTTTTGTCCATGTCCTAAAAATCTGTCTAAGGCTAAATGAAAGAATATGGATCAATGGCACTGGCAGAGGAAATTTCAAGACAGCCTAGTATTGACTGTGTCATGTGCTATTGCTGGTCACTGTTGTGCAGATCTACAATGAAAAGCAGTAAGCAGAGAAAGGAAAAATGCAAGGTGCTGGAGAAGAGGGGCACCTGGAAATGTTTTATTGGAGCTAAGTCCTGTGCCCAAGGAGATAACATTGAACACAAAGCCTCATGCTAACTGGAATAAAGGGAGTGGTGACCTCAGGGCAAGGCCCACCAGCTCAGCTCTCAACCTGTGAAAAGGAATTTTTAGAAAGCTTAAGCAGTAAAGGAAACCATCAATAAGAGAAAGATGCTACAAATGTAACTGAAGGAGGGATCCAAGTTCCAGCCCCATCAAGCAGCAGAATTTGGCAGCTTTGGCCACATGGTTCTGATATCAGAGTCAAGGATAGAAAAAAGGGGGTTGTAGAATCTCCTTCTGTAACTAAAGAAAGCTGCTGAAGCCAGGTGTGTGTCAAGGGGGTTTCCCCATGGAGGCCTAGGCAGGCCATTGTATGAAGCTGTGAAGAGAAAGCCTGGATTGTTTTGGAGACAACAAGATGTGGGAGATGCCAGGGTTGTGGGATACCTGCTGAGAAGAGCTGCTAACAGAGAGTAGAACCAGCCAGAGAGAGAGAGAGAGAGAGAGAGAGAGAGAGAGAGAGAGAGAGAGAGAGAGAGAGAGAGAGAGAGAGAGAGAGAGAGAGAGAGAGAGAGAGAGAGAGAGAGAGAGAGAGAGAACTGTGGTTCAGTCAACAAAGCAGAAAGGAGTTGGGAGATCTGAAGAGCTTTGACATCAGATATGGAGATGCAGAGTTTGGAGTTTACCCTACTGCTTTTCAGATGCTTTGGTCCAATATTTCCACTGCTGCCTTCCCTTCCTTTTGGAATGGCCACAAATACTCTGTGCCACTGTATGTTGAAAGTATGCAATGCTCTTTCTTATATTGCAGGGGGTTATAGTTAAGGGATTGTCACAAGTCTCAGAAGAGACTGAACTTTGATTCCGAGGCTATTATAGACTATGGAGACTTTTGAAGTGGGACTGAATGCATTTTACATAATGATATAGCTATAGTCTATGGGACCAGGGAGAGGAATGTGGTGGTTTGAATAAGAATGGCTTCCATAGGGCCATATATTTGAATGCTAAGACATCAGAGAGAAGGATTAGAATGATTAGGAGGTGTGGCCTTGTTGGAGGAAGTGTGTCACTAAGGGTGCTAGGCCTAGTCTCTCTCTTAGCTTGTGGATCAGGATATAGCCCTCAGCTTGCACAATAGGACTATGCACGTTACCATGCTCCCCACCACAATGACATGGACTAAGTCTGTGAAACTGTAAGCAAGCCCTCAGTTAAATGCTTTCATTTGTAAGTGTTGCCTTGATCATGGCATCTCTTCACAGCTATAGAACAGTGACTAAGACAGTGCTGATGCGGATGTTGGTGGGGATCATATTGGTAGTCTAGTGGGATTCATGTTGATAGTCTAATGAGTTCTTGTTGATAGTCTAATGGGGTTCTTGTTGGTATTCTAATGGGGTTCATGTTGGTAGTCTAGTGGGATTCATGTTGATAGTCTAATGAGTTCTTGTTTATAGTCTAATGGGGTTCATGTTGGTAGTCTAATGGGGTTCATGTTGGTAGTCTAATGNCATGTTGGTAGTCTAATGGGGTTCATGTTGGTAGTCTAATGTGGCTCATGTTGGTAGTCTAATGGGGCTCATGTTGGTAGTCTAATGGGGTTCATATTGGAAGTCTAATGTGGCTCATGTTGGTAATCTTATGTTCCTGGTGGTGAGGCTGATTTCAATATTGAAGGTGTTGGCATTAGGGTGCTGCTACTGATGTTGTGAAGTTGATGGTACTATCACAGTTATTGATGAGAATGCCGATTGTCAGTGCTTTTCATTATTGATAGGTTGAATTGCTGATGCTGCTTGTCTTAGTTACTGTTCTATCACTGTGATAAAACCACCATGAACAAGGCAACTCAAAAAAGAAATCATTTAATTCATGGCTCAGGGCTCCAGACAGTAGTAGAGTTCATAAGCATTGTGGTAGGAAACATGGCAGCAGGCAGACTAGCATGGTTCTGGAGTCGTGGCTGAGAGCTGACATGTTGAAACAACCATGAAGCAGAGAGATAGCTGGGAAAGCCATGGGCTTTTGAAGTCTCATAGGTCACCCTCAGTGACACACCTCCTCCAACAAGGCCACACCCCTAATCTTTCCCAAACAGTTCCATAAACTGTGGCCAGGCATTCAAATATATGGGTCCTTGGGGGCCATGATCATTCAAACCACTTCATGCTTGGTGGTAAGGTTGGTGTTATTACACTGGTGTTAATGTTTTTCTGATGTGAGTGTTTGTAGTATTGATAATAATAATGATATTGATGTTATCAATGCTGGTGTTGGTAGCATTTGTGTTAGTGATCTTGGTGGTGGTTATGGAAGTGATGTTAGTGTGCCTGCTCTGACCGTATTGGTATTTTGTTTATGTGGGTGTTAGTCTCGTCGATGGAGGTGTCAATGTTATTGATGCTGATGATGGAGTTCTTGTCGGTGTTTTTGGCATTGCTGATGCTGCTTGTAGCAGTGTCAGTATCAGTGTTCTTGGTGTTGACATTTTGATGCTGATGTTGGCATTTCTCATGATGATATTGATGCTACTGATGCAGATGCTGATGTTGATGGTGTTTAATTTTGGTAGTCAAAGCATTGTTTATTTGGTAGTCAAAATTAGATACTGTGTCTAGGGTTGGCTTTAGGTTTAAGGGACAGATTTTCTGCTCAGGAGTTGGGAGCTATTCTAAGATGTTGGGGAGTCATCAATAGTAGGTGGCATTGATATCAATGCTGAGGTGCTAATATTTTTGTACTGATATTGATGTTGGTGATGTTCAATCTGGTGTTAATTGTTCATGTTGATGGTGCTTGTGGTGGTGGGGTTTTCAGGGGAGAGTTCTATGGGGTTTTGACTTTTATACTGTAGCCTGCTATATGCCAATCATAATTGGAGTTGGAGATAGTATGGAAAAAATGGCAGAAGAGACATCTGCCCTTGAGAGGCAGAGGAAGACCAGACAAGTCATGACCCACCAAACTAATACAGAATTGCAATATTGGAAAGCAAGAAGCACTAGGAACAAAACAGAAATACAAAGTGTTTGAGGAAGGGCAACTGCAAACAGCTAAAGCCTCCTTTGGAGAGGCTACAGTAAGCCAAAACCCAAAGGAAGCTTGTACAGAGTAGACGAAAAGATGAGCTACCCGGTGGCAGGAGTCCCGGTGCAGGGCTCAAGATGAATCACAACATGGCGTGTTCCGTGGAGCACAAGGGCCACTCTGCACCAAGAGGAGCTGCCCAAGAAAAATAAAAGTGTCCTAGATCCATGGTTCAAGGAGCCATGTAGAAAAATGAGAATAAACAGGTAGAATTAATTACAGAGTGCACATTATTTAATAGGAAATACAAACACTGATGAGCCCCATTCACATCCCTTTTATTTTCATTTACATCTTGGAAATATGTGGTTTCTTCCTCCCTATACCTGTCCCAGAGCAGATCCAGGGTGTGCCAACAGCTCCAGGCCACAATGAACACTAGAGGGTGTAAGCATGTGGCAGGGTGAAAGGTCAGGCGCTGGGTCTCTGGTTGGTTTTGGTTTCAAGGGACAGATTTTCTGCTCAAGAATTGGGGAATTGCTCTAAGATACTGGGGAGTCATCAGTAGAAGTCTGTGAGATTGTTCTACCCACCTACCCCATCCCTTAATTTATTCAGTGAACACTGGGCGAGCCTTTTGTCTTGTCTGGTTTGGTTTTATCCAAGTCTGCCTCATATTACTCTGTTGTCAAGATGGCACTAAGCCCTGGGCACTGAGCATTGAGCACTGGGCACTGAGCACTAGGCACTGGGCATTGAGTCCTGGGCACTGAGCACTGGGTACTGAGTACTGGGCACTGAGCACCGGGCACATGACCACAAATAGAGTGTGCGCCTATGATGACATTTCTATAGCAGAGTACATAAAAGAAGTGCCATTATAGGGTCTCCAGGAACAAATCCCTAAGGGAGATAGAGTTGCCTTCTGGGAAGTGGGTGGGTTTCAGGGGCAGAAGAGATGATGGAATTCTCTGCTCAGACTGCAGGTGAAGTGTTGGATGGATTCCATGGAGGAGCCTCCGGGTGTAAGGGTTTCTGCTCTGTAGCAGGTGTATGACCAGGGCTGGGCATCTAAGTCCAAAGCCTTGAACTTCATCCTGAGGGTCAGATTTCAGCTCAGCAGTGACCTTGGAAATGGATTTTCACCTTGCTTTCTTTCAGGAAAAGCTGAGTGGCCCTGCCCCTGACCGTGCAGCCCACCTTCCACCCGACCTTGCCATCCCTGAAACCTATGATCCACATGTGTGCTACACCCTGACAGACATGACTCCCCTCCCTCAGAAGCAGCTTTGGGGTCTCTGAATCTTTTGCTTCTAGAAAAGCAACCCCTACCCTGTGGGTAACACCCCCATTGGCCCCCAAAAATCCCATTGTTGAGAACAAGCTAGAAAGAGAGAACCAAGAAGCTGGTGAGGGAAGGCCCTCCAGGACTAACTCTGTCAGTGATTTGGTCCCTCTCTGCAGGGTGAAGGAAAGCTGTGGTCCTCCGTGCCTCCCTGCAGGGGTCAGGCAGCAGGGACACAGACAGTCCCAGAGGGCAGGGCCACTCTGTCCTAGGAGCTGAGTGACTGCATGATGGTAAAGCTGACCTAGTCTTCAGGGCCTCCAATCCTCTCCCTCTTCATGTTCCCCTCCCCACTTTACTCCTCTTCACCCCCCCCCACTTTCTTTCCCCATCCCCAGCATTCCCCTTCCTCTCTACCTCCTCTTTCCCCCCACCTCCTCTCATTCCATGTCTCCTTTCTTCCTCTTCCTCCCCGCCCCCCCCCCAGCTCCCAGTTTGCTCCTTGGCTCCCCAGCAGACTGGTTCTTGGGGATGACTCTAGGGTGAGGATCTAGACTCCTCCCACTTCACCCCTAGATAGTGCTCCCACCAGAGACAAAGCATATACTGTAGACTCCCAGAGAGGACAGAATGTCCACAGGAGGCTGAGACAGACAGACAACCAAGTCTGGGCAAAGTGAAGCCCGATGAGACTCAGGTGTGTGCTGTGCTGACAGAGCACCAGCATAATTGCCTGTACGGAGATGGAAATGTCAAGAGGGTGGGGCTGTGTGACCACAGTTCACCTCATCTAACTAGGTTCCAGAAGCCCTTTGCAGGGGTACACCCTGAGAGCTGGGCAGGCTGGGAATACAGTCTACTCCTAAGCCCGCCCCTCTGGGCACTGGCTTGGTGTGAAGTCACTTCAGGGCTCTGACTCCTGTAACAGTCACCAGTTTTAGCCATCCGCTGAGTTTGCTGAAGTTTTGTGTCAAGTGTCGCTTCCTCCTCTTCTTCCCCTGAACTTGATCACAAAATATCCCTCCACCTCTGCTCCCTCTCGTATTGTGTGCAAGTCTCTGGAAGCTACAGCCCTGAGTAGATTTGGAAAAGTCATCCACTGCTATGAAAGGGAACCATGGATGAATCCTTGGAGTTGAAATTTTGTCATTTAACAAATGAGCTGTCTCCCCCGTACCCCTTCAGTACTTAACAAACAACTCACAGCTCATTGCGGAAGGCTCACGGGAAGGCCCCCCACCCCCACCCCTTTTCTTTCTTTCAAAAACAGCTATTTCCTTGCAGGTAGTAATTTTGTTTTAAGAAAAGTGATGTTTAGCACCAGACTTTTTAATAAAATATGCGTGAGAGAATAATTCTTCTAAAACCTTCTGTATCTACACACACACAAAAAAATCTATATGTGGGAGAACTTGAATTAATCTCTAATAGATTTTATTACATAGCAGTTAAGAATTTCTCTAAGAGACATCCAGTCAAAGACATCAATTTGAGGTAACAAAGAATAGCAGAGATGAGGCTCAGTGAAGACGGCGCCGAGCCCTGCTCTGCTTGTCCTGCTTCCAGCTTACCATGCAATTGCTTGTGTAGGGGGTGACAGGCTGTGCTGCATCTGCTGGGGTGCTGGGTTGATCAAACTGCGGCACTTGGCCTGAGAAGGTGACTCACTGTAAAGTGCCTGCCCTGTGAGCCAAAGACCTGAGTACAAGCTTCAGTCCCAGGATGTGTGTGTGTGTGTGTGTGTGTGTGTGTGTGTGTGTGTGTATGCATATATGTGTGTGTATATATATGTATGTATATATATATATGTGTGTGTCTGTACATATATGTATATATAATACATACATATATTGTATATGCATATATGATATATGTGCAAACCTCTATGACCCAGCACTAAAAAAGCAGAGACACATGGACTCAGCCGGCAGAGTCTAATAAGTAAGTTGCAGACTCATGAGAGATCCTATTTCAAAAACCAAGATGGATGATGTATGAATGCATGTGCATGCATGAAGTCTTGTATGCATGCACAGGCGTGCATGCACGGACACACACACACATGCTTGCACACCGAGCATGAAGCTGACACCCACCCATCATTTCTTGTTTGATGGACATCTGCCATCTTCTAGGAACCAAGATCTGTTCAGAATGGGAAAACTGAGGTTCGCAGATCTGACACTGACCATTTAGCTTCAAAGGGGATATTCACTCGCCTGTTCATGTTAAACTCATAGCTGCATCATGGGTGTGTGGCAGGTTCCAGAGGTGGAGCTGTGGTCGGGAAACAGGACCCAGACCACAGCGCATATGCTCTAGAGCAGAGGTTCTCAACCTGTGGGTCATGACCCCTTTGAGGGGGGTTGAATGACCTTTTCACAAGGGTCACCTAAGACCACCAGAAAGCAAAGACATCTACATAAAAATCATATCAGTAGCAAAATTACAGTTATGAAATACCTACAAAAATAACTGTATGGTTAGGGGGTCACCACAACATAAGGAACTGTATCAAAGGGTCACAGTACTGGGAAGGGTGAGAAGCACTGTTCTAAAAAGAGACTATCAAAAGACACAACACATTACCTAAGAAGTAGTATGTGCTGGGATTACAGGTGTGTGCTACTGTGGCGTGATTTTAACGGTGTCTATTGCATAACTCCGTTTCGGGGGGGGGGGTAAGTTCCAGGGTTCTCACTTCTGAACGAGCTACCTCCAGGAGTAGAACATTGCATCGTGATCCCTAAGCAGTAAGAAAGGATAGAGTAGCCAAGTCTGTGACATTTCTTCAATTCATTTAGCAGGCTCTAGGACGAAGGTGCCTCAGCTTGCTCAGCCTCACGTGGCCGGAGAGGCAGCATGAGCTGGTCCTCACCAGCCACACAGAGGCAGAAGCGGGCACCCAGGGGCCACGGACACCACCGTGGCTCAGGTAGCCATATCTCCACAGCTGCATTCTGAATTCATGAGGCCGTGGTGGGCACATCTATGCACGGGCCCACTGTTCCTCATACCGAGGATCACAGGAGAGCCCTAGGGAAGCCCAGGCCTCTCTCTCTGCCAGATCTTACCCCCACACTTGGCCTCAGTTTCCCTACCTAAAAGTCTAATGCTTCCTTCTGCTCGGTCCTTGTTTCTTCTGGCCACAAGGGAAGCCTCCCCAGCACACAAGAAGACTGGAGATGTGCTAACGTGTTCCTCCTCAGACAAGCCATCTTCCACCATGCTTTTCAGAGGGACACGTGGCATGCTAGGTGACGAAGCACTGTTCACAGGTGACTGACCACATGTACACCTTGGTCCAGATAGCTTAAGCCTTGCTCCCAAGATCAACCTGAGCCCTTATCCTGCAGATGCATGACAAATCCATCTCATGGGTCCTACAGTTCAGGATAGGCAGGACTCTGAGACAGTCATCCTATGAGCGTGTCATTGGCACCTAGCAGCTCTGGGCAAGGCTTTCAATGCAGTGGTGGAAACCCAGAGAGGATCCTACTCTGACCTCACTGAGGCCCAGGCTGACCTCCTTCAAATGACCTAGGCTGAGCTCCTCCAGACCTTGGCGCTCATGCCAAATCATGAGAGCTGTGCATCCTGAGGGTGCCAAAGGGTCGGTGAAACATCTACACGACCCGCTCAGAAGGATGCTGCGCACGGCCCCCATGTCACCAAGTCCTGGACTGAGCCATTAGGACCATTATTGTTAGCATTTGATGGCTCTTGTTGCTAAGACAACAGCCGTCAACAGGAGGACGGTCACTTCTCTGTCTGATCAGGAGCTGCGGGGTGTCCTCAGAGATAGCTGAGCTGGCCGGGGGGTGGGCGGGGGGCTCAGCTTCAGCGTGTGTCAGTAATTCGTTTACATTTCAGTTGTGTTTGCCAAATAATGGAAATATTACAGGCTGTGTTCGGAAATGGAAATTAAATTTTTAATGGGGTATACGGTGGTAATAAAGGAAGGGGTGCACACTGAGGAGGGCTCGGACACCATAATTACAGATTATATTGTCATTACTCATGTTCGCATCTGGAATTGCAGACTGAACTAAAATACGTGACTGGGAGCAGAGCCTGCAGAACTTACTCATTAAAATTCTACAACATGGCACTGGAACAATGTAAACTTGAGGCCCCATCTCAGTGGTATCTGCCTAGCTAGAGCTCTGCTCCTCTCTCTCTCTCTCTCTCTCTGTGTGTGTGTTTGTCTCTCTGTGTCTCTCTGTCTCTCTCTCTGTCTCTCTGTCTCTGTCTGTCTGTCTGTCTGTCTGTCTCTCTCTCTCCATGTGTGTATTGAGGTGGAGAATGAAGATGACTTTGTAGTCTTTTCTGCCACAGCCTGGAAAGGAAAAACCCCATGTGTCTGTGCTGGTTGCCACAGGTATTTGTGACCAAATGCCTGGCAGAAATACTAGAGAATGACGTCTTTGCTCTCTTATCCAGTCGTTCAGTGCACAGTTTCTTGGCTCACATTTCTGGAGCCCCTTAGGAGGAGGTAGCATATCACAGAGGCAGGATCATGTGGCCCATGCTGCTCATCCCATGGTAACCAGGTAGCAGAGAGAGGAGGACGTCCTCAAATCCCTGACCCCATGACTTGTTTCCTCCAGGCAGGCCCCACCCCTTCTAGTTTCCTGACCCTCCCCACATAGCTCCACCATCTGGCCAACAAGCACTTAACCACAAGCCCACGGGGAGCATTTCACCTTCAAATTATAACCTTTCTCCCCTTGCTCCAAGGGGTTCATGGTCATCTTATAAAACAAAATGCATCTTCCCAAAGACTTAAGAGGTCCACTAGTGTTTAAAATTCCGTGTTGCTGGGTAGTGGTGGCACACTCCTTTAATCCCAGCACTTGGGAGGCAGAGGCAGGCGGATTTCTGAGTTCGAGGCCAGCCTGGTCTACAGAGGGAGTTCCAGGACAGCCAGGGCTAACACAGAGAAACCCTGTCTCGAGAAACCAAAATAAATAAAATAAAATAAAATAAAATAAAATAAAATAAAATAAAATAAAATAAAATCTAATTCCGTGTTATGTTGAATGCCTCTTCTAAGACCCAAAGCAAGCTCTTAGCTATGAGACTTTATAAACTCAAAAGGCAAGGTACTCTAGTCATAATAAATATGAACAAACAATCATATTAGCAATAATTGATAACAAAATAATTAAAATAATAAAAGTAATAAATAATTAATAATAATAAAATAAGGACTAAGGGTAATCTAAGGTGGAGTGGTTGTGAATAGGGGTATAGTGGTTCTAACCAGGATGCCACCAAAGTACACAGAGTAAATCTTGCAGTTCCATATCCAGCATCTAGGACACATAGTATCACGGTGCCAGCTCCAGCAGGCTTTTGGAGCCCAAGACCTGTTATCTGCACTTCTTGCCCTCTCTCCTGGACTGACTCCACCCTGGGCCTGGCCTTTCTTCTCAGCAGTCTCACTGACCTGCACAGCTTCACCGATGGCCCCCCAGAGTCTTCAGGGCTCTGACTCTGCCACACATTTCCCGACCTCCTCTACCCTCCTCTGAAGTCTGGGTGGACACCTCCATGACTCCGTAACACTGACAGCCACATATGTGTGAAGCTGTCATCAGTGGCTGAGCCCAGGGAAACATTTACCAAGGTCCCTGTGACCTGTATAAGATATCCCACAGCATCATGGAAGCCTTTAGGGGTGGAGTTGACCAGTTCTATCAGTTTCTTGAGGTGTCTTTCCTATTATCTAGATGCAAAGCCCTTGATTTCTATTTAACTGTATTAATCTCCCTAACAACCATTCCCTCCAACGTTGAATCACTTCTTTTCTGGCTAATTTAAAACTTGTCTATTTTTTTCTCCAATTTTTTTTCTTTGCTCTCCAATCCCACTATAAGCCCAGCTAAAAGCAGCTAGCAGGAACCATGCCGCCCCCTGAATTCTCACTCTCTTGAAATTTTATCTGCCAAATAAATTAATCTTTTGTTTTAAAGTCCAACCTCATTTAAACTCCCAGGACATAAGAGGAAATTCTGACAAGTTATTTCTTGGAATGTAACAGGAGTGAGCTCTACTCTGATTCCTGGTAGCCCTCATTTCTCCAGAAGCCAGGGCGTCCACTCATTAATTATGCACGTTTTGGTTGGAAGCTTGTTGTTCTGAGATTCTACAAAAGTCACTGTTAAAGTGAATGAGATCCCAAACTTTCCCCAGGCTGCCTCTTCAGACTTTTCCAAATCCCTCCATGATCCAGCCCCAAGGCGTTCTTCTAAAGAGTGAGCCTCGGGTGGGAACCACTGGGGGGCTACATGGCAGCCACAGTAACTCTCCCGGCATGGGGTACAGGAGAGCGCATTCTTTACAGTTCTGGACACTTAGCTACCCTTGTGCCGTGATTGCAGTGTCTCCAGTGTGCTGTGCTTCACAACGTCCACCAGGAACAATGCCAATGAAGTAAAAGAATCTACGTTTTATAGGCAGTTAACTATCCCAGGGTCCTTTCAGAGTCAGGACTTCGAAGCCCTCAGCAGACACTTCTGTGTGCTATGGTATAGCTGGGCTGTGGTGTAGCTAGACGTTTCAGGCCGTGTGAGGAGGCAGTTTAGATGGAATTATTATCCTGGATCCTATACTGAACACCAGTTTCAAGATGGTGGAAAGAAGAGCCCTGGGGAGAGCAAGTTGAGTGGAGCCAGGGACACTTGGGAGATGCTGGTCTTTGTCATTCTCCTGGTTGTTCTTTGCCAGTGAGAGCCCTGGTGGGTGAATAGCGAGGGTGAGGAGACCTGGCTGGAGTAACAGAGGTGCTGGCCTTTGTCTTGGCTCTCTTGTTCTTTCTGAGTCCCCAACCCTTTAAGCACATGTCTCCCCATGGCCCCAAGATTCAGGGAAGTATGTTGCAGAATGTCACTGGAAAGTACAGGAGTTTTCAGAATGGGCGTGGTGGCACTTGCCTTGAACCCCAGCACTTGAGAGGCAGAGGCAGAGGGGTCTCTATGTGTTTAAAGCCAGCCTGGACTGTATAATGAGTTCCAGGCCAGCTAAGGCGACTAGGGGGACCCTGTCTCAAACAAACAAACAAACAAGCAAACAAACCAAAAAAGCAAACTAAAAAGTTTCAGGTACTGGTCATTACAAAGGGACCAGACCTCACTCCTTAGGACACCACCATGGCTTCAGATGTCAACTTGTCAAATTTAGAGTCACCTGGGAAGAAGGAACCTCAACTGAAGAATATCCTGAATCAGACTGGCCAGGGGACCAGTATGTGGGACATGTTCTTAATGGCTAGTTGACTTACGAGGACCCAGAATCACTTATGGGGCACCCCAGGGCACCTGGTTTATGTAAGAATCTGGCTGAACATAAGCCAGGAGAAGAGCAAGCCAGTCAGGAATGTGCCTCCATAATTCCTGCTTTGGCTTTCTTTGATGACCAATTACAATAGCCTGTAAGCCAAATAAACCCTTTCCTCCCCAAGCTGTCTTTGGTCCTGACGTTCATGAACAAGAACTAGGCCAGGAATCCAGTGGGAGAGGCTCTATTCAACTCACAAACCTTTCCATTTATTCCTAGGTAAGTGCCTCACTGCTAAAGCTGGGCATACGTGTGTCTATACTGGCCGTCACACCAGCAAGAATGTTCCCTCCACTTCCTGGTTCCAGAGATGTGAGTGAAGACCCCATGTACAGTAAGAGCCACCCCCTGGCCATGCACCCACAGGCTGATGATTCTTGGCCTGTGCGCGAGGGATGCTGGCCATGTTTTCCAAGTCTACGATGGCACGTCTTGGTGTATCTTGGTTCAGCATGTACATGTGAATGCAGGGGTAAAGATGCAATAGCTATGCAGCAAGCTACAAAGCAGTGTGTTTGCTGTGGACTTTCTGACTTGGGAAGTTCACAGACCAAATGATTGGAAGACTCCAACCTGAAGTCAGAATGGTTAGTCCGAATGAGGCAGAACACCGGATGTCTGTGTGAACTTCAGAACCTGCTCTCCCTGTGAGGAACGTTCTAATCTCTCAGCAGCCCCAGGGATCGAGCTGAGTTCTGTCCTTGAGAATGACAAGGACACCTCTGCATTGTTTTTCTCACACGCTCCGGTGTCTGTTTCTACTTCCACAAGCTGATGTCCCGGCACTCTGCTCAGGCTGCCGGGGCTCTTCCTATTGGCCACAATGGCTTCGGTGATGTTGCCGGTTCAAGGGACAGTTGCAAAGAGTTGAGGATTCTCGCTGTCTACTGGAAAGAAGAGTGTGCGATGTTACTTGTGTGGGTGAGAAGTGTCCCCACCTTGTGTCACATGGCTTAGGGATAAGATCATGATATTATCTGAAAGTAAGAAGACCCGGTCTTCTGGGGCCCCGTTAGTCATTGCTGTACCCACCTAGTGCTGTGAAAGACAGTGCAGCTAGAAGAGTCAGAGAGAGGCGTGATCTAGAGATGTGTGCCTCACAGTCTGAGTGCCAGGATGGTCCTCCAAGCACTGTAGGTGACCCCCACGTGGTGCAAGCTTCCTAATGGTTACAGGTAGAGAGAAATAGTCAGTTAAAATCGCTGCAGACATCTCAGAATAAAACACCATTACTTTCCCTCCCTGTTTTGAGGGTGTGGTTGTTGTTGTCCTTGTTCCTGACAGAATTCAGTCAGATAATAATGTGTTTCCTATGAATATTCTAGATTGTGTGTTATAAAGACACTACTACCCTAATAAGTCAAAGTCTCAAGATTTCTGGAGTAAACACAGGGAGGGATCCCTGTGAGTGCCCGTTCTATTTATTTCATAACATAATTATGATGTTATAACATTGGGACCATCCCTAAAGGTTCCTTCAGTGTTTGGAAAGTCCAGGCAGACTAGAGCATGCTGAAGCACTGACACATATAGAGTGTGAGGCTGGTGTCATGATACATGGCCCAGATTGGGTATACATGGTCCTGGGTGACCGCTGGCATTAGGAAGGAGCGGTGCAGATGTACATGATGGGACTAAAGTCCTGTGGTGAGTGGAAAACAGGTCAGTGGAGGCAGAGGGGGGCATCCATTCAGGGCTCAGGTGCAGGGAGATGCATCTGGAAGGTGCCTGGCAGACGTTCCAGTGTGCAGACCTTCCCCCAAGTGTGGGATGTGTTCCCACTAGCATAGCCGAGGGGAGAGAGGGAGACATCATAAAAGCGAATCCACTAAGCACCCCGACTTCTTCTGGAAAAGCAGCTGAAAGGATGTTTAGCTTAGCAGAAGGAGAAATGGGGACTGGGTTCTGGGGAGGATCCTCACCTGCCCCAGGCTTGCTGGAACACGGGTCATGTGTCAGAGGTCATGCGCCATTCCTGATCTTGGGCGCAAGGTTGGAATCAGGTGAGTGAAGGGTGTGAGGGGCCATGTGCATAAACCTGAGCTTAATGGCTGTCCTCAGTCCATCGCAGCAAGTACTCTGGGCCCTATGAGCAAAGCTGTCTTTTATTTCCTCACACACTGACACTACTTGTGATAGGCGGATGTTTGGCTGTTGGAACTGACCATAGTTCACCTCAGCTAGAGAAATCCAATATGATCCGGTTGTCCAAGAACACCCCAGGGTGCAGCCTAGATCCTTCTCTCTCTGTTTGTGCTCTGAGGGTGAAAGCCACCCTCTACTTCCCACCTGCCACCCTGGGGCTGAGACAGTCTGTCCTGGGTCCTGCATCAGATCATGAATGGTACCTCTATCCTAGGATCTGGGGTTTTGATATCACCGGGTGGCTGGAAGAGCAAGTATCCCAGAATCGCCGGGCTTATGACCATAGTCATTGAGTAGAGCCTATTCCTGAACTGTCACCGGGGTGAGACACCCACAGGGCTGCCTGCCCCCTGAGATTCTCTCTAGAACACCCATCACCTGTCACCTGAGTCAACTGTAGATGCCTCTCTCAAAGAACCCACTAGATGTACAGTCTCCGTGCCTTGTATTATCAGACCCTGGGGTGCTGTGACCCTGGAGCTGATGCCCAGGAAAGTCCATAGACGCCATCTGTGGTTGATTTCCACTGGTGGTTATTTGTGTCCTCTTGTTTTTGTTTGGGGATAGAGGTGCATCAACTGTGGACCACTGTGGAGTACCTGGAAGTTTTCGGAGGTCACCATTCTTAGGGTGGTTTGCTAGTAAAGGATGCGGTTTGATGTCCTTCAGAAGCAGGACAGTCACCTACAACAACCTCATCTGGAGGTTGGCAGGGTGGAGATTGGGAGGTCCCCTGTTCTGCGATGCTGGCAGCACTGAGTGACATCTGGGAATACAGACAGCTATTAGACCTCTCTCTCAACCAGGTCATGGAATCCACACCCTGTGAGCTGTATGTGGTTCTCACTGCTTCCAATGGGGAAGCTCAGCCACATCACCAAATCCCATCTTAACCCTGCAGCCAGTGCCACAGCCCTCTGCTGAGTTTTACCCAAGCCAGAATAACGCTGGTCAGAGCCCACATGGTACAAAGTGGCCCACTCCTGCCAAGTGCAAGCATGGATGTGTGTCCAGAGAACCCAAGATGCTGATCCTTCCTCAGATCCCCCTGAACTTTGACTTCTTCTCAGATCCCAAGCACCATCAGGCCAGGCCCAAGGCCATTGAGGCGCTGGTATGTACTCGCCATGTTTATAAATCTGATCCACATCCTAATTGGGACCAGAGACACAATTAATCACTCTGATCCCTCATACCCTTGATCTCAACAAAGGCAGTCACAAAACATGCTCTCTCCCGGACCGTGTTCACATCACACCGCCTCCTCCCTAAGGACCTGGCTCAGAAGTGTCTTATTAATGTGGGGAAAGGCAAACATCAAGGAGGCCCCGGCGTGGACGGTGTTCTTCCCTCACATACTCACCCTCCTCTGCCTAACATTTTGCTTATGATGTAGGGCTTGGGGCTGCATTTCTTGTGGGAATGACTTTTCAATGCGTGGCTGCTTTTCTTTTTTTTTTTTTAATTAGATATTTTCTTCATTTATATTTCAAATGCTATCCCTAGAGTCCCCTATATCCTCCCCCTGCCCTGCTCCCCAACCCACCCACTCCCGCTTCCTGGCCCTGGCATTCCCCTGTACTGGGGCATATAATCTTCGCAAGACCAAGGGCCTCTCCTCCCAATGATGGCTGACGAAAGCCATCTTCTGCATATGCAGCTAGAGACACAAGCTCTGGGAATACTGGTTAGTTCATATTGTTGTTCCTCCTATAGGGTTGCAGACCCCTTCAGCTCCGTGGGTACTTTCTCTAGCTCCTCCAATGGGGGACCTGTGTTCCATCCAATAGCTGACTGTGAGCATCCACTTCTATACTTGCCAGGCATTGGCATAGCCTCACAAGAGGCCACTATATCAGGGTCCTGTCAGCAAAATCTTGCTGGCATATGCCATAGTATGTGGGTTTGGTGACTGTTTATGGGATAGATCCCAGGGTGGAGCAGTCTCTGGATGGTCCTTCCTTCTGTCACAGTTCCAAATTTTGTCTCTGTAACTCCTTCCATGGGTATTTTGTTCCCCATTCTAAGGAGGGATGAAGTATCCACACTTTGGTCTTCCTTCTTGAGTTTCTTGTTTTGCAAATTGTATCTTGAGTATTCTAAGTTGCTGGGCCAATATCCACTTATCAGTGGATACATATCTAGTGACTTCTTTTGTGATTGGGTTACCTCAGGATGATATCCTCCAGATCCATCCATTTACCTAAGAATTTCATAAATGTATTCTTTTTAATAGCAGAGTAGTACTCCATTGTGTAAATGTATCACGTTTTCTGTATCCATTCCTCTGTTGAGGGACATCTGGGTTCTTTCCAGCTTCTGGCTATTCAAAATATCACTATTTGCAGATAATATGATAGTATATATAAGTGACCCTAAAAATTCCACCAGAGAACTCCTAAACCTGATAAACAGTGTGACTGCTTTTCATTCATATACTGGAAGGCAGGCCTATGATGCAAGACTGGCAGAATGAGTCTTCTGCGAGGCTAGGGCTGTGGACAGCTATGTTCAGAGGACAGTAAAGAGGTCACTGTGGGGATCCATGATGGTTGACTGGACTCTGATGGTGTTTGTTGGGGATGGCGCTCATATGGTAGAGTGCTTGTTTAGCATGCAAGGAACTCTGGGCTCTCATCACAGCCCAGCATGAGCTGGACACAGTGGTGCTGGTCTGTAATCTCAGAATGCAGGAGATGGAAACAGGAGGATCGTAAGTTAAAGACCATCCATTGCTACACATGGGATTTGAAGCCAGCGGAGACTACATGGGATTCAGTCTTTAAAAAAAAAGTCTAACATAATCCTGGGTTGAGAGTGAGTCGTAGTTGAAGATGGAAGCAGCCTCGGCTGGTTCTCTTCTGGGATGAGGGCTGCACACAGCCAGTGGAAGCCCTGTGCAGAGTCAGGTTAGCAGCAACTTTGAAGGGTTCCCCCAATCCTGACTTCTGGTGCTCCTAACTAGGGAAATGAACGCAGGGGGCACGGGGTATGGCCTGTGCTTTTTTTGTGGTGTGAATGAGCTATTGTTGTTCCCATGGACCAAGAACCCTGGAGGAGGGTCTGAGCCAAAGACCCCCCAGTCCACAGGTTGGCCATTTCTAGTCTCCTCTAGAATGCTGAGCAGCAGTGCATCTTGGGAAGTGTCTTAGTTAGGGTTTTACTTCTGAAAACAGACACCATGACCAAGGCAGTTCTTATAAGGAAAACATTGAATTGGGGCTGGCTTACAGGTTCAGAGGTTCAGTCCATTATCATCAAGGTGGGAACATGGCAGCATCCAGGCAAGCATGGTGCAGGCAGAGCTGACAGGTCTACATCTTCATCTGAAGGCTGCTAGGGGAATACTGGCTTCCAGGCAGCTAGGATGAGGGTCTTAAAGCCCTAACCTATTCCAACAAGGCCACACCTCCAAACCATGACAGGAAGAAAGAGCCAGAGACTCCTGTCTCAAGGTCTATGCATTTCAGGAAACCCAGTTCTCACACCTGGCTTTGGGAAAAACAGGTTTACATCACATAACATCATGCCAAGAGCCGCATTCTTGGCTCCCTTATCCTTATTAAGCATGGAAAATTACATGGAGGGGCTCAGGAGTTCCAGAGGCTCAGAAGTCTGCCTGGTTGATTAGAAGTCTAGAGACTAGCTCAAAACGTGGAGTTCACATTACAGAGATGCAATTAAAGTATCATAAAGTGATCTGCTGTTCAGACTTCAGAATCATCTGTCCCCCGTACGCTAATGCGGATATCAGCAAATAGCAACTGGCTTTGTGGTTACTGCATAGGCCGCTGTGCTGTGGAGTGGGGAGCAGCAGAATTGAAGCTGTTTCAAGAGGTCTGAGTTAGGGAACTTCCACAACTGGAGAGGGTGGTGCAGCGCAGGCCTCTTGCCCTCACATTGGTCCAGGCAGCAAGCAGAGCCCAGACAATTCTCTGGCCTTATTAAAATCCAATTACAGTAATAGCCCAGCCTCAAACTTGAGGCATTGTGAATGCAAGATAAATGTTTCCACAGAGCAGCCTCCCAAGGTCCTCCATCCACCCATCCACGTGCCTCTGCTAGAGATCCAGTTCCAGCTGCAGCTGGCTTTCTGAGTTTTTGTCTAGTAAAGGAAATTGAGAGAAGGAGCCTTTGAGCATGGTAGGTTGAGTCTACACTATTATTTTTCTTTGACCCTTACAAAGAAATGAAGCTTCCATTTGACTAACTCAGGTGTGTCCCAGAGCTCCATCAGAGCCCATGTGTGTGACCCTTGCCAGGCCCTGACAGCTTTACTCTCTTGATGCAGATGGAGATGCCCCCCTGCAAGGGCTGAGGAGTGACTCAGAGGACCAGAAGCTTGTGTAAGAGCCACCTGGGTAGTGTGAACTCAGTGACTGTAGGGTACCCAAGGTCCCTGTATGAGGGTTCTTTGTCCATCTCAATTGCCTTGGGCGGGGTTTCAGGAAGACTGAAGCTTCTTAGAGAATAGTGGTGTGCAGTTGTCAGGGATTAGAAATCCTGAACCATCGAGGTCCATTCGCCCCCCCCCCCCCGCAGGAGGCCCCACTCCAGAGCCTCCAGATGTTCCCCTCAGGTTCCATGCAGTGCCAAGGGAGTAGAGACACAGTGAGAATTCAGGGTATTCTTTCCTGAGTTACATATTGTGCAACATATTGTGCCTGTTTTCTTGGGGGGGGGGGGAAGTTGTATTTCTTGAGTTAAATGCAACAACTAAAAATAAATACACAGAGAGACACTTACAAATGGATACATTTTCTCCAACTGCGTTGTTTTCCAAGGCCAGGATTGCTGTAGGTGCTGCCAGTAATTAAGAGGCCATCAGCGACACCTGATGATGCTGGTGTCTTTGGAGAGCTAGGGGATCACTCCCCTACCTCACTCAGCCTCTCTATCTTGCCGGAGGATGGAGCTATTTTTAGTTCTTCCCAGGATCCAAATGAGATTTGGATTTGCATGGAGAGGGGGCCAGGGCAGCCTGGGCTCTTTCCAGGTGCTGGCTTCCTGCAGCCTAAGGAGCTTTAGGGAAAGCCAGCGGCTCAGGCAGGCTCTCTTCACTCAGAGACCAGCTTTTGTGTTCAAACCCCAAATGGTGGCATGCTTTAAAAAAAACAAGTGATGTGTTCTACAAAACTCATCACCACTTTCAGTAAATCCCGAAGGTCACCAAAAATAAGAAGAAGTTGAGAAATGTTAACAGATGAGAGGAGCCCCAGGAGGTATGAGGGGATCCCAGAGAGATAAGGGACTTCAGGTGAAGGCTGCCACAGGTGCCACATATGGACATGTAAACCATGCCACAAGGATACCTGATAGTTTGTCATGCCGGCTGCGGACTGTGGAACCACTAAGGAGACATATGGGCAGCTGAGGACTTGGCACAGAGTCCCAGCAATCTCTACAGCTTCTCTGCAAACTTAAAGTTCTTCTAAAATAGAAGCCCCATCGTAAACAATCTAACCATGATTGTATAGACACTCTGCCATTCCATGACTGGGGGAAGCTGCCGCACCCTATCGCGGCAGCCCTGAGCTGCATCTGTGGGCTCCAGAGGTACACACAGCATCTCCCTTCCATTGAGGGACATATAGAACCTCTTAGTGACAATAAACCATGCCTCACTGAGCCAGACATATGAATATCAGCCAATGGTGTCTAAGCAGATGCCATCTCCAAGAAAACACACACACACACACACACACACACACACACACACACACACGCGCGCGCGCGCGTGCCACAATTACATCCTCACTATGGCTGAATATTATTCCATTGTGTGTATAGATCACTTCCCCCCTGCATTTGCTTATTTATGGACATCCAAGTGGTTTTTATTTCTTCTATGTCATGACTAGTGCCAGAATAATCATGAGTGTGAGGTATCTGTGTGGGAGTGTTCAGAGTCCTTTCAGAATATGGCCAGGAGCAGTAAAAGCTGGAGTCTCTGAGACCCTAGACAACCCTAGCTGGTCACCAGCAGTCTGCCAAGGGACTAATCTCATCCACACCTGCAAGCTTGGTGACATGCCCAAATCATACAGCGGTAACCTGGGTAACGCATGTGTGCTCACACAGCCCCATATGCCCATGGGACCCCCAAGAGTTCCTTCAGAGGAGACATGCAGGGGCACTGTCCCTACCCTCCTCTAAGCTGATCGCCAGCCTGCACTCAGCTTCACTTTTTCTGAGACCTGGAGGGATGGAATGCTAACTAGCAAGTCTATTAAACATATATATATATATATATATATATATATTTGCCAAAGCCCCGCACACATCACGACCCAATTCTCCAACTGCCACCACACAAAAGACCAAAAGTAGGTCACCACGGAGACGAAGGGTGAGCGGGATGATCCACAACCACTTAAAAATGCCTCAGCGGCAGCTGCTGAGGATTAGCTAAGCAGATGAGAGCAGGTTCACAGACATAGCCAGCTACAGCCATTTAGTACTAACCTGTGGCCGGTGAGGGTGAGCCTGTGGCCGGGGACGAGAGCTGACACCCCGCAGCAACCTGGCAAGGCTCTCCTCTCCAGGAAGCGCACTGCTGTGACTATATACAATGTCAATTCCTACGAGATGTTTCTGTCTGCCCGGGGACTGGGGATATGGACGGACTGAGGTTGATTTTTTGGGTTTGTTTGTTTGTTTGTTTTTTAAAGATTTATTATATCTAAGTACAACTGTAGCTGTCTTCAGATGTACCAGAAGAGGGTGTCAGATCTCATTACAGATGGTTGTGAGCCACCATGTGGTTGCTGGGATTTGAACTCATGACCTTTGAAAGAGCAGTTGGTGCTCTTAACCACTGAGCCATCTCTCCAGCCCAAGGTCGGTTTTATTTTTTTTGTTGTTTGTTTGTTTTTGTTTTTGTTTTTTGTTTTTGTAAACTGAAAATTCCATCATCAGGATCTATGGGAGTTTTGTTGTAGGATCAGAAAACTGTTTTGCTTTTCCATTTTTTAAAGAATACATACCTGTCGGTTAGAAGGGCAAAGAATTTCAGTGCTTCTTGCTGACAACCTAGTGCCCACTGCCCACTCTCCACCACATGCTGTCCACCACACTGTCCACCACATGCTGTCCACCACACTGTTCACAATACTGCCCACTGTCCACCACAGCCTGTCCACCATACTGTCCATTGCCAATTGTCCACCACACACTGTCTACCATAGACTGTCCACTACCTACTGTCCACCAGACTGTCCACCAGACTGTCCACTGCCCACTGTCCACCACACTGTTCACTGCCTACTGTCCACCACACACTGTCCATGCACTATACTGCCCACTTCCCACTCTACCACATGCTGTCCACCATAGACTGTCCACTGTTCGCTGCCCATTCTCCGTTACACAGAGTCACAATTCACTGTCCACCCCATTATCCACCATCCCATCTTCCACCCATTGACCAGTTTCTGCTGCCAGCTGCCTAGTGTCAAAGGTCTACACCCCTGCCTGTCTTCCACTGCACTCTGCTCATTATCCACCACCCATCTTATGTCAGGACTGTCATGTCTCAAGGGACAGCTGTAATGACCAGCATTCTGTCTGAACTGGCATGGCTCTCCTGAGGCAGAACCTAGCTCTAAGTCTCGCCACTTAGGTATGATTGCCTAAGAGAAGGTGTGGGGCATAGATCCATAGGGTATGGATGTATGGCATGGGACCATAGGGTGTACAGAGCATTAAGGTGGCCAGATTGGGAAACCATGGGTAGAAGGCATGGTGCTGGCTTTCTTCTGGGATCAAGGCCCCCCAAGGCCAGGTATATATAGCATCAGGAGAGGGCAGGGTGCTACCTACCTCAGGGCTGTCTGTGCGCGTTAGATGATTTTCTCATTACTTAACAAAACACTTGACAGAGCAGCTTAAGTAAGGAGAGAACTGTCTTGGCTTACTGTTGTAACGTATGCCTCCCCACTTGGCAGCCAAGGCCCAGCAGTGGGAACATGAGGCAGCTAATGACACTGCACCCAATCCACTGTCAGAAGCAGAGAGGGGGTCATGCTGGTGCTCAGCCCTCTGGCCCCTTCTAAGTTAGTTTGGAGCCCCAGCCCAGGGAATGGTACTGGCTTAATCCATGGTGACCCCCACAGACACACCCAGAGATTTGTTTCTGTGAAGATTCTAAATCTCATGGACTTGACAATCAAGCTTCACCAGAATCCTGGGCCTCCTAATTTTCCTGCAGGCCATGTGCTCAACGTCTGCCCATTTTACAGGGAGAA
Source organism: Mus pahari (assembly GCF_900095145.1). Taxonomy (NCBI): domain Eukaryota; kingdom Metazoa; phylum Chordata; class Mammalia; order Rodentia; family Muridae; genus Mus; species Mus pahari. The sequence goes on from NC_034592.1 coordinate 161,915,563, forward strand.
ACTGAGTCATGGGAACTAGAAGGTGACCAGGATGACTCAGCTGTCTATGGTAGAGTAGGGGTCCACCCTGTATCCCGAGGGTCCCACAATGGCTTGTGTGTGTGTGTGTGTGTGTGTGTGTGTGTGTGTGTGTGATCTTTAAGCAAATCTCATCTCTAAAAATATCAGGGTTTTTTTTTCCCCTCTTAAAAACAATTTTGAAAACTCCGACTACCTTAGTTTTTGTCCCATATGACTGTAATTCTTCTGACTGGCCAGCCTCTGCACCACGGCCGCCAGCCGACCTTGGTCTCCTCACTGGGCTGTGAAGGACCATGGGTGTTGATTGAATGACCAAATCTTCACTGAAGTCCAGTATTACTGGCTCTGAGGCTGGCAGGTAATATATTGACACAGCCTTCTACGGTAGAGCGGAATTGGGAGCCAGAGATTAATGCCCCCACCCCCAGGAAGTGCAGGTGTGATTGAGCCCAGGGCATTCTGTGGGCAGGGGAGTGAAAATGGTCTTAAGGAGGACTCCTGTCATGGTGGAAAGAGGCTCATGGCCAGCAGTCACAGGGCAGAACAAGCCCGGGATATTGCTGGAAGCACAGGGCAAATCCCCCTTCTGCAAATGGTTTCTCGTCTTGAGCCAAGGGCTGGGGTATGGCTGAGCTCTTCCCTGAAAGCAAGACACTCTTGTCCCCAGGCTTCCCCCAGAGCATCCTGCGCAGAGCATGTGAGCATGTTGAGCCAGGAACAGAGAAAAGCAACTCATGTGACATTCACTTATACAAATGGTGAGACATTCACTTATACAAATGGTGAGCAAATGGTGGGAACCCATGAAATCCATCCCTGTGCGGCACTGTGCAAACCCTGACTGTTCCTCACGACAGCCAGTTCCCACCACTCGCCGCCGTTCACTAGTCACAGTCCAGCACTGCATGTCCTTTATCTGTAACCTACCGCCCACTGTCCATCATTCGCTGTCTACCAGCTCTGTCCTCTCCTTCATTTTCTGTTCCCCAACGCCGCCCCTCTTCACTGTCTAGTGAGCCTCTACCACCCACTGTCTTCTGCCCAGTCTGTCTCCCATTGTCACCATCCACAATCCACTACCAAGTTTCTATCCACTTTCACTGTCACTGTGCGTGTGACACAGCCTCGGTGACCGTCACCACCTGCTATATTCTCTGTGACCCAGTGTCTGTCTCCCAGTGTCTGCCACACACTGTCCACCACACTCTGCCTATTGTCTACCACAGTTGAATAGTTCCCATCGTCCATTATCTACTTCCCACACTTCACCGACCCCTGCCCACCTCCTCTACTGACTGCACTTACCTAATCCACTGTCTACCACTTACTCCTTACACCGTTTGGGTGCTGGCTTTGGAGAGACTCTCGTGGTTGGCCTAGTGGTGACTCACAGTGGTTGGCAGAGAGATCCTAAATGGTCATGGCTGTGCAGACACACGTATGACTCGGGAATACACAGGAAATGAAGAACACCCAGAACAAGTGCCTTTGGATTGTGAGTTCTAACAGACAGACAGACAGACAGACAGACAGACAGACAGACAGACAGACAGACAGACAGACAGACTGACAGGCCCACTACATAGAAGGGAACAGGAGCTTCCTTCATTTCCATGTCAGCCATGATGACTTTCTATCAGGTGGTGGTGACCATATGCCATCCAGATGTTCTTAACTTGAAGTCCTCTGGGCAGAGAAACTGCAGGTTCAGATGTATTGAACCCTTGATTCCATATGCCACACAGCTTCTTATACTGTGAGTTTCAGCCCCATATGAGGTCACACAACTGAATATGAGACCCACAAAAACGGTCTTATGAGAGAGAAGATTTCCTAAATGTGCAGAACAAAGGTTAACCCAAAGTCTGAGGTGGAGTGGACCCAGGGCATGGCCCACAGCACTCACCCGGGCTGCATTATTTGACTGTAGCCTTGGTTCTAGGCACAGGGCTTGAGCAGTTCGCGTTACGCCACACATCACAGACGAATGCTGCCTGAAGCTGCGACTCAGACTACCATATTATGAACCGAGTGTCTGTGCTGAGCATAGAGCTTTCTGTTCTCATAGAAACAAAATGGTTTAATTACGGAAAACAAACACCTTCAATATTTTCCCACCCCCACCTCTCAGCATGGAGGTATCAAGTCTATCTTTGGATTGTTCTGTGTGAGAGTGTTTGATTTTTAAAATTGACATTTAAGTTGTTGATTTGAGTTTCTTTTTTAAAAAACTATTAAATGAATTTGGCTTGAGATAAGAATGAAATTGCTAATAATTTCTGCAATGGCCCTAGACATAGTTTGTACAGTGTTTTTGGCATTGACAATTATAAAATCAAAATATCAATCACCTCTGAAAAGCGTGGAAGCCACTCTGTTGTCCTGCCATATCAAATACTCAGCCAAGATTTAATTCTTGTGTAAAAACAAACAAGTAAGCCCACATCATTAGTGTGCAAATTAGCCCTCATCCTTAATAGAGTGTAAACTTCAATGTATATCAAAGAATTGTCTGCAAATTAATGTCTTTCATTTGCTGTCAGTAATGTTTGATGGGTGCACCGGCTTCACATAGTTACATGCCCAAGGTCATATAAAAGTTCCTCAGCTGTAAAGGAGGAGTGAGGAGAAATCCTGGTGCGGGTCTCCCAGTGCAGGTCCAGATTGGCTGATCCCTTAACCAAGAATACAGCCTGCCGGGCTGGAGAGGTGGCTCAGAGGTTAAGAGCACCGGCTGCTCTTCTAGAGGTCCCGAGTTCAATTCCCAGCAACCACATGGTGGCTCACAACCATCTGTAATGGGGATCTGATGCCTTCTTCCAGCTACAGTGTACTCACATACATTAAATAAATAAATACATATATAAAAAAAAAAAAAAAAAGTTAAAAAAAAAAAAAAAAAAAAAAGGATGCAGCCTGCCACAAGGATCAGTAACAACAACAGGATCACAGACAACTTTTCCTCTCATGAACAGAAATCCTGAAGCCCACCAGCACCCTTGCTCCTAGTAGGCCAGCTTGGCCTGCCTTCCACTGTCCCCAGTTAATATGGTTCCAGCTGCCTCTACAATCCCTGCAGAGTACCTCCATCTCCTGATTGGCCAGGCCCCGGCTTCTCCTCTACCACTCAACAGAGGCATTTTCACCAAACACGCACTCTACAGTCTCACTGTGGAGGGCTCACTCACCCTCTCACCCGGGCAGCCACCATGACACCTCAAAACAGGGAGGGCTGCAGACTCCCTCTCACCCCAAGAGGATGCTGTCCCTTCCATAGCCAGGGATCAGAACCTGAGCCCACCCCCGTGGGGCTATGTGTACACATGGCATGAGTCCAGTGTTCATCTCTGACTCAGAACAAGACGCGATGCCAGATCTTACAGATGGGAAACTGAAGCCTAGAGGCCCATCCGGGGCCCCAGGTCTCAGGTACTCGGATGGAAGAGATCTGAGATCTTGCCACCCTTGAGAATGAATGTTCCCTGTGGCTCGTGTCCCTGCGTCACAGCATCATGGAAAATAAGCCACAGTCATTTGGCAGAGACCTCAGTCGCTGAGCAATTTTAAAGCAAACGGCAGACCTCGGGAGAACCCAGGCTGTCTGCACAGGGCTGCCGCTTTTGGCTTTGGATGAAATGTCAAATGCGGCCTTGCCCCAGAGACATCTCTAAAAATAGCTGGGGAGGGAATTTTTACCTCAGTCACAGAGCACAAGCTGCTATCAGCTCGTCAGCATGTTCCCCTAGTCAGGGTGTGGGCTCCTCTAGGCTTATGGTCAGCACAGCTTGGGCCGTGCATGCGTACTGGGTCCCAGCCACAGCATGGGCTCCACAGTGTGGCTCAGCCCGGCTTCTGTTTAAGCAGGTGGTGTAGACCTTCTTATCCAGAACGTGAGCTCTGACCCGACCTCCCCTTTCAATTCCTCCAGGGAGGCCTATTTGGAATATTCTATTTGTTTTTTGATTGTTTAACATAGTGCACAAATGCTCAACACACAGCTGGTAGGTTTGCAGACGGCAAAGACTCCCCAGTGTGGCTGGCACCGAATCTGAACACGCAAGACCTGCCCCCCAGAGAAAGTCCCTTGTAGTCTCCAGCCGCTCCCCAAAGGGAAGTCAGATTTCTGAACTTGAACCTTCTAGATGAGTTCTGCTTGACTTTAAACTGCCGGTGAGCCAGTTATTTCCTGCCTGGCTTCTCTATCGCCGTGTTTTCAAGGCCCAAGGGCAGCGGCACGTGAGACTGTAGCTTCTACTGTGTCTTTAGTGTCTCCTGCTGAGCCATTCCAGCTATGGGGCATTAGCGAGATGACCAGGTTGAGTTCTTGGGCTACGGTGAGAGCCTTGGCTATGTCCTTGGTGACCCTGAGCTTGCATCACTGAACACATGGCTGTGAGGTACAGCTGCCAGAGCCCAGCACGGGTGAGAGTTCAGCAGATAGTACTGAACCAAGGTTAAGGCATGCATCTCCTTTCAGCCCAGCAGACAGTGAGTTCTGAGGTCAGTTTCTGCCCCTGGATTTGGCAACTGACTAAAACCCTTTGGGGCTGCAAAGTGGAGACACAGGAGATACCAGCCTGATGCTCACTGAGAAGGGAGTTCACTGAGAAGAATTTGGTGTGCTCAGGACAGAAACGACAAGGTCACGGTCAGCATGATCTATGTTGTTAGAAAGCCTCCTGGACACACAACAGATTTCATTCCTAGGAGAGTCATTCCGTTTTACAGGAAAGGAAACTGAGGTGTGGAACCCTAAACTCAGGAAGGCCACATAGCCAGAGCATTGTCTGACTCCTGGGCCTGGCTCAGACCCCATTTTCCTCTTTGGGGGCAGGTCATGGGGCAGATCCCATTCTGTAGCAGGCTAACAGGGCCATCACTCCCAGAGTCTCCCAAGCACCTCCCAGCCACACAACCCTACAGTGTGTCCACAGACTCTTCTTCTTGTCAGAGGCGAGCTCCAGTCTCTGGAGCCGATTAAGATCAGACTGCTCACTTACCCACTTCTGAAGGCACAGACAAGGCCTTGCTCAGCTGGCTCAAGGCTGCAGTGGGTGAGAACAGGCCTGGGTATCCTGGCTCAGGTTCACAGCGGCTTGGGTTGTCGTCGCTTGTCTCCTGCCTGCTCCCCGTGCACCATCCTCTGTGGCCCTCAGGAGCAGGGCCAGGCGAGGCTGTGCCATTCTGTCACCTGGACCTGTAGCTGTGCCTTCAAAGCCATAGACGGGCAAGGGCCTGGGAGAAGGGCTCCTATTGTGTGTGAGGGGCCCAGGACCTAAGCCCAGATTTCTCCTGGAGATGTGCTCTGCCCCTCCTCCGCAGAAGATTAGAAGCAGGTAGATTCTCATCTATAAACTCAATAAAAAAACATGGAAGGGACCTCGGTTCCTTTTCAGATACCCAGTGTCACGTTCATTAAAGTTTAATTTGATCTTTTTAAATACCGCATTAAGACAATTCCATCTCGAAATGAAATGGTTATGGTTAGCATAAATCTGCCCCACACGCAGAGACTTCGTTTATATTAGCTTTTATTTAACTGGGTAAAAGGTAATTTTTTTTTTATTAATTGATTCATTTCCCCCCTCAACGGGGGTAGCCTCGTCCGTCCTCATGCTGCACACATGGAACGTCCCTCCCCATGGCAGGCAGCTCCCACCCTGGCATCAGTGATGACAGCAAAGTGCGGGCAGCCTGGTAGAGGCCTCGTCTAGTTTCAGGGGACCTTGGCCAATTGATTAGTCAGACTGTCCTTTGAGGTGAGCAGGACCCTTTCACGTTCTGCTTTAAGCTGTGGGAAACTGCACACAAAACCGGTGGCTCTAGGGCAGAATGCAGGTGTCAGGGCACACACAGCCGGCAGCTTCCACAGCTATACACAGGGCAGACACCACCACCACGATGTTCTCGCCACCTCTACCGAGCCTCCTTCCCCCAACTATCAGTGGCCTGGCTTGGCCCACTCACACTTCCTCCCAAACATCAAATATGGGACTGTGCTTCAGTTTCTCCCCGGTAACTCATCTCTTCTTGCCCAGTCTCAAGCCATGACCTGTGTTTCCACAGGAAACTCCCTTCTCGGACTGGCAAATGCTGGGGGCGTCTCCGTGAACCCAGAACCCACCACACACACCGAGCAAACCTCCCTTCCACCAGACTTGTGTTTGCAAGCACCCACCCACAGAGCAGGGGGCTCTTCCCTCCACTCCCCTGCATTGTAGACAAGATACCACCCTCCCCCATCATGGCTTCTAAAACTTTCACATTGACCACACAGGAGCCGTTTCTCCTCCCAGTAGCTTGTAGGTTAGGACCTGCAGCTCCTACCAAACCTGGACAGGCAGGATTCAGAGGTGGAGGATGGGCAATGGTAAATGGCCTCACTTCTTTACGAGCTCCCTTTGCAACAGACATCTGGTGTGGCAGGGTCCTGAGAGAAAGTCTTGTCACCTCACAGTGTCGATGCCTTTCCTTAGCAGAAAGGCTCTGTCATTCTATATGGAATAGTTACATCTGTCTGCGTCCCTGTGTGTTTTGAATCAGGGTCTCTCCCTGAACCTGGAGTTCGCTGGTTGCCTAGTCTGACTTAACCATTCAGCCCCAGGGAACCTCCTTGCTCTGCCTCCACTACACTGAGATTAGAGGCACCTTCGCAGCTTTGTACACGGGTACCTGAATTTCTTCATGCTTGCCTGGCAAGTACGAAACCGACTGCGCTATCGCTCCAGCAGAAAATGTCTATTATTGGAAAACATATTTATTGACAATATCTGTTCTAGGTACTTTGTTACTGTGACAAAATACCTGACTGGGGCTGGAGAGATGGCTCAGCAGTCAAGAGCACCCTCTGCTCTTCCGAGGACCAGAGTTAGGTTTCCAGTATCCACCTAGCCAGTCACAGCACCTGGAACTCCAGTCCTCGGGGATCTGATGCCATCTTCTGGCGTCCATGGGCATTGCATGTATATGGTGCGCAGACAAAACACCTATGCAAACGAGAGTAATTATTATTATTATGACTATAATATTTTTAACGTATCTCATGGAAGCAACTGAAGGCAGGAAACGTTTATTTTGGCTCATGGCTTCAGGGCATTCGGTCCTTCGTGTCTGAGGCAGACGTGGCACTTGTGCAGATCTGTCAGTGGCTGTGCAGCAGGAGGCCGAAGTTCCTCCGCCTCAGTGAGTCAAGAAGCTCCCAGAGGAGCTGATTCCACTACTGCCCCTAACCCACATGTCTATGAACTATGCAAACAGCTACTGATGGGCACGTGCCAGGGTGAACCCAGACTCTTCGCTTGCATGGTTCCCTTGAAGAAGCAAGAAGTCTAGAAAATTCAATGTCACTATTAGTTTAAAGATGAAGAGGCTTGAACTTGGAGACGAGCTGTCTGTAAGGGGCTGGCGTCGGCCCCATGCTCAGCACCTCATCTCCTACGGCAGATACACACATGTCCCCAACATGTGAGCATACTGAGACCGGTGTGAGCATTGCCACGGCACTGTGTGGCCCTGGCATTACAGCATTTTGTGGCCCCTGCTTTACGCACGCACGTGAATACCACAGAATGGTAATTGGACAAATGGTTCTCCGTGGTTTCCATAATGACACTTTCTATGTATGCCGCGCTTTAAACTCTTTTCAAAGCTTTCTCATCTCCATTATTCTGTTTAATCCAGCTAATTGAACTTGAATTGGAACAAAGAAAAACACTGATAAATTAATTAAATCTCTGCCTTTTACGCGGGGCAGAGGGACAGGAAGCACAGCTTATGGCAACTGTTGGCGAGTGCATATTGCAGTGACACAGAACAGCGAGTCGGCCTCGCCCTCCCACTTCTGATGATTTCCCGTGAAAAGGGAGGAAAAAGAATAAAGTAGGATCCGTGCTTTAATATGAGACTCCTGAGGCTAAAGCTTTGTTTCTCGTTTACCTTCTCTTCCTCTGGCCCCCTTTTCTACATAATGCCAGAATAATTTTCTGAATAGTTTGTGGTGTGTTCCGTGCTTGGATACGTGCTGTAATAAGTTTTGGCCTGAGAGATTCAAAGACAGAAGTCAGTTTCTCCCAGTTAGCCTTGCCTGAATGGGGGCCTGACAGGCAGGAGTGTTCTGTGCTCTGGGGCGCTCCCAGTAGCAAGTCTCTTCACCCACAGAATGACACCGTCCCTGCCTTGCCCAGGAGTGACAGCCACATATGTCTCCAGGTCTGGCCAGATGTCCCCAGGCAGGGAGGACAGGAGATGGACCTCCTGTTGAGAAGAGCTAAGGCTGAGATTAGCCTGCAAAGCCCAGCCCTCTGTGTGTGGATCTGATCTGTGGTGTGGGCAGGGCCGGGGTATACTGACGCAGCTCTACAGAGGGGGCAGGCGGGTCTGCTGTTAAGACCCAGCAGCAGCCTAAGTCGGCTTATCTGCAATGTAGGTAACATCTCCCTGTCAGTTTGCTGGCCCTGTTCTGTGGAGCAGCTGAAGCCCAGTTCTGCATTCACAAGACTATTCCAGGAAGTCCTTAATCTGAGGAAGCGATAACTCAGAGGTGGGTGTTGAGAAACACACCCAGAAACGGCTTCTTGAATCGCCCTGAGGTTGTCTGTTCCTGACCTCTCCTCTACGGCGGGATCCTCCTGGGCTTCTTCCTCGCATATGAGTCGGGTAGAGACAACTTTAGTCACATCCCTTGACCCGGGCACTGGCCAGAGGCTTATCCCACGTTAGGCCAAGGCCAAAGGTTCTCCTTTTTACTTTCAGTCGATACCAAGTAGGGAGGAGGAGCCCTCAGGCGATCTGTGTCAAATCAAGGCTACATCTGCCCCCTGAGCTCCATGGCAAGATCAGTGCATTGGGGACAGGGCTGTGCTGACAGATGGGCATCTCGCCACAGGTTGTGTGGTTACCATCTACCTTCAGACAGATGCTAAGAAGACCAAGGGTAGGTCAAATGGGTCAGGACATTGGCCTTTGGAGCATTTGTGTTACAGACATGGGAGGGTGTGTGTGTGTGTGTGTGTGTGTGTGTGTGTGTGTGTGTGTGTTCACTCATGCCCATGCAGATAAACCTGTGATTACACGTCTGCATGAACAAAACACAGTTCTCATTCCCTGTTACTTCTCTGGCCAATCCCACTGTGTGGATTCATCTCATGTCATGGGTGGGCAGTGTTGCGAGAGGGGACGGAGGGACAGGGTGACAGCAGCTGAAGCCCAGGAAGCCTCAGCCAACCAAGCTGAGTCCTGAAGCGGGAGAGAGGCAGGCGAGAGAGGGCTTAGGTACGTCGGGGTACGGGACCCCACCCTTTGCACATGTGAAAGTGTGCAGCTAATAAAGACAAAGTTTTGGGAAATCAGGTTTTACCTTAAAAGGACAACTCTGTGGAAAAGGGGGCGGGGCTAGACCAGCCTGCCTGGGCTCCAGGAGTTGCTGCCTTTCCCTCCTCGGAGTCTCAGAAATGGCCCTGCCTGTGCAGTAGGCACCCAAATGACAGGGGAGGGGACTGTGTGCTTCCTAGGTACAAAGCAGACTCCAGGGTTGCTCCAAACCATGGTCCTCCCGCTCAGTCTCTGTCCTCTGTTTCTCTGTGATGCTGCTCCTTAAAGCTAAGGCACAAACAAGCCCACAGACTTTGGAGCTGTGGCAGCCGTAGGTTTCCCATCGAAGCCACTGCAGTTAGGCAGTTACACGAGTCTCGTTAAGAAAAGCGGCGTCACTGAAGAAGACACGTCTCCAGAACGGAGTTGATTAGGTATAGCCGTGGAAAAAGAGCGCCATATTAGCACCTGCATGCCCTGCTTTTGTTGATGTGTCCCTGTCAGTTCCTGCGTTCTCCCTGGAGAGAACGCTGAGTGGGAAACCCACAGGAGTTTCCAAACAGATGGGGCCATCTCCAAGAGTCTAAAACGATATCAAACGTAGTAGTTTTAATAGATGTCTGCAAAATTTTATCCCCTGTCCTTGCCAGACATGCCTAAGCTTTTGAGACTACAATACAACAGTGGGCATCATAAAATCAAGTGACAATAGACAGACAGACAGACAGACAGACAGACAGACAGACAGACAGACAGAAAAAGAAAGAAAGAAAGAAAGAGAGAGAGAGAGAGAGAGAGAGAGAGAGAGAGAGAGAGAGAGAGGGAGGGAGAGAGATAGAGGTGGGGGGATGCTAGGATGCTAGGGAGATGGGTAGGTAGATGATGGATGGATGGATGTGGATGGATGTGGATGGATGGATGGATGGATAAATGGATAAATAATGTTCTTCTTGTGCTGGGCCATATTCATGGATACCCTCAGCCACATGCAGTCTAATGGCTAGGGGCTAGAAATTTCTGCATCACTTGTTACCCTTATAGACAAATTCATTGGCATTAATTCAGGTTCCCCATTCTGCCATTTAGTAGAAAATGTAGAAGTCATAAAACTAGGTCTTCACCCACAAGAGTGGCTCCTCTCCCTTCCCATCTCCAGAATCATCCATAGAGACAGCCCTCTTCCCACATGGAGGTTGGCACACATCTCAGAGCCAGCTCGCTCTAGCTGCTGGGACAACCCAGCTCAACCCCATCATCCTCATGGGAGTTCCACTGTGCTTGTGGAGCACAAACACACCCAGCTCCACCAATGCTGGCCCCACCAGAGCACGGATCCCTGCCTCCTGAAGCCTCTTGGCCAGTTCTTCCCAGATAACTTAACTGAGTGGGAGGCCTTTGGTGGGGGAGCCCCGAGGCAGGAGAGGGAGTCCGGGGTGTCACCTTCATGGTGCTCTTCTAGACATGTAAAGTGCTGGGATTTGGGGCCTTCTGCTCCATCCTGCATTCTACGGCGGACAGGCCTGGCACTCCTCACTGTGCAGGTACAAGGTGCTCAGACATGGCTATGGTCCCTGGAAGTGTCCCCTGTGTGCCTCAGAACCTCTTCCACCAAAGCACTTGTCCCTCAGAGGCGAAGAGACAGGAACAAGAGAGCCAAGCACAGGAGCAAAGGCCAGCTGAGCGGCCACTGTGTGACCTATGCTGTGTCCCTTTCTGGAACCTCAGTGTCAGCTCGGTTACCACCGTGTGCTGACCAGCTGCTTCAACGCAGGATGCTGGTCCAAGGCTTCACTATTTCCCCATGTCACAGACACCTCTGATGTCCCCTGCCCATCCTCCTCTGAGACAAAAGCTCATCTTTCCCCATCCTCAGCTCTTCTTGCCCAGCTGCTGATGTGGAAGAAACCCGGGTGACTGACAACACAGATCCCACGGCCACCTGAATTGCGTAGCTTAGATCCATGGTCCAGAATGACCCAAGTGTCCCCGCTGGCCCTGAGGCACAGCAAGATGGTCAGGGAGGTGACGCTTCACGGAGAAGCGGATGAGATTCAAGCAATGTACTTTCTTGTCTGGAAACTGGTAGCACCCGGCCATGCTCCTCCAAAAGTCTCCCAGTGTCCTTCCTGTCCCCTTCCTGGTGGTCAGCAGGATATTCCTGACTTCTTTGTGTTAGGAGGACCCAGAGGAGCCAAATTTGCCAGTGGGGCAGCACGGTGCTTTTGTAAACAGCCCTTCATGGTAATGGTGGTCTTAAAAAAGGACCTTACCCAGGTTGGTTTTCTCTCTCAGAGCTGTGACTCTCAGAGTGAATGGCGGGCAGAGTGGCTTCACTTTCGTTATCACACATGTCATATTTCAGAACTTCCTAAATATAGCTTTATATATATTTTTTAATCTTACTGCCTTACATCAAGATAAAAAGGTTTCTGTCAAAATCAAGCGACATGTCAATTTTAATGAGCAACCGAAAAATTAACAAACGCGGTGTTCTAATCTAATTATGTTCCTTCAGAACGCTCCCTAGGAACTGACTCAAGTCTGATTTGTCGGGCTTCCCTCCACTAACACTGGCTGACACTACTTAGATCGCTCAGAACCTCCCTGGGCTCTGACGTGGCCCTTCTGCATCCACAGCCGGTCTAGGACGCTGGTGGTTCACATGGGTAAAGGCACAGGAACTTCCTGCTGTGTTCCCACATCTCATCTCCTGAGACCCAGCTCCCAGAAGAGACGAGGAGCCATGTAACCAGTGTCCATACACCCCGAACCTTGCTGTGTAGCCATCGCTCAGCAGATGTGACCTTTCTGCTTTTCTAAATAAGACTTCTATTAGTAGAATGTGGGGCCATCTTCCCTCGTAGAGATCCAGGCAGCAGGAGTTAAAACTCTTCCACTGTCCTTAAGCCGCTGCTCAGCCCCCAAGCAAACAGGACAAGGGGACCCTGCTGGCTCCTCAGCAAGCCGAGCCTGTGGGGCATCTTTAGCTCACTGACCTGTCCCCGTGTTCTTTGGCCACTGTATGCTGTGACTGCATGGTGTGGAATTTCACCCCAGCCACAAACCCAGGTGTGAGAAAGCCCACTGCCCAGTTCCTCTCTCCTAAGACCCCTCCTCTCTCCTCAACTCATTATGCTTCTGTGTTTAGGCCACCGCTGTTCTGAGTGAGGGCTGTGGTGTGGTCTCCTGTCAAGGCTGTGGGACATGCTAGGCAGCGTATTGTGTCTGTCCTCTGGCTCTCGTGACAGTAGGATCACCCCTCCTGGTAAAGATTTTACTGTGTATCTGAAAAACAACACACACTAGAAAAAGTCTTGGGACACGGCTCAGTTAGTAGAGCGCCAACCCAGCATGCAGGAATCCCTGGGGTTTGGTCACAAGCAGTGCCCAAATCAGGTGTGGTGCATGCTTTTAGTCCCAGCATTTGGGAGGTAGAAGCAGAAGCTCTAGGTCGTAGTATGACTGGACTCAGTCTACATACTCAGTAGTGAGTCTCGGCTACATGAGACTTTGTCTGAAAGGAAAATCCTAATAATTGTACTGGGGTCATGTGAGGAAGTTGGTACAGAAAAGAAGTTCTAAACTGTGGAAGCCATGGGGGAACTGGGCCCCTCGGAGCGTCTAGAAATCTCCGCAGACAAAGGCAGGAAGATGGTCAGTGAGCATCCCCACTGCTCTGCCTGGATGACAGCTCCTGCCACAGAATGGATGTTCTCTTAGTCCCTGGTGCCTGAGCCCTGCACATAGCACATGTGGTGGATCTACTGAGGCAGGGGGCTGATGCTTTGGGAAGGCCCCCAACACCGCATAAAGGACAGCTCAGTTTTCTGATACCCTAGCTTAGTCTTAATAATGGAATAAACCTCAGAGATGTCAGACTTTGAATCGGCAGGAAGGAGTAGGAACCCAGCCGTGCCACGTGACCATTTTACATGACCATGGATGTGACGGCAGTTTCCATGTTGGACTGTTCTGCCATCACTCCTGAAACCCGGAGCTGGGAGCCTACTTTATCTGGATCACATGAACTGGAGAAATCTGGAGACGGGCGCTGGGAAGCTGTGCAGGATCCATCGTTGTTCTCCTTCTTCCAGGTCATACTGTGTTGTTCATGTCTGCCTTAAATATGCAAGGATTCACAACAAAGGGGAACTCATAGCACACAGCTGGTTGTAAACTGGATCATTCAGGTGTGGCTCTTATTACAGATCGTTATGATCATATTACCCATATTAAATTGGGATCCGAGGGAAGTCCTTCTCTGGAGGTGCTTTGCGAACATTTTAATAAATTCAGTTTATTGCATGATCCCTGGGTGGGTATTGTCTTCTTAATTCCGTGCACATTTGTAACTGGGGATCCACGGGAGGCACCAACCCAATTCTTTGAGGACTACGAGCCTGTTTTCAAGTCAGTGTTCTTTGATGATGCACAGTATTTGCTGCAAGCAGTCTCTTTGCCTCGGCTGTATGAACATCACTTCAGAGTGACCCTGCCGTAGAACCTTATTCTCGTGCAGCCTGGGACCTTTGAGGTGGATGACAGACACACACAACCATGTTGCACTGGGGCATAGAGAAGCATCCGCCGACCCGCTGGAATTCTCACACCATGTCCAGCAGAAATAGACAAGATCCAGAGCCAGAAAGAATGCTCTAGGGGACAGTGAGGAGGTAGAAACAGCTGGGACTTACAGGCCTTGGTTCTGGAGTGACCCCGTGGTGGTCTTAAAGTCCTGGAGGGGCCCCATGGCGGTCTTAGAACTGGATGTTTCTGTTCTACCTGAAGACCAGACCCAGAAAGCAGGTCCTATGGAGGAGCCCACTTCTCTCAGCCTCACCTGGCATGGGGCAAGTGCTGTAGACATTCTGTGGCCTTGGCTTTCTTTCCTACTGGATGTTCCTATTTGGTGCTGTCCCTGAGGGTGTACTGAGTCTGTGTCTGCACAGTCTAAGCACTTGACACCATTCCTGTCTCCACATGATTCATTTCTAGGTCTCCATACGTAAGAGAGAAAAAGGCTGTCCATCTTAAATCCATAGCTGCTTTAGGAGGAGAATGTGACTGGATATATCAGTTATGAGCCCAGGCGCAAGCAGGTTTTGGTGTCTGCTTAAGTGTTCCCACCTGTGAAGTGGGGCTGGCCCAGGACCTCCCTTGCTGGAGTTAAAAGGTTGTGTGGCTTCATAAGAAAGTTCTAGAATGTCTAGTGCACAATGTGAGTAAGTGTTAACTTTTTGGTGCACGGGGAGAAGCAGAAAGAGAGGGAAGGAATGGGAGAGGTGGGAGAAGAGCCGAGATCACCGTTGGGTACCATCCATTTTCGTTTTAGAAACAGGGTCTTGTGACCTCGAGTTCGTTGAGTAAGCTAGACGGTCTGGCCTGCAAGCCCCAGGCGCATGACTGTCTCTGGCTCCCCAGTGCTAAAATTACAGAAGACACATCCCACCTAGTTTTTGATGTGGGTTCTGGGCTCCGATCCTCGTGCTTGCACCATGAGGGCAGGAGGCGCACATAATAAAGGCCCTAACTGAGTTGCCTCTCTCCAGGCCCTGATAAACTAATGCTTTAATGTCTCCCTAAATGAGATTCACTGTCTTTGGGGTGAGTCAGAGAGCAGAAGGCCCTGCTGGCCCTGCCACACCCTGCACCTTGAGGTTATGGGGGTTGCGGGAGAGGCGTGACAGTGCTGGCAAAGACCCCATGGTGGAAGAGGAGGCCGAGAAGGGGCTATGGTGTGTGATGGCTGTCAAACGCAGAGTGCTGGAAACATGACTCTGTACTGACTGGGGAGGCAGAGTTTTCAAAGCAGGATTTCCACAGTGCCGCTTGGCAGCAAAGTGAGGATTAGCTGGGATTTTAAAGTTTGTTCTCATCCTGTGTGTTGCTCACATGTGGACTCTCCAGGAGGTTTTAGCCCTGAGTCAGGAATGTCAGCTGAAGCAAACGTCAACACTCTCAAGAGGTGACTCCTGCCACAACCTCCACCCCCTTGCCACTGTTAAATTATCAATGCAAGGACCTGGGTGGCCATTACCCCATGCCCCACACTTGGTCAGAGCACACTCCACCTCACCAGCATTTGGACAGAGTACCCACACTGAGGCCCAGTTCTACGAGCACGTGAATGTGCTGGGCTCCCACACTGTTCCCTGCCTCAAGGAAGGATTGGGTCCAAACCTCTCTTCTGTCCCCCTGGGCCCATTAATGATACCATCTCCTAACACACCACTGAGCAGGTGTCTCACGGGACCAATGTGGGCCTCCACTCTGCAAAGCAAATAAACAGAATGTTAGCAACGTGGGCAGGTTCTGTAGGCCGCTGCCTGGGGCCTCAACGCCCTACTCTGGCAGTGAGGGGGGGACGAGGCAGAGGTATTGGGACTGCTGATTCAGGTTCTGGTGCTCCTGGAAGATGTCGCGCGCCCCCCCCCCCCTTGATGGGAGAGCTAAGCAGTATCCCAGGCCCTGGCTCTGCATGTGCTCTTGGCAGAGTTCATTCTGTCCCAGGCATATCTCTGGAGGTGGTCCTTTTGGTCTCTGGCTCCCAAGAGGAGTTTCACCTCCTTCAGATTCAGACAGTGGTTCTCAGCCTGTGGGTCACGACCTGAATTTTTCTCAGGGGCTGCACATCGAATATCCCGCATATCAGGTACTTACATTAAGATCCATAACAGCAAAACCACAACTATAAAGTGGCCACAAAATAGTTTAGTGGTTGGCGAATCACCTCAACACAAGGAACTGAGTTAAAGGGTCTCATCATTAGGGAGGCTGAGAACCATGGCTCTGGGGAGATAGATGGACCGAGCGTTCACCAATCAGCTCTATTAACATATTCAGCAGTAGGCAGACGTGAGGCGGCATAACCCAATTTCTATCTCAGATCGTTCTAATCTTGCACTTGAACATCATCATTTAACTTGAACATCCAGCTGGAAATATTGATTTGGGGGGGGGGAGGCATTCATTCTGTGCATTATGTAAAATCCTATTTGCTCTTTGCTGTGGAAATATTACTTTGTGGTTTAAAATAGGACTAAGATTGTTCCTTTTTTATTTTTTTCCCCTTCCCCCGGTGTGTCCTGTGGATGTTTCTGCAGATGGAGAGCAGGTAACTAGGGCTGAAAGCTAAGCTTCGAGTGAGAGAGTGCTTGGGTGGAAGACACACACACACACACACACACACACACACACACACACACACACCTGTTTACTTGGTTTCCATGACTATATAATGTCTGCTCCACCCATCCATATTTAATGTACTCTTTAAGGCTGGAGAAATCGACAGTCACAGGCTCACAGCCTTGACCAGGGACCGGCAGCCTGTAGGAGCTCCCAGGCCAGCTGCCTTCAGGTGCCTGCTTGGGAGAGTAAGCATGAAGGGCAAACACTGCGGCTTTGATTGCTCCCTGCTGGGGACTGTTGTTCTCATCGGACTCTTCTTTTGAAGTCTTTCTCTAAACTAGAGCCTTGGGGTTAAGCCCTGGGCCTCACCTGCTAGGCAGCAAGCCCCTGATGGCAGTGTCTAGCTGTAGCTTGACAGCAGCAAGACCATTGGTGTCCTGAGTCTTTTTAAGAGCCCTCCCTCTCACCTAAAGGGACAGTCAGAAAGAAGAGCCCCTAGCCTCACATCAGGCACGTCTGACCTGTGGACAGTGAGCAACATGCATTCTGTGATACCTACGAGTGATGCCTTACACACTTGTTGTGACAATACCTACAAGTGATGCCTAACACACTTGTTGTGACAACATCGTGTTCACATGTTAAATACTAGACACTCCTGAGTGGGCTGTCAACCTGAGGTGTTTTCTAGGCTTAACCTTCCCTCTTGGGGTCAGAGGTGACTGCTGCGACCTCAGCTTTCACCATGGCTGTGCCCTGACATGCTGGCTGAGTGGTTTCCTCTGTCCCCACTTCCCAGATGAGGCAGTTGAAGCCTATACTCCAGCGACGCAGTGGCTTCACTGGCAGGTCGGCAGTTTCCTGGATGGTAACCAGCACCCTAGTGGAAGGAAGCTGAGTCAGCTTGTAGGTGGCATGACAAGCCAAAGAGACACGCCAGGGGACCCTCCAGGAAAAGTGATCTGGTTATCCTTGCACATAAAAGCGAGTACATTTTGCCATAAATTATATAATGTGTTGATGTTTTAACCACATTAATTCATTCTCAGCACAAATATCCTTGTTCCGTGGAAACCGCTTGCATTACATATACGTTAAGCATCTGATCCATCATACAGCATTCAGTTACCAGTATGACAATCACTTTCAAAGTCAGTCTGTTCAGCCACCACCATCTGCTGTGAAATCAGCAATGCACCCATCCAGTATTCTCACCCAACTAGAGGGTCCGTAGTATGAAACTACCTGGCCCTTGGTTCTTACTTCAGGACCACATGAATGAATAATCACTCAAATGTTCCTCTTAAAGAAAATCTGAATGGACATATTAGCCCATGCACAGCACAGCTGACCTCTCCACCCCATGTGTGCAGGTCCCTTTGCAGTCCAGGATGCAAGGAACCTCGTGGCTCCAGGGAAGCACGTGACCCTGGCTGAGGTAGCATCTACACAGAGTAATTTGTAGCCCTAACTCAGGCTTGGGGAGAAAAATCAATTTGTAACAACTGTCCAGAGTAGCTTTTTAAAAGCATGTTTCCAGGACGAAGTCATCTAAGAAGGAAGTGATGATGTAATTCACGGGGCCCAGTGCAGCATAAAATGACAACTGTCTTGTTCAGGTCACATGGAGTGCATGGTGGCTGTGGTACTGGCTGTGGCTGAAATGCGGACCTGCCCTGTGGGTAGGCAGGGGGCCCTCTGACCCACTATTTCCTACCAGGTTACTGTCTCCGTGCGTACCTAAACCTCAAACTAGGTGAGAGTAGCTTTTCTTGAGGGCTCTGGTCCCCTGGAAACATGTGCTGCCCATGTGTTGGAGGCAGGATGTGACTGGAATAGAAGCCATGTGGCTCTGCTGGAGCCATGAGATACCCCAAGATACAAGACCATTAGGACTGAAGCCAGGATCGCTTTAAAAATCAGAACTGGGCACGCCTGACCTTGCTACCCTGACTTCACCTCTTCTTCCTCCTGCTCCCCGTGTCTCAGAGGCTTTACACAGCTACCATTCTCTCAATACTGGGTTGGCTGCAGGGCAGGGGTAGTGGCCAGCCTGGAGGGCCATAGCCTAGACAACAGGATGTATTCTGTAAACCTTGGTTAAGCATCATGGTCAGTGCCTCACCTGAGGCCTCTCCTTGGCTTGTAGGAGCCTTCTCCTTCCTATGTCCTCGCGGGGTCATCTCTTTGTGTGTGCCTGAGTCCTAGTCTCTTCTTGTAAGAATGCTAGTCCAAGTGGGTGGGACCCACCCCAGCGGCCTCCTCAGCTGACCTCACTCCCCGTGTGGTCACATCCTGAGTCCTAGGGTGTGAGCTGGGGTTGAAGGTCAGCTCTTGAGTTGTTCTCCAGTGTGTGCGTCATTTCCGTCCACTGGAGTCTCACTCTGTATCCTGAGCACTAGCTAACCATGCGTGCTCCCCAGTGTTCAGTACTGTGAGGATGAGTGAGAACAGAGCGCAACTTGGAAACAGCATCACATGGTCACACAGTCACATGTCACACAGTCACAAGTCACATGGTCATAGGTCACATGTCACATAATCACATGTCACATGGTCACATATCACATGGTCACAGGTCACATGGTCACTGGTCACATAGTGACAGTCACATGTCACATGTCACGTAGTTGCATGGTCACAGGTCATATGTCACATGGTCACAGGTCACATGGTCACTGGTTACATGATCATAGGTCACATGTTAGATAGTCACATGTCACATAGTTACATGGTCACAGGTCATATGTCACATGGTCACATGGTCACTGTCATAGGTCACATGGTCACAGGTTACATGGTCACATGGTCACATGGTCAAGCCTCACTCCAGAGGCCTTGCAGGGCAATGCCTTTGTAAACAGAAGGAAGGGATATTTGGAGGCATTCATGGAGAATAGGTATCTGTCACACCCCTTCCCGGCTCTCAGCTTCCAGCTCCTCCCTCTCAACTCCTACATTTTCAGAGATGTCTCAGCCAGGTGATTGGATCCCCTGCTGGTAGGCAGGTGTGGGGGAGACCAGAGGAACCACCCCTCGGGCTTCACCTCTGCTTCACGCTGTGCGTGTGGACCCATAACAGAGCAAGGCACCGATTGGCTGGCTGTCCAAGAAGCAGGGTGTGCGGATAACTGAGTAGAGGTAGATTGTGGGATATAGAGGATGTGACTGCACAGTAGGTGGATTATCTATTTGAAATCAGAAGCCTTCGTGGAAAGATGCATTTGAGCCATCCAGGCACATGACAGGGAGCTGGTGCTCTTCCTCTGGAGTGGAAGCAGATTGAGAAGCATTCAAAATGCCACTTAGAGCGTCGTCCCCAGACTCTGATGTCTACTCCCTGGGAAACTCGTGTATCTGGTATCACTGAGACCAGACCCATGGTGAAGTTCCTGCCACGCAATGCCAAGATCTGGGTGCCATGCCTCTGTTTAGTGTGTGGTCCTGCATGCCATGGGTGCCTGCAGGGACGACTGGGGTGGAGATCCTTCGTCCCAAGGAAGATCCCTAGAGCAACAATAAGTGGTGGCTGTCCACTTTCTGTGGATAGTTCCACTTCACATATGTGACATCAGTGTAGAGTTTTCTAGAACTTTGATGATAGGATTTAAGTGATAAAACTGCACGCTGGCTTATTTTGTACATCTTGAGGTAAGTGGCAGGGATTTTGATGACCCTAGGCATATTGCGTTGCATGGGCCTTAAGTGGGAAAACCAGCGGCTTTCCAGGGACCACTCTGACCTTTAATGGCTCCCTGTACAGCAATAACGAAACAAGGGCCACCAAGTCGGAGCCTTCTCTACCTCTTTCTGGGCTCAGGAGCCAGGACATCTTTGGAGGTCTTACACAATGACAACACATTCCCCTGGGATTTCTAGCTTACCTCATCCCATCACAGCTTGGGTGGGAAAAGCATTTGAAGATTTCCAATCGAGAACTAAAATAGCCTGTTAGCTGCCATCCTGCCTGTTTAGAAAGGAAATTACTGATGTCTCTCTAGAAAGTAATTAAATGCCCAGTATTCATAGGCTCTGAATATATCTGCTCAGTTTATCAATCAAAATGTCTGTCAAATCCTCCAAAATCAGCTGTCCTGCTACTAAAGGGTTCTGCTGAGCGTGTAAGTTCTCCATAGTGCATGTAGACACCCTCGAGTTTCACTGTGAGCAGCCAGCACCCTCTGTCACACAATGATCATGTGTGATTATTACCTTTAGTGTGATTATCATGTGGAGTATGTTAAACTGATTAATTGTATATCTTTAGAAAATGTCATAAGCAACCGAGGATAAAGTATCACGGGAGGGAGGGGTGTCTACCATCCAAGATTGACAGGTGTCACCATCCAGGACAGACAGGTGTCTGCTATCCAGGATGGACAGGTGTATGTATTGGGCGTTCACCCTCCAGGATGGACAGGTATCCCGTGCAGGCTCCGGATCCTACAAGGAAGATTGTGTTGGAAGGAATGATATTCCCTGAGTAACCTTCCTTCTTTTGCTTTTTTAAAGTTTTGCTTTACAAACACTTTTATTTATTAATTTGCTTGCTTACTTACTTCTTATTAGCTATGTGTGTGTGTGTCTGTGTGCACATGAGTGCAGGTATCCATGGAGACCAGAAGAGGGCATCAGCTCCTCTGAAACCAGAGTTACAGGCTCCTTTGAGCCATCTGGTGTGGGTGCTGAGAATCACACTTTGGTTCTATGTAAGAGCAGTACTCCCTTACGCTGACCCTTCTCTCCCGTATCCCATCCTGAACACCTGAAACATCTCTACGTTTGTTTTACTTCATGTACACAGAAACCATGCTGGGTTTCTGCAGAAACTTATTCAAAACTTGCAAATTGTGACATCATCTCCTCATCTGTAACAGGGATTTTTTTTTTTTTCAAAATCAATGCCGCTTTTGAGTCTCCTACATCCTTTCAGTAGCTGTCAATCAAACGAGTGTGGCATGATGGGATCCTTTGTTGTTGCCGCTCCCCGTCAGGACTCCTGCCTCTGCCTGCCTCCCAGGAACCTCGAAGGATCCTCTTGTCCTGTGCCTTGATATTAGAGCTGACCATAAAACTTAGCTTCAGGGTAAAATGTGAGTGGAAATGGTGCCAGCTCTCCAAATGCTGACCCACCTCCCCTGTGTGGCTACTCGGAGTCTCAAGTGAGAATCAATCAGGGAAAAGTCCTGAGCACATCCCCAGGGGCACAGTGGACCCTGAGAGGATGACCTAAGCTGGACCTAGAGGGCTGCTGGGATCTTGAGAGGATGACCTAAGATGGAAGGAGACTTGAGCTGTTGAAGGCTGCTTGTTACCTCAGCAGAGCCACCCTCTCCTGACTAACAAAGGCACTTGTGATTTGGGGGTGTTGGGGTAGCAAGGCTGACCCTACCCGAGTTCCAGACTCACAGGGCCAAGTGGTCTCCTGGACTTCCTGTGTCAAAGTCAACTGCATGGGCCCCACCCCCAGCAGGACCCACATTCCATGTGCTCCCTGTTCAAGGGAATCTGGATTCTCTGAGCCTGCCAGCCTGTGAGTTACTTCCCGGCTTCTGTTAGCTGTGGATCCAGTCACACAGAAAAAAAAAAAATGTGTAACAGCCGTCTTAGTGAACAAAATTCATGTTTGTGCAGTGTTAGGGGTCACTTTATATTAGTATGAAAAACATAAAAACATTGCTCAGCATCAGGATAAACTTTCACAAACTCGTGGAGAATGTTTACGATCAGGACAGCTAGCTGGGTTCCCACCCTGTCAATGTAGACACCAGCAGGATCTGCCTGCTGCACGGAGGGAAGGTCGCGGTGCGGTGCTGTGCTGTGCGGTGCGGTGCAGTGCGGTGCCGTGCCATGCCATGCCATGCCATGCCATGCCGTGCCGGCCCTTTTCTCCACAGACACTCTAATGATGTTTAAAGTTGCCGTGACTCTGAAAGTGACAGCTTCTTTTGTCGGCAGGAGTGGGGATGGCAGCGTTTAGTTGAGTGATAAAAATGTTACGTTTGCTAATGTCATTTAGCTCTGCTAATTTCACAACCTTAATAGGATTCATTTGTCACTTACGACATTGCCAAACCAAGCAGTTTTCTTTCTAACTTAGTTATAAAATTAAAAAAAAAAAGAAAGAAAAGAAAAGAAAAAGAAAAGAAGAAATCCACAAAGCGTCAAAGCTGATGGCACCTCGGATCTGTCGCTGCAGAAGAGTCAAGAGATCAAAGCAGGGCTGCTCTATAGCAGACACTCCAGCAATTAGGGGCTCTCTCCTGAGCCCGTGTATCAACTCGCAGGGGCAAGCAAGCAGGGGTGAGCAAGCAGGAGCACACTTCACACTCACCCTGAAGCCGAGGAGAAGAGAGCAGTGCCAGCCAGCAAGGATTCTCCCTCTACACACAACCTCTTCCTGGTCTTTAAAGAGTTCTGCCTGAACCCTCCACTTACACCCCAAGGCTCTGTAGCTGGTCCCTGGTGGAAACAGACCGTGCCATTCTCTTTAGATCTGTGGTTCTGTCCAAGAACACTGGCAGTTCCTGGAGATGTGTGTGGTTGTCACAGTGGTGTGTGTTGGAGCTCCAGCGGTTCGTAAGTCACAGGTGGGAGTCTTCGTCTTCAGCACACTAAATTTCATAGTCAAGAATTGCCCAGCTCTAAATGCCACCAAAGCCACTGAGGCTGTGAAACCCTGCTTAAATGGTGCTTTCAAATGGTGCGCTTAGCTGCTGTGACTTGGGACCCCATCCTGTGCCTACACTGCTCTGATACCAGCATGACAGAGGTCACTAGACAACAGTAACTATCATGATGGTCCCAGAGACCAAGTCACCAAGTCCTTCACCTGCATCTGTGCGGGGACATTCCAAGGTCCCCACATTGCATGGTTTTCCTCTGCCACACCACCACTCCCGTTTCCCAGAAGACATTAGGAACCAGGGGGACATTTTGGGATAGTTATGGAGAATAAGCAATATGAATCTGACTTCGGCCCCAGGCGCACACCTTGCCACCCTGTCTGGTCACAGAAAAGAGGGTCTTGTCATTGGCCCCAAGTTATAAGTCACAGTTAGAAACCCTAAACATGGAGAAAGGACAGACCTACTACTGGAGTCTTAGAACTTGCCGGGTACAAATGTAACTGAAGCCACCACACATTTGCTGGTTGTGAGTCTGCCCTCCAGAGGCTGTCCCAGGCAGCGGCAGCCACTGGATGCTGCAGGGTCCATCTGACTGTGTCTCTGGACCCTTTTCAGAACCCAGGGCAGTTCATCAAAAGGAATGCTCCACATGAGTCTCAAGCTTCTCCGAGCAGCACGGGGAACACTGTGGCCATTTACGGCTCCCCCATGAGAGTAACCACTGCTTTTAAAAAGACCAAGTGGTCTGCTGCGTTAAAAAATTACCTTTAAAATGCTGAAATTATGGCCATGTCCAATAAGTGTGCATTTGGGAAGTGGCAGTAAATTCAGCGAATGGCCAATTAACATTTCAGGCGCCACAAGCCGCCGCACACTGAAACTCTGATGGCCTGTCACCAAGAAGCAGGCTTTTCCCCAGGGCTCACACTGTGGGTTTGTCATGCCCACCGCCCTGGAACTTCCTCCACAGGGCTGGCTGTGTGCGTCACTGAGCACTGGGCTCTGCGTCTGGTCATGCCTAGGCACCGTGTCTCTCCTCATCCATCAGTTCTTGTTCTTGGAAAGGCCAGCTGGGAACGTAGACTCCTTTTTCATGGCCAGGGTAGAAATCTCTTCTTCTGTCACCCTTCACTGTGCGGCTGCCAGAGTTTGGCAGGAGAAGAAGCAAGACATCTCCTGGGGTGCAGCCAGTCACCAGGCACTGGGGATTGGGGGAGGGGGGAGGAGCTTTGTTCTACTGCCTGGGACTCAGTGACTGTGTTTGTGTGTGTGTGTGTGTGTGTGTGTGTGTGTGTGTGTGTGTGTAGGTGGGAGGGGAGAGAGAGGTGTGTATGCATATGCAAGAAAGAGTGAACATGTGTGGACTGTAATACGAGGTGTGTGTATGATGTGTGTATGCAGTGTGTATGTACATGTATGTAGTATGGAGTGTGTATGTACATGTATGCAGGCTGCAGCATGAGTTGTACCTATGTGTGATATGTGTGTGTGTGTGTGTGTGTGTGTGTGTGGTGTATATATGTGTTTGTTCATGTATGTGGGCTACAGTATGAGGTATGTGTACAAACAGGCTCTTAATCAAACTTACCATTTATTTGGGTCTAAAAGGAAACTGCAGTAGCTGGCTCTTCCCACGGAATGGGAAGTCCTGTCCTCTGTCCATTTCTACTCTGAAAACAGGAGAGGGGGGTTTGGCCGAGAGCCTGCACCTAGGGGAATACTGAAGAACCATGGAACAGCCAAGGGAGGAGACTTGCTGGAAGACTTCAGAGCAAACTTGGGGCCTGGAGATCCAAGATCCAAGGGGTGCAGGAGAGGAGAGGGAAGGAGGGAGGGAGGGGGTGTAAGCACCCTGCGTAGACTTGGAGCACAGGGGCATCTGTGTAAGGAAGAAAGAGTGTGTATGGGCAGAAAGGGTGGAAGAAAAGCCAGAGGTGGGGTGGGGTGTTAAGGCGGTCCCTCCCACCCCAGCTCTGCAACGTTTTAAAATTTAATTTTGAACTATTGAGTGAAGTTCTTGGGGCAACATTTTACTCAGACGGGTTGCATTTTCGTGGCATAAAATGTCTATTAAAAAATTAAAATGTGTTTACAGAAACATAAATTCTCAGAGTGTCTCCGATAAATTGCCTCTAAAAGCACACATCTCTCAGCAATTCAAAGGGAGCAGTCAAGTGAGCAGCGGCTGATGCACGCGGCCCAGCCTCAGAAGGTTTTAGGGTCGTTAGTGGGTCTGTCTCCAGGCTGGAATGGGAATTAAGACAGGAAAAGTCAGGGCGAGGCTAGGGTCAGCAGGTGGCTGGAAGCTTATCTGCAGACTGGTGGACAGCTGCATGCCTAGCGGGAGGAGTTAGCAAGACCTGGGAGCTGGAGCTTTCCACGCAGGAGTTGGGCATCACTCTGGGCTTTGCTGTGGAGCAGGTGGGTGGCAGCCATCAGCAGGATGAAGACAAGCAACCGCAGCCCACCAGGGCAGACTTCCTTGATGCAAATGAGCTGGTGGTGGCAGCAGCCCTGCCTCATGAGGCTTTGGTGGAATCACTGTGAAAGGGTCCTAACACCGGGGTGAGCTAGCAGCCATGGGTGTGGGAAAGCCACCCAGCGGCTGACAGGGGCACTGGTATTCCTTGGACAGGATAAGAGATGTCAAGTGGGGAACGAGGCACTGCCACCTACCCAACTGTTCCTCTACAAAGGCTTGACTTGGGAGGACAGTGGGCCGCTCCTTGGTGAGCGCAGAGTCACTTAGAGCCACAAACACCCTTCCAGACTCTCTGATTCAGCAGTGCTACAATGAGTGCTGGTGTGTGTGTGTGTGTGTGTGTGTGTGTGTGTGTGTGTGTGTTTGTGTGTCGGTGTGTCCATGTGTATGAGTCATGTGTGTGTGTATACATATATACATATACACATATAACCTATGTACATATATACATCACACACACACACAATGTGCAGTGCCTCTTGCTGTCCTAGAACTCAGCACATAGGCTAGGCTGGCTGGCCAAAAGACTCTGGGGGAATCCATCTATGTCCACCTCCTGGGCCCCAGGATTGCGAGATCCCCAGCACACCTGGCTTCTCCACGTGGGTCCTTGGGATTGAACTCAGGTCCTCGCGCTTGCGAGGCAAACGCTTTACTGACTGGGTCACCTTCCCAGCCTAAACACTGCTTTTCTTCAAACACAACATTTAGGGATTGGGTGGGCTGCTGGAAAGCGTGTTTGGCTATAATTTGCATTCTTTGTGGACAAATTTAGAATGTTTTTGTGTGCTTGGTGGCTGTGCCTGTGTGTGGCCCAGCAGCTGTTCAGCCATTATGTCCTCCACATCACCAGCTGCACCCAGCGTACTAGAATTAGAGCCACTGCCTCCTGCCTCCGAGGGTACCGAGCATGTAGAAAACATTTCCCAGATCGTAAGGAGGGGTGGTGGGACAGAAGGACTGGCCCTAGACCGAGTCAGATCTGATATCTGGATGAACTCTTGCTGGGTCAGCTGATCAGCTCTCTGTTCCCGTAAGTCAAGTGACAGCTAGCTGCCGAACCCAACCATTCATCCCTTCTTGCTGAAGGCCTGTTTCTTGTGCAGCCCCTCGCTGAGTTTATTGTAGCCTGGTATTCTTCCAGACTCCCCCTCTGCCACGCCGACTGATCTGACTCCGTATGGGACAAGGAGGAGCCAGCCTCTGCCTGCTTCCAGAGTTCCCTATGCCCCTGCATCATGTTGTCTGCCTACCTGGCCCCACCCAGTGCCTGAGGGGTAACCTCTGTCCACCTTGCAACCTCTGTGCCCACCACAAACTCCACCTGAGCACCTTTCTCCCCCAGGGTCCCAGAGGCTGCGGGTGCCCTGCGGCTCACAAGCCCTCCAGTTTACCTGCCTCCTGCACTCCCTCTGGACCAGGACCTGCCCCCACAACTCCAGAGTGGCCTCCAATACAGAAAGCAAGCTGTAGGCGTCCCTCATCCTGGGCATTATAAACAGTTAATGGAGAGGCAATGAGAGCTTTAGACTTGTGTGTGGCCTGTCACCAGTCCACAGCTGTTAGCTGGTGAACATGGCTTACTGTGAGAGTTTCCTGAGCACGGAGTATGTCGAGCTTGATGAACTTCGAGGATGGAGATCCCTCGTTCCTCACTGTCTTGGCTGAGCCTGTCTTGGCTTTTCCTTTTTTATCTGTAAGTTTTACTGGAGTATAAAATAATATAGGAGAGTCCGTAACTCACCATCCCATTCCTCAGTGTAAGTTCACAAAATGGATTTACATGTGTAACCAGGAAATGGTTCAAAAACCAGAACATTCGGACCCCTCAAAGACTACTGGCCCCTCTAAGTTGCTGCACTCACTTCCCAAGGTGCAAATAACTCTTGCTGTTTATAAATGTCTGAACAGAACCCCCAGAGAGCACACCGGGGAGGACTCTCTTACCCACTTTATGCTGGGAAGTGTGTAAAATGATTGGTGGATAAAACACATGCTAAGAAGCCACAGGCATAGCCTAGCATGGTAGCCTAGGATGTAATCCCAGCATTCAGGAGCCTGAGTCAGGGGGTTTGCAAGTTTGGGGCCAGCGTGGCTGAGCTACCTAGTGAGACTATGTGTCAAAATTAAAAACACACGGCAGCCAGGCAAGGCGGTGCAGACGTGGAAATGAACACACAGATCACTAGATCCTAACCCAGAATCCAGAGGGAACCAAGGCCACAGTGGCAAAAGGACAGGCTCTTTAGCAAATGGTGCTGTGACAACTGGATATCCCTGTGGGACAGAGTGAAGCTGGGCGCCTACCTCACCCTGCGCACAAGAACTACCTCCTGATGGACTGGGGGCCAAAACGTAGACTTAAGAGTGTGAATGTAGCCGGGCTGTGGTGGCGCACGCCTTTAATTCCAGCACTCGGGAGGCAGAGGCAGGTGGAGTTCTGAGTTCGAGGCCAGCCTGGTCTACAGAGTGAGTTCCAGGACAGCCAGGGCTACACAGAGAAACCCTGTCTCGAAAAACTGAAAGGGGGGAGGGCGTGGGAGGGAGAGGGGGAGTATGAATGTTTGCAAATTCAGCAATGTCTTCTTTGATATGACCCAAAGCGCAAAGAGAAGATAGCTGAACTTCAAAATTAAAAACATCTATGCTTCAAAAGAAGCCATCAAGAAGCCAAAGAGAGTAAATGAATACACCAGAGAAAACATTTGTGAACAGCACCCATGCAGAGGGTCTGGGGTCAGTGGCACCCATGATGAGGATCTGAAATCTAAATATGTGTGAATCTCCGAGAACTCAGTAACAGAAAATACAAATCCTTTACATAAAGTGGGGGGAATGTTTTGAAATATATGAGAGAGGCTGTGGAAATGAACCAATGATCAGACACATTAGCTGTACAAGCATGAGAACCGAGTTCAAAACCCCAGAGCCCACATAACAGGAATATGTAATCCCAGCAAGTTAACATATTAACATTATGTTAATGTTAACAGAGATGGCAGGTGGTGATAGGAGGGTCTCTGGAAGGTCATAAGAAGCAGGTCCCTTGTCCACAGCAGGAGAAGCAATGCATGCCCAGTGCACATGAAGGTCAGAAGGGGACATCAGATCCCCCTGGAACTGGAATTACAGACAGTTGTGAGCCACCATGTGAGTGCTAGGAACCGAATCTGGGTCCTCTGAAAGAATATCCAGTTTTCTCAACCACCAAGCCATTTCTACAGCCTGAGACACTCTTTCAAACAAGGTAGAAGCAAGAACCAAGACCTGAAATTGTCCTCTGACCTCCACACATGGAGCATTTGGAGTATATAACTGCATTTATACACAACAGATACATACACGCGCGTGCACACACACACACACAGACAGAGAGAGAGAGAGAGGGAGAGAGAGAGAGAGAGAGAGAGAGAGAGAGAGAGAGAGAGAGAGAGCATATGATATAGAGATATCAGACTTCTGAGGAAGAAATTGCAATGATGAGGTGTTACTGGTACTACATGGCCACAGGATAACTGTGAGTATGAAGCCGGGTGTCGGTGAGCCTCTGGGACCATCACGCATCACAGGTGAGAACAGGAGATAGTGCATACACCGTAAGAGAAAATATACAATTCTTCAGAAGTTGGTTGGTTTTTTTTTTAATGTTAATATGTAACTCAGCAATTTTATCTTTGGGAATCTGCCCAAGAGAATTCAAAATAACATCATCACAAAAGCTCACACCAGGCTATTCAGAGTGACACCTGTCACAGTAGCTGAAACCCCCACCTGCCCATCAGGTGCTATACTCATGCATTAACAGAGCATGCTGTACCACGTGTGAACCAAGCATGTCGTACCACGTGTGAACCTTGATCCCGCTGTGCTAAGAGCGTGGGGCAGACATGAAAAGCCCACGTTAAGGATTTCCTTTGTCCTAGTTGTCCAGAATAGGCAAATCCAAAGAAACAGGAAGCATGCTGTTGGGTACCAGAGGATAGGAGAGAAGGGGAGAGAGGAGATGGTGGAGCTGTCCTGGCTGAGATGGTGGTCCCTTATGTGAAGTGCGGGGTTGCAAGACTGAAGGTGGATTTATAGACAAGGGTTGAATTATAATTTCAGGAGGCTGGGTCGAGCAGCTTTTGAGTTTAAAGTCGGGGGTATCATGGCTGGTGTCATGTGAGCATCACCAGCAAGCATCTAATAAGCATGTGTGTGTCTCTATCATGGGCACACCGTCATTGGATCATGGGGACCCATGCATCCTGTTTTATGGGTGTCACCTAACGGGTTTCCAGGACATGGGGCTGGCTCACTTGCACCAGCACTACACGGGCAGCCCTGTCCCACAGACACCAGGCACATGGTGCTTGCTTTCCCATCTTACCCAAACTCTCTTCCTCCCCCCCAAAGCTTCGCTGTGACTGGTAGGCCCAACTCTCAGGTATGCACATCCTATGGGTGCAGCTGGGTTCTAGGAACCAACCAGTTCTTTGGAGCTGAGTAAAAGCCTCACCAACATGAGCTTGAACTAAGACTCAAACACTACTGATTATCCAAAACATCATGGTGGTCCTGTGTGTGAATTCAGGTCCCAGCATTGTGGTGACCCTGTATAGGGTACGGGTCTACAGCAGAGTGGTGTCTCCATGCCAGGATCTAGGTCCAATCTGGTGGTTTACATCTGGTCTACGGAGGACCCTAGGACAAGGCAGGTCTCCCCAGGCAGAGACAGGTTCCACCTGCTCATGAGCAAGAGAGATCCTGCTTCAGTAGCTCCCTCGTCTGGTGTTTCACTGAGGGACGGGCTCTTTATACACATCCTATCTAGTCCTTTCTGCTTCTCTGGGTGGTTTCTCCAATGTCAGAGCCCTTGGCATGCACCCTTCTCTCATTCTCATCCTTGGACACTCAGAGCATTAAGAGGCCATCAGAGGAGTCACTCCAGGTGACGGCTGAAACTAGGAGGCAGGTGGATGGAGGTGGGGCAGATGATGATGGAGGTGATACAGATGATGGTGGGATGGGGGGGGTGCAGATGCTAGTGGAGGTGGTGCAGATGCTGGTGGAGGTGGTGCAGATACTGGTGGGGTGGATCTTGGACACTTATGGGTACATTCCTATCATTGATCTGTGAGTACCGACTGGGATAGTAGAGATAAATCCATATTTTCTTTTGAACTTAACTCTTTGGAAGACACACATAGTCACAGAACTGGCTTTACTGCATAATCCCAGCAAGGCTGATCACAGATGATCAGGAGAGAGCCAAGGAGCTTCAGTGACATATACAGGGAAAGCTGCACCAGAAAGGTGCATCTCACCAGATTCTGCAGACAAGCCATTAGGCAGGGTCATATGCACATAGATATGTATGTGCAGGGACATGTGTGCATGTGTGCAAATGTATGCACATCTGCATGTATAAGTGCATATGAGAATAGTACAGGTTTGTGTGTGTGTGTGTGTGTGTGTGTGTGTGTCGGCATGTGGGACTATTATGGTTTGAATATGAAATGCCTCTGGAAAAGGCCCCTGTGTTGATGACTTGGTCCTCATCTGGTAGATGCCAAACTCAAGAGATGGCTGTATCCTGAAGACCCAGACCCTATGGGTGGACTCACACCTTGATGGCTTTGTAATTTTATGGCTGCATAGGAAAATAGTGGAGTTGGGAAGTGGGAACTGACTGGAGGAAGTGTATCACTGGGGGATGCCCTGGAAAGACATCAATAGATGGCAGAACCGCAGCCTCACTCTCAGTCTCACGTCTCCTCAGCTCGATCAGCAGCTCCAGTGATCTCTTCAGGAGGAGCCACAGACTGTAGCCTACGCAGGAGGCTCAGGGGTCAGCTTCTCCTCTAGATCCTTGCTGTTCTTCCAGACTTCACCATGGGCCTTGCCTCAGACCCGGAGGATGTGCAGCCCTTCCTGCTCCTTATCATACCCATCTCTGGAGCCATTTGTGCGTTTGATGTGAGAAATCAGAGCTGTAACGCTGTTCCAGCACTCCACATAAACGGTAGTTCCACTGGGATGAATGGAACCCATGAGTGAGTTATGGGCTCGTTAGCACAGCGGAGAGCCTTCCTCTATCATATTAAGTTTATTTAAATCACAGTGTTCTTTTTTTTAGAGACAATCTGCGCCCAGCTTACAGTGCCATGGGTGCCGCCTCAGGGACAATGATGCAATCCCGTCTCTAACTCGATTCACACAGTTTGTACTCGTGTGACAATTTGGTTGCATTGTGCTTGCCTTGTGGGCATGGTGCCTAGTTATTGATTGCACATTAAACAGTATTAAAGAGAGCCTCGGAGCCGTGGGCATCTTCTCGTGGGCTCTGAGCATAGAGCATCTTTCCCTCTTCTGAGACACTCTAGTGGGATTCACTTGGCATCCCTGCCAACTGGAACTCGGCTTTTTAAGGGCTCTCTGACCACGGGAATCTGCCAAGAATGGCTTCCACATCAACCACGGGAATGGGAACTTGGGCTTTACTGTGCTTTCAAAGCTTGAGCTTTTTCCCTAGGGAATAATCGCCACCCGAGTCAGGAAGGTCCAGGTGGAGGGTGAGTCTTGATCTTATAGGTTCCTTGTGTATTCTAGAACACACAGTGCAAGCAGCCCATCTTACAGCAGAGGTGAAGAAAGCCATGCAGAGGACAACTTCTGGGAGTGGAAATGATCAGACCTACACAAAATAACTGTGTCCAATTACCACCTCCATCTTAGGATGACTTGTATGGGGTCATCAAACAGGGGAAGAACCTTTCAAACAGAATGGCCAAAGACAAAATACAAGCCCTCCCTGAGAACACCTGGAAACTGTGGGACTCAGGAGGCCTCCTGTGCAGTTACGGTGGCACTGCCACAGGCAGCAGCCTCTTGCCTTCAAGAACTAGGTATCGGGGAGTTCTTACATCAAAATACCAAGGGGAATCTTCTCCCAGCTCCACAGTTGATGACACCCTCTCAACCTTCACTGTCACCTGTAGCCCTTGAGATACCTGGGTGATGGAATTGCCCCAAGTACAGGCAACTGACTGATTTCTGCTCTGCAGCCACCCATCTGCCTTTGGAAGTCTGGTCTTGCTTCCATTTGGGGCCTGATGAAATAGAAATGTCACTGGAAATTGATTTTCAATTTAATCAAAAGGGAAATTTATTTCTGGGTCTTCCCAAATGGAAGGTCACTCTTTGATGAGCTAGTGGGGGGTTTTATTAAGTTTTAACCTTCCCAATGGGCGTTTCTGCTGCTGTGGTCCCGGGTGAGTAAGCACCCTGGGAATCCATAAGCTCATTACTAAAAAGGTCACAATTGGCCCCACAAAGAGAGACGCCTGGAGCTGATGGTGGCCCCAGCTCCCCGGCTCCTCCTTCGCAAGACTTGCAATCCAGACAGCCTATTTGTGGTCTTGGGCCAGATGCTAAAAGTACACTAAGCAAGTAGGGAGTTAAAACTGTTTACAAAATGGTCCACCATCTCAGCTCCAGGGCCTCAGTTCGCAGATGGTTAGCAGACCACGGGGACCCATAGCTCGGTGCAACTTTATCCAAGACCACAGTAGATCTTGTGAAAGCAAATTCAGTTTGCAGTTTCCCTCTGAGTGGGGCATCTGCTTCCTATACCACAGGACCTTGCTCTGCTCACCATGGACTGCTGTTCTTTTGCATATTAATTGGATTTCTTAACATGATAGCTGTTACTAAGATTGCTCGGAGGAATGAGAGGAGAGAAAACCCAGGAGTAACACCTCAGCTCTTTTACGATCCCACTCAAAATTGCATCTTTGTTTTAATGGAACTGTACACTTCCTAGAGGCACTGGGACTTCTGGGGTGAAGGGGACCTTTGCGCCCCCCTGAAGGTTTGCACTTGCCGTGGATGGATGGCTCAGCTGGAGTCTGAAAGTCTTGTTAACGACATTA
Source organism: Mus pahari (assembly GCF_900095145.1). NCBI lineage: Eukaryota > Metazoa > Chordata > Mammalia > Rodentia > Muridae > Mus > Mus pahari. The sequence goes on from NC_034592.1 coordinate 161,949,048, forward strand.
ACGTGCAGCTACCTGGGTTTTAATCATCAAAGACAAACTCGCGCCATCCCATGCTGGCGGAGCGTCACTAATTCTAGTTATACGGTAACTATGTAGCTCTGGGTTTTAGAAATTAGGCCTCTGAGACCCATCAGCTATGTGGCGTGCCTCTGCTAAATGAATGGCTGTATTATTATCAAGGTAATTCAAAACAAATTTCAAGCTGTGACAATGAAATGGTTCTGATCGTAGGCTGGGGTTTGTGCTGAAATTGCCCATTGGAATGAGAACAGCTATACTTCAAGTTGGAATTCTGGTGCACTAATTTTACCTACTCATTTTCATTAAATCCTAACAAAGTTTTTACCAGTGTGAATAATAGCAGCCTTGGGCCAACTGTGACTGTGGGTTAATAATGTGATGGTGTCTCCTTCACCCCACTTAGCTGGTGGTGGCTCTTGATCTAAGATGGCTCTGTCCTCTGTATCTCTGAGGAAAGAGAACATCAGTGCCATCAGTGCATCTCACCAGTGACTGCCTGGAGAGGAAGAGGCAGCTCCCCCAAGCCAGATCCAGCACTGTCCTTCATACTCTGTGTGTGTGTGTGTGTGTGTGTGTGTGTGTGTGTGTGTGTGTATGCATGTGCATGCACACATGCATGTGTGAGTATGTGTGTGTATGTGCATGTATGTATGTGTGTGCATATGTGTGTGTGCACACATGCATGTGTAAGTATGTGTGTATGTGCATGCGTGTATGTGTGTGCACACATGTGTATGTATGTGTACATTCATGTGTGTGCATATATGAATATGTGTGCATGCTCAAGTGTGTATGTATGTGCATGTGCTTGTATGAATGGATTGTGTACATGTGTGCATGTGTGTGAGGGCATACATGTTTGTGCACATGCATGTGTGTGTGCATGTGTTTGTGTGTGTGAAGGTACACAGATATTTGATGTGCAGATGCTTGTACCTCAGGTGGCATTTCTTAGGAGCCATCCATCCTGTTTTTTTAAGATAGTCTTCTGCTGACCTGGAGCCCACGAGTTTGGCTAGCCTGGCTGGTTAGTAAACCCTAGATAAACCCATTTCCACCCCAAATGTGGGATTGCAAGCATGCTTCATCATGCCCAACTTTGTTTATGTGGGCTCTAAGGTTTGAACTCTGATCCACTTAAAGAGCAAGTACTCTACCACTGCCCTTGCAGGGGACCTGAGTTCTCACCCCAGCACCCACATCAGGCACATCCACATGGAACTCCAACTTCAGAGGACCTGACACCACTAGTGTCCACGAGCAGTAGCACTTACACACATACACACACACACACACACACACACACACACACACGCACGCACACATACACTTGCCATTCATGCCCAGAAGCGTGGGTGTCCCTGGAATGCCTCTCCTCCCTGTGTGTGCTCATGGGCAGAGCAGAGCTGTGCGAACCTCCCCGGTTGTCTGGGTCTCTTCACCTCTACACTTGAGCTCTTTCCGCTCAGGTTTGCCCTGTTTGCACAGTGTAGTAGATAGCGAATCTGTGGGAGGTAGCAAAGGCTATTTCCATGACCACATCTCGGGAACCCCCAGAGTGCCGTCTTGGATTCACAAGGAAAACGGTTCCAGAAGAGTCACATGTGGTATGTGATGTGTCCCCTGCCTTCACTCACCAAACAGCAGCACCCACAAGAGCAGTGACCAGCGACAACATTTGCTGGCATACACACAGGGTACACAGCGGCCTCCCAAGCCGCTCTCACCTCCACAGTTGCTAGAGAGCCACTATCCTATAGAGAGCACTGCAGGGGTCTCTCAATGTGTTTGTCCTCTGCCAGCCAGCCCCATCCTCTTGATCACCTCGCTGATGAGTCCCCAGCTGTGTTAAGTGGCTTTAAAGGCTAAATTTTCCCTTCCTACAGGGCAGACCTGTGAGAAACTCAGCAGGAAGACAGACTCCCCTGCTTTGTGGAATATTGATGGCTCCCTGATGTGCACTCTAAGGGAAGAGGGGACCATTCTTGGTCATCACCAGGAGCCAGGGTGCTGGTATGAGAGGGGAGGAGAGTGATGTGCAGGTTCTGGTCAGGCAGCAAAAGAAGTCCATGTGTTGTGGCTAGGTCTCATCTTTTCTCCCCCATGCACCAGCAAGTAATGTAACCAGCCTCCCAGGGTCCTCTCTGTTGAGAAGGCACTGTCTGTGGGCAGACATTGGCACCCAGTGGAGAGCTGAAGAGCCTTGGCTGCTTCCCCAGCAAAACTGAGCACCCCACATCTGAACTGGGACCCTTATATCCATTGGTGTTTCCGTTGCACAATCAGGCTGAGTTCTCAGCAATGCTTGCCCAGAAGGGATCAAATACCCTGCCTAGAGACCCAAGTTCACTCTGACTGAGTTTCATGTAAATAAAGAAGGCTTCACCTGGTTGAAAACCAGGCAGCCAAATTTCCGTCAGCACCATGGACAGAAATCCCCATTCCCCACACTGCCCTGCAGGAATCCTTCATTTTGTAGAGTGCAAAGTGTTAGGTTTCATCACAGCATTTCTTTCTTTTTATTCATTCTGTAAAATTATTTTATTCAGAAATTTGTCAATACTTGAATATTCATCAAAGAAATGCATATTTGAATGGATTCCATAAAGCTAATTAATTCTTTTTTTTCTTTCTTCTTTTTTTTATTGGATATTTTCTTTATTTACATTTCAAATGTTATCCCCTTTCCCGGTTTCCCTCCCTCCAGGAAACATGCTATCACATACTCCCTCTGCTTCTATGAGGGTGTTCCTCCACCCACCCACCCACTCCCACCTCCCTGCCCTCGATTCCCCTACACTGGGGCATCTATCGCACCTTCATAGGACCAAGGACCTCTCCTCCCACTGATTCATGACAAGGCCATCCTCTGCTACATATGCAGCTGAAGTCATGTGTCCTCCTTTGTTGATGACTTAGTCCCTGGGTGTTCTGGGGGGTCTGGTTCGTTGATATTGTTATTCTTCCTATAGGGTTGCAAACCCCTTCAACTCCTTCAGTCCTTTCTCTAACTCCTCTATTGGGGACCCTGCACTCAGTCCAATGGTTGGCTTCGAACATCCGCCTCTGTATTTGTAAGGCTCTGGCAAGGCCTCTCAGGAGACAACCATGTCAGGCTCCTTTCAGCATGCACTTCTTGGCATCCACAATAGTGTCTGGGTTTGGTAACTGTATATGGGATGAATCCCCAGGAGGGACAGTCTGGGGAAGGCCTTTCTTTCAGTCTCTGCTCTACACTTTATCTCCATATTTGCTCCTGTGAGTATTTTGTTCTCCTTCTAAGAAGGACCAAAGCACCCATCCACACTTGATGTGCATCCTCATGCTTTGTTCTTATGTGACTTCCCAATGCACCTTCACCCCACCCCTTTTGCCAAGCTCCTTCCACATTGCCAATAGTTCTTCATGTTGCATATATTTCATTTCTCTCTTGTTTCCTCCTCCTCCCTTCAGACCCTCCCACTCTCTTAGTCCTATTTCTATTTCTATGCCCTACATATATGTATATGTGTGTGTATGCATATGTGTGTGCATGTGTGTGTGTGTGTGTGTGTGTGTGTGTGTGTGTGTGTGTGNGAGAGAGAGAGAGAGAGAGAGAGAGAGAGAGAGAGAGAGAGAGAGAACGCCTGGATTCTACATACAAAAGCAGGCACATGATACTTGCCTCAGTCTGTCTAATTTAGACTAACATGTTGATCTCCAGTTCCATTCATTTTCTGGCAAATGTCATTTTATCATTTCTACACCCTGTATCGATGCAATCATGCACTGATGGACAACTAGGCTGGTTCCATATCGAGGCTGTTGTGAATAGTGTAGCACTAAGTATGGAGGTACAAGTCTCTCTGGAGTGTGCTAACTTAGAATCTTTCAGTTAGATGCCCAGGAGAGCACAGACAGGTCTATGACAGTGCTGCCTTTAGTATATTAGATGCCCATGAGGACACAGATGGGCCCTATGGCAGTGCTGCCTTTAGTACATTAGAGAACCTCTGTACTTCTGCATAGCAGCTGCACTGGTTTACACTCTGAGCAGCAATGGACAAGGGCTCCCCTTCCCACCTCCTCACTGGCTTTTTTTGGTGATAACCATTCTGATTTGGGGTAAGATGATATCTCAAAGCAGTTTTAATTTGTATTTCCCTGATGGATAAAGATGTTTAACAGTTATTAATTATTTATCAACCTTTTGTGCCTCTTTCTTTGAGGGCTGTCTGTCCAGCTCATCTGTCCATTTGCTGACTGAACAGTTTGTTTTGATGTTTAACTTTTGTGGTTCTTTATAAATTCTAGTTACTTTGTAGCTAGAATCTAGTTACTTTGTAAACTCTAGTTTTATTCCCTGTTCCATGTAAACTTGGCAAAGGCAGTTTCTTACTCTTTGGATTCTCTTTCTGTTAATTGCTTCCATTGAAATACAGGAGACTTTTATTTCCACATAATTTTAATTATAAGTTCTTGGGATTATTGTCGCCTTCATGCCTAGGGTCCCTTTCAGAAAATCCTTGTCTATTCCTGTATCTTGAAATATTTAGAGGAAGAGTATAAAGATCCATACGTAGGAAAACTTCCTCTCTTTGTCAAGAAGAAAAGTGGGAAATGTTTGACTTTAAAAACAGAATCCAGGAAATAGCTCTCAACTAGATGTTTGCAAGTTCCTAAGTGATCATTGTTCCTGCAAGAAAAGTTACTCCATAGATGTTTCTGTGTCCAACTCTGGCTGCCCAGTCTAAGCCCCCACCCGCCTGTTGCTGGTGAATCTCCACCACTGCCATGTTGAATTCTGCTTTCTGGAAGAGGAGGCTGAGGGCACTGGCCTACCTATGGATTCTGGAAGGAACTGAGTGAGTTGGTCCAAAGTGTTCTGAGATATTCCTAGCATGCTTCAGCAGACCTGTAACATGCACCATCCAGGGTGCTGGCCACTGTCTCATCCTGGAGGACACACCACTGAAGGAGCTTAGCGCATGAGTCCTCTGGAAGTGGTACTAAACCTTTCATCAGCACACTGCAGAGACATGGCAGGCTTCTGGGGCTTAGGCCCTTCAGATCCTATGCCACCCCCTGCAATACAGAAGCTAACTGACCTCCAGAGCTGCCCCTACCCATGTGGGAGGAGGGGTGCAGAGGTTACTTTCAAGACTGGCTATTTGTACAGTCAAATGAGCAGGCAGGGAGTATGGCTCTGATGTGGGGAGTCAGTCCGCTACTCATGTCCCCATTGAAGGATGAGTCAGGAGCAATATTATATCTGAGCTTTCATTTATGAGTCCTGGCTTTGCTCACCCTGACCACCCCCAGCCCAACCGTCAGACTCCTAGGAGTGTTGAGAAAGTCAGTTTCTTTTCTGTATTACAGTAAACACAGAGAATCACATGTCAGTTGTATTCATCTAAATGCTGTACACACACATGAACCACATGCATGCCATGAGGGCAGAGTCAGTAGCTCTGCCATTACTGTAAGATGTGATGGGCTACTGGAACCTGGACCCTTTACATATTACACTGTTTCCTACATGACACAAGCCACCCTCTTCTCTAATCAGTCTTGCCATGTGAGAAGGCCAAGTCAGAGGTCACCTTAATGACTGACTATTTGTACTACAAAGAGCCAAATCTGGCCCCTTGCCTGTGTTTGTAAATAAAGTTTTATTGGCACACACTCATGTCCATTTGGCTCTGGATTGTCTGTGATTGCCTGTGTTAAACTAACAGGACTGGGTAGTTACAACAAACACCAGTTTTTCCATAAAGCTGGAAATATTTACCTTCTGGCCCTTTACAGAAAGCCTCTGTTAACCCCCGCTTTAACACTCAAACAAGAAAAGTCACAGACATACCAACCACCCCCAAGCATGTGAGCATTCTGTACTGAGAAATCATCTGTCCACAGCCATGGGAACTGGATGTGCCATGTCTGTAGGCAATGGGTGCCAACAGCTCCCTACTGATCCACACAGGGAGAAGGGGTGTGCCCAGCACAAAGCTGGGTTCTCACTTCTGGTTGTGCTCATTGGTGTGGGAATGGAAGGACAAGTCTGAGGTGGCCTTGTGGCTCCACTCAGCCCTTCACAGCAGGAAGCAGTAATATGGGATCTGTTGCTCCTGTGGGATGCAGGAATGGTTCTGATTTATTATTTTAATTAAGTGTTTTTAAGCTTTAATTTTCAAGAGTTAAATAAGCTGTCTTTATATGTAAATCAAAGCCAACAAATTATTGCCTATGAACAGGTGCACCATCATGTGAGGAGAGAAAGCCGGATGCCTTGCTCCCTAACAGTCCCGATGCTGTGTTCAGAGCCTGGGCACTTTGGCTAGTAACTCAGGTCAGGTGCATGGAACTGCAGTTCTATTCCTAGCTGCATCCTCAATGCTGGCATGTTCTCACTGACCCACACAAACATCCCAGGAGCCTTGGCTCAACCCTGAACATCTACAGCTCTACCTAGCCTCATCCTGTCCATTCAACCTGTCCATTAAACTCTTGAGTGAGCCACACATATGGACAGGGAGCTGGGAGTGGCCACATTCACTCATGTGGTCAGGAGGGTTGGGAGCACTAACACCGGGGTCTATGTCTGTAAGCAGCAGTCAGATCAATTGCAGGAGGCAGGTGCTGCAGAGTCTGCACAGGGAGGGCTGTGCAGAAAGACCAGCGTCCCACAGGGCAAAGGAACAACATATGACTATCCAGCAGGGACGCTGGTATCCACACCCTGGCTGCTTGTAGGACATTCAACCTGAGCAAATGAAAGTCTCTGGATCCCCCCTGCCATTGCAGGTTCTCCACTGCTCAGCTCCAGCTGCCTCCCACCTATTCAATAGACCCTCAGCTCACCATCCAGTCATGGTGACAAACAAGCCCTTCTGTGAACATCCTCCCACAGCCTCTGGGGACCCAGTGCTTGGCCTCTGTGTGTCAGGGGAAGGTGTCTCCAAGGATTGGATGAGTCTGTCTTGGGGTGGCTCACTCAACTGTGGGTGACCACTAGGCAACCCAGGCATTCTCATGGAGACTCGGGGGTTGGGGTGGGGGAAGGTCTCAAGGTCTCAGCTTTTTAAATTCCTTGTAGCCTTCATTATCACCAGCTCATTCCCTCCTATTCTCAGTGTCTAAGTTCGAATTTCCTTGGTGAGGGACCTAGGCTGGTACTGTTACAGGCCCCAGTGCTGCCACCATCCTGACCACCAGCCTCCTCCCTGTGGAAAGCTAGCAGAATACAGTGTTCGCTCCGTTTGGCCCCAGTGAGGATGAACTCAGTTAAACAGGAAGGACAGGGCTGGGGGATGACTCACTTGGGAAAGTGCTTGCTCTGATCCCCTGCAGCTATGTAAAAAGCCAGGTGTGGCACACTGAGCTAGGGAGAGGAAAATGAGCATGTGAGGCAGGCTGGATAGGTAAAGGCATTTGCTGGCAAGCCTGATAACCCGAATCCAGTCTCATGGTAAAGGAGAAAAACCAACTTCTGCAGGTGTCTGCTGACCCCACATGCATTCTGTGACCCACTAACACATGTGTGAGGACACAGCCACCCACTTTCTAAGAGTGACTGTTCTACCAGTTGCCTGCATAGTACATGTCTTTGTGTCTCCCTGAATCAGGAGGGACCCCCACCCCCACTCCCGTGTGTGTCTGTGGAACCAAGGGAGATCCTGCCATGCCCTGTGCTCTGTGTGAGAGGACACAGTGTCCCTGAGGATGCCAGCATCCACAGGGCTCCATGAAACTTGAGCAGTGGTACTTATTCACACAGATATCACTTAATCACTTTCAAATTTGCCAGCCGTTGCCTGCGAGGCTTTAGCGGGTAGGGACCAGAAGAACAGATGAGTGAGGTCAGTCTGTCCCAGGAAAGGGTCACTGGGATGCTACGCAGCACCATGTTGGACAACTCTGTAGTCTTGACCCACTTTGTGGGGTTCTACTCTTGCAGACTTGTCATTTACTGTGATCCATGGGTAAATGGGGTATAGAGGCTGGGACTTAAAGCCCAAACTACATCTTACCACCCTCTCAACTCCTGCTGACACTGGCTGGACAGGCATATTACCTGTAGCCTGTCTTTTGCTGCTTTGTGGGTTCTTCTTTCTTCCACGCTTCTCCACCCCTCTTCTTCCACGCTTCTTGCTTCTCCACCCCCTAACACTAGATAAGAGAGGAACAGAGATAGAGAGGAACGGAAAGAGATGCCCAAATAAAGTCAGGGGGTCGGAAAGAGGGCCATGTTATTGTTAGACTGCTGCCCGCTGGTTAAAGGTGTTGAGTTCCTCGGGGCAAGTTTGATCTTCACCATCAGGGTATCTAATTTCTTCTTGTTCTTTCTTCTTTGCACATGACTATCTAACAGACCTCGAGCAACAACAACCAACAACCCTTCACACCTCTCGGGGCCCTAACATTTGTATACCTTCTTTTTTTAAAAAAAAAAAAAATCTCAGAATTCCAAATGTCACACAACCGCAGAAGCTATAAGCAACTGGCAAAATCATGTCCCTGCTAGAACATGAGGCAAATCATAGTCAGCTGCTGTGGACAGCCTGAAGCAGCCCTGTGTCCCACACCCAAGAATAAAACAAAAACATATTCTTATATTTCTGTTGCTTTTTATTTATTTAAGAAACCAAAATTCTGAAATTGTCACTACATTTTTCTGCCCGAGGGAAGGGTGATGAAGGGAATTATGTAAATGAGCTATGCAAGATTAAAAAAAAAGAGAGAGAGATGCATTCCGAACTCTGTGCCCTTCAGTGAGCAAGTCAACACTTCATCCTGAATCCAGCTGTCTACCAGCATGCCCTAGGCATGACATTGAAGGATCCTGTGTGGGGGTCAACAGGCAAGTTTGTTCTCAGCTAAAGCAGCAAGAAGCTATGTAAAAATAATTCAGGCTGCATGGCTGACCTAGGGAGCACGAAAGGGCTGAGCTTTCAGAGCGGGGCTCGGCTTGTGGTGCTACGGTATCACGTGCATGCTCGTTTACCACAGCGCCTCCTTGTCTCCTCCTCCCAGAGTGTCGATTTCAGCGTGCAGTGGCTGGTATCTTACAGATTCTCCTCTCAGAAAATGTCAGCATGGAGCAACCCCGTGTGCTGTGGGGAGATGGGTATCATACAGTGGGAGTCTTTACACATCCACATGGATACAGCAGAACTTGGCTGCTGCCTCTGCTGTCTGAGCAGACAGGTTCTGCAGATCTCTCCTCGTGGTTGCCTGGCGTGCCAACAGCAGCCTGTGTTGGTGTCTGGGAACCAGGGTTGTGCTCTTTCGTTTTCTTCCGCCCTCTTCTGCCCGTGTGTCTGAACTGGGATTCGGATAGGTGTCTCCTTTCCCTGCCCTACATCCTCCTGGAGAACACAACTGTGCACAAGGACAGTCGTGTTCCTTGACACCACAGGTGTGTGGCCACCGTCGCCCCAGAAGGATTTATCAAGAGTTGAAGAATAAACAAGGCTAAAATCCAACCTGGAGAGTGTGTCGGGTGCCGTCAGGAGGGAGGGTTGTCAGCATCAAAGCCACCTGGGAAGGGATGGGACAGGATAGATCCAGCTAGGTGTCTGACTCCTGGCCCTATGGCCAGAGTGGCTTTCTCAGTTCTAATAAAAGCCCACATACAGCCGGCATCCCAGACTTACAGATGGGCCCTGTCCCAGACCCATCTACAAATATCATTAAGAGCCAGCATGGGCCTCACTGAGGAAGCTGGGTGCTTGGTAAGCCCATTCATACCAAGGGCTATTCCTTATGGTCTGAAAATAGCCGAACCCCTCACTCGGTTGTTAAAAGGAAAACGGTTTCTCCTCCAACCTATTCTCCTCTTTCTTCCTTTCTATCCTCTTCCCCCGTCTTCTGGAGCTTTCCAAGGTCACTCCCACCAGCCCTGCATGGCAGAAGGCCCTGAACCACTCCATCAGAGTTGCCACCTGTGCCCTGTCACAGGCATCCTGGGTATTCCCATGTTTAAGAGGGGGAAACTATAGCAAAGACAACTGTAGCTCCCCCGCCCCCAGACCCTCACAGGGGCTCTGCAGCAGACTTCGCCTTCACAGAGAAGGTGGGCATAAATGGAGCCAGCTGTACATCCATCCTGAAGTCTCCAAACAGTACAATGGATGTGAGAAGAAGCTGGAGGTCTCGGAGTGGGGCTGGGTCCATTGTGAGCAGCAGAGGTCTGTGGACAGACTTCTGAAACCTCCTCCTCCACCCAGCTTCCCCAAGGCCTTCCTTGCCCCTGCACCTGCTTCCTGCCCCTCTCCCTCAGCTCAGGACCTGATGAGGCCGCCCCTGCTCCCCTAGGTCACGTGGCACACATTAGATTCTGAAGAGCTCCACGCGGCAGCCAGCCAGGGAGTGCGCATGCCCTTCCCACACATGGCCTGAGAGGATCGCTGAGTCCCGCATGGCCACGCACAGTGGAGATGCATGCGCACGTGTCCACGTGATGAGAAGCCATGAGGCCCGGCTTCCTATTGCTGACAGATCAGTTTTACACACAGCTTAACTCCTCAGACCCATCCTGTGTCCTCCTGTTTCCTGCTTTTCTTCCTCAGTTGTTAACACTATGTGGGGTTCCCTTAATTCTAGAGAAAAACACTTCTCTAGCCCACGTGTCCACGTGATGAGAAGCCATGAGGCCGTGGGCCCGGCTTCCTATTGCTGACAGATCAGTTTTACACACAGCTTAACTCCTCAGACCCATCCTGTGTCCTCCTGTTTCCTGCTTTTCTTCCTCAGTTGTTAACACTATGTGGGGTTCCCTTAATTCTAGAGAAAAACACTTCTCTAGCCAAGAGCCAAAACATGAGAAGCAGTGAGTCTGGTCCCAGAGCACCAGCGACCCCTCCAGAGCTGCCTGGGGCTTGCATTCCTCAGCTCTGCCACAGGAGGGAGCTGCAGAGCGCTTCTGCTTCAGGGGTTGTTCGGTATCTCTGTGGAGCTGGCCCCACCTCCGCAAGGCCAGAGTGCAGGATTCCTATGTCCAAGCTGTGGTGACTTGGGTGCACCACAGGTAGGGTTCCAGTGAGACGAACGCAGACGGTAGAAGCTTTGCTTTCACTGCCATTTGCAGGAACGGCCATCATTTCTACAAAACAGCTGTACCGCATTAGAAGATGAGATTCTTAGACAGTGGTGGTGCAGCCAAAACCTTAACAATGTATTAATCCATTTCCATAACTGGGGCTATTTCTGTGGCTGAGGCAGAAAAAACAGGAGAGAAACCCAAGCACGGCTTCGGGTGTGGCTTGACCAGAAGCAACTATCAGGCCCTGGTTTTTCTGCAACTCTGCTCGCCCCAGTTGAACTTTGTAATCTGACTCCACTCTCCTTGAAATGCACTGGTGATGGGTGGTCTAGATGTCCCCAAGAATAAAGTAACAAGGGACAAAAGGTTGACTCTGGTGTCAGTGCAGACCCCAGGGTATGGACTCGGGGCCATGCAGAGCCGGGCTCAGTCAGTGCCACATTCCAAGAGGATTTATTGAGTGGGCTCCAGAACTGTCTGCACCCATCACAATTAGATGTTAGCAGTAGGGTAAATCCTCGAAAGAAGGAACAGAACCAGAAGATAGGGGCCTGAGTGGATGAAGCGGGGACCAGAGGTCTGGGGCCTTAGTGCTGTGCACTTGACCCCTCCCTGAGTTTATAAGTAAAGCTTTATTGGAACACAGTCACGGCACTGTTCCCATATTACCAGCCGCTTCCACCTCACAGCAGAACAGAGTAACAGCAAGAACCTCTATCCTGAAATATCCCCTACCTGCCCCTGCCCAGAACATGGTGCCCACACCAGCCTTTCACATACAATGAGGGAAGCAACCAAACCTTAACGGAGGAACATAGCTGTCCCTGGAGACATGTGGATGAGGGTTTGGCTCTGAGACATGATGCTCCTTCTAAGATTCTAGTTACAAGAGGAGGGACAGAAAGACAAACAAAAGAAGGGACAGACGGTTTGGAGGAATCTGGAATGTGTGATCCCCAAGTGTATACACGTGGGTGTGAGCTCCAGTCCAAGCTGCTGGGGAACTAAGCCTCCTGGGAGTGTGGCCCCCGGCTTGGCTTTTCCTCTGTTCGGGTGTGCGCATGCAACAAAGCCCCTTTCTGAGGGTTTCCTACACCCACACCCCCTGTATCTGATGCATGGGATAGAGGAGGCACCCAGTAGGACTCATAGGGTCTGTGAGCTTCCACGTGGATGCATTGGTGTCTGCCTTCCTGTCGGAGCTTGTCTGCATTGGAGACTGGGGCTAAGCGTCCCTTCTGCCTGGCAAACACCCTGAAGGTTCATGTTTCTCTAAAGTTCCCCAGCCATAAGCTCACTGTTTGTTTTGTTTAAAAAAAAAAAGGAGGGGGAAGAATTAAACAGAATACCCTTTCTGGTATTTAAAAACAAAAAACAAACAAACAAAAAAAAACCTATCAGATAAACAGCTGTGCCTGTGGGAGTCTTCCAGTGTCACCCAGACAAGCTGTGCCTTCAGCAGCCACCTTAGAACTTAATGTGGGAGCTGAGGAGATGGCTCAGCGGTTAAGAGCACTTACTGCTCTTGCAGAAGATATGGGCTCCGTTCCCAGCATCCACTTGGTGACTCACAACTACCTGTAACTGGTTCCCAGGGATCTGATTCTCTCTTCTGGCCGCCATGGGTACTGTATGCACACGAGGCACATACATACAAGCAAACACATAAACATACACAAAAAAATACAAATCAATAAATGAGTCTTTTTTTAAAAAAGATATGAAGTTATAGCCAGCTATTTTACTTATGTCACGTGTGTTTTTATTTTCACTTGGCAATGCATGGATAATGCAGACCTTTTATGTTCTTGACCATGGCAGCAGCAGTGCCCACCCAGACACAAAATCCATGAACTTCCAAGGCTCTTCTTCCAGAAAGGAGCTAATCACAAAGAACTTCCTGCTGGAGCTGAGACCCTTTGTAGCAGAAGCCTCTGGAAGCCTCTGGCAGCTTTGCCTTTTGAGCACAGCTCACGGTGGATGATACAAAGTCAACAGATCAAGTAACTTGGTGATGCCAAGCAGAAGCTGAAAGAAAAAGACTTTCTGTCTCATCTGCTTCAGAGTAAGCAGGTCCTGGGCCTGACTCCCAGGCAGTGGGGTGAGCCCTCTAGGGACACATGGTGACACAGTGAGCTCTGATCTGATCCAGAGAGATGGGGAACTGAGGCTGCCGCCCATGGGGACATGTTCTCAGCACATCAGCCCCCTCAAAAAAACATAGGCAAACACACATACCCAAGACTCAGGGAAACCTGACGCAGCCAGCATCCAAGTGCTAGAATTGAGGGAAGACAGGTGTGTCCTCCCCTGGTGACTTCAGAAGTGGCAGAAACCCAGACAGGACCCGTACTAGTTATGGTTTCTATTGCTGCATGTAACACCATGACCAGAAGCAAGTCATGGAGGAAAGGGTGAAAAAGTGAAAGTTTTACACTTCCAGATCATAGTCCATCACTAAAGGAAGTCAGGACAGGAGCTCACAGGGACCTGGAGGCAGGAGCTGATGCAGAGGCCATGGAGGGTGATGCTTACTGGCTTGTTCTTCATGGCTTTCTCAGCCTGCTTTCTTATAGAACTCAGGACCACCAGCCCAAGATGGCACCACCTACCATGAGCTGGATCCTCCCCCATTAACCACTAATTAAGAAAACACCCTACAGTCCTGCCTACAGCCCTGTCTATGGAGACATTTTATCAATTGAGGATCCCTCCTCTTAGATGACTATACATTGTTTCAAGTAGACAAAGCTATCCAGTAAGGGCTAGCCCAGTACCTCACTCCTAGTCTCTGGTAATAGATGTCTTGCCATGTAGGTGATGGAGTGACAGAATTTGGTATCTCTCAGTTCTTGCTGTCAGAATTCCAAAGCTCATTTCTGTGGGCTGAAGCCACCTGTCAGCAAGGCTGTGGCCCTTGGAGGCTCCAGAGGGGAGCCCAGGTCTGCCCTGAGGTCAGGCTTGCTCCTGCAGCAACAGTATCTTCAGCCCTTTCTCTCACTCTCACTGCAGCAGTCTCTCTCTCTCTCTCTCTCTCTCTCTCTCTCTCTCTCTCTCTCTCTCTCTCTCGCGCGTGTGTGTGTGTGTGTGTGTGTGTGTGTGTGTGTGTGTGTGTGTGTGTGTGTGTGCGCGCGCGTGTGTGTGTGTGTGTGTGTGTGTGTGTGTGTGTGTGTGTGTGTATGTATGACTGTGTGTGTGTGACTCAAGTCTCTCATGCAACAGCTAGAAGTCATAGGCCCATGGTAGCTTCTCACATATGGGTTTATGGATTTTGAATGTTGGGCATTCCGAGAAGGAAATGGCCCTGCGGAACTTCTGGCTGGGACTGAGGTAATGCGTGGCAGAAGCCTCTGGCACATTTTCAGTGCTCCAACCCTGTCTCATCTGGATGGGCCAGCTCTGGATCTGCTGCTTGGAGCTGATGAATCGCAATGCCCAGTGTCATCTCCACAGGTCACACCCGTGGGACAAAGCAGACCCTCTAGCACATGAGGCAGCCTTCCTAACCCTGACTCTACTCCCCTGGAACACCCACCTGAGGACAGCAATGGCAGAGTAGCTCCCTTCCCCCTAGTGCTCTGTCTGCAGTGAGCAGCACATCGCTCGGCCCTGCCGAGATACCGTGAGTGCTTGGGGCAGTTTAGCCCAGTGAATGCACCTGTAGATTTTATTAAGAAGATAATAAAACGTGTGACAAATCTGGACGATGCCATAAGGAGGGGCGTGTTCTAACGACAGAAACAGTAATGATGGTGGTGGTGGTGATGATGATGGTGGTGATAATGAAGGTGATGGTGATGATGGTGGTGGTAGTGGTAGGGATGGACATGATGATGGTGGTGATAGTGATGGTGATGGTGCTGACAGTGACAACAGCTGCTCCTCACACACAGACCTGATGCCTTAGGCTAAAACATTTGGTACTCACACCAGCCTTAGGAAGCATCTTCCTTCTGACGGATGAGAAACTGGTCTTGCAGAGAGTTGAAATGATCTCACCAGAATTCCTACCCAAGGGGTAGCAGGGCTGGATCTCTACAGCAGCAGACACCCAGCCCCCAGATCACACTCTTGACCACCGCTCTGTGGTCCTTGGAAACCCATCAGGCCACCAGCAGGCATGCTGCCCCCGCGCACAGCAATTAGATAACAGTTCAGAAATCGACTGGGCTGTTAGAGACAAGCACTCATTCACCTGATCTCGTAGTCAGTGCTCAGGCTGGGGGCGCGAGTTACAGACCAGACAGGCCTTGGGGAAGCTTGAGCGCCGGAGGGGAGCATCGTTCTTGATCCTGAACCCTCTCAGAGGTTAAGGTCAGGAGCAGGATTACAATGAGATTCAGGGCTGGAATCAAGCCAGGGGCAGCTCAGCTACTCAGTTTCAGTGGTAAGCCATCCTGGCCAGCCCTGTGCTGGTCATCCTGCGGTCACCAGCTTGGCCATCCTGTGGTCCCTAGTCATGTCCTCACTTCCTGAAGCAAGGCAAAGCCTGGGAAGGGACACAGGGAAGGCGAGGCTGCCTGTCCTTGCTAAGGCTTAGTTCTGGTCCCTCATAGAGAAAGAGCAGGAGCAGGGCCCCATGTTCAGGACAGGCTCCAGACACAAGTAGCCAATGCTGCCTGCACAGGGGAAACTGAGTCAACCACTGGCTCTGAAGTGCCCGAGGCCCGGATTTCCCGTGCGGTGGCTCCCTCCTTCCATCCCGCTCCCCATACTGTTATCCCCCTGCCTCTCCCCAGAAGGTCCTGCAACTTGTGTTTTTGTGGAACGTGGGCAGGGGTGTGGTGTGAGCACATAGATGTATGCATGTTCACATACATGACTGTGGACACGTGTGTGTGGTTTCACTGCACAAAAGTACATGTGCATGAGTGTGCATGTGGAAGCCAGAGGCATCTTTAACCGTTCTTCACTTGTATGTTCACACGGGGCCACACCTTGATCTCAGAGCTGGCTGGTTTGGCTAATCCAGCTATCAGATTACCACAGTGTAACCCTCTGTCTCTGCCTTCCGGAGGCCAGGATTACAGGCAGGCGATGTGCTGGGCTTTTATGTGGCTTCTGGGCATTCGAACTCTGGTCCTCAGGCTTGCATGGCCATCACTTACCCACTGAGCCGCCTCCCCAGCCTCCTTGGTATCTTGTATCCACCTCTCCCCCGAGAACACACTGTCCGTGCTGGCTGGCAGTTATTTGGCCTCCTTTATGTGTCTGCCTTTCTCTGGAAAAGCAAAGCAGCCCTTGCACCTCATAAATTTTAACTGCCTCTCGGCTGATGTGCTCCACGTCTGGATTGTTTTATCAAGCTCACTTTGATTGTGAGCCCGAGGGCTGAGCCCTCGTCCCGTTTCATCTCTGAGCAGCTCCAAGCTCACTCTTGGCACAGGGCTCGTAAGAAACCACAAGAAGATAAATACATGCAAACATCTCTAATTGTTTTACTTACAGGCGTCTGACAATGGATCAGAGATGTGTGTGGCATGCCACATCAGAGCCCTGCATGCCATTTCTTCACATGCCTTAATCTGCTCCTTGGGCATTAGCTATTTGTAAAACACGATTTATTTGCTTAGAATTTTCTTCATAGCTTTAAAACTGTGCATGGTGTAAAGGGAAAATTTAATCTCTGATTCCCTATTAGTTTTTGCTAAGCAGGATTCCTGGGGTTAGCTCTGTTCCACACAAATATTTTGTTGGTGATGATGACAGCTTGGGGTTGAAGAGGAGGGAGGGAGGGAGGGAGGGAGAGAGAGAGAGAGAAAGAGAGAGAGAGAGAGAGAGAGAGAGAGAGAGAGAGATGACAGACAGACAGACAGACAGACAGACAGACAGACAGACACACAAACACACACACACAGAGAGAGAGAGAGAGAGAGAGAGAGAGAGAGATGACAGACAGACAGACAGACAGACAGACAGACAGACAGACAGACAGACAGACAGAAAGGTATATTGTACAGGGCACTGGGCTGCATAAGGATATTGTCATACAAGCATATGCTATGCTTTGAGCACCTTCCCCTACCTCCACAGCCCTGTCTCCACCCTCTGTTACCCTCCTTCCTCCCCCAGACAGTTTTGCTTGTCACATCATGCAAGTATACTTGATTTTATGTGCCTGTATAAAGTCTGAGGTCCATGTATGTAAGAAAATGTGCAATGGTTTTCCTCCTGATCTGGCTTATTTCATTTAATGGTCTCCAGCCCCTCCCTTTCCCTAAAACAACATAGTTTTCTTCATTTTTATGGCTGAATAAAATTCATTGTGTGTAGAAACCACATTTTCTTTATCTGCTTCTCTGAGGCTGGATGCCTAGGTTGGCTTTGTAAGTGCTGTGGGTGGTTCAGTAATGAGCCGCCACATCGAGTACCTGTGACGTATGCTGGCTTTGTGTCTGTGGAGTAAACGCCAGGCACAGCATAGTGGGTGGTGTCCTGAGAATCCTCCATACTGATTGCCACAGTGGTCGCCTACTTGACATCCCCACAGCAGTGTGGAGACTCCCTCTCTTCTCTGGCATTTGTTAGCGTTTGTTAGTATTTAGTTTCTTAGTGATCACCATTTTGTTAGTATTTAGTTTCTTAGTGATCACCATTTTGTTCGTATTTAGTTTCTTAGTGATCACCATTTTGCTTGCTGTTTGGTTGGTTGGGTTAGGGTGGTTTGTTTGTTTTGGCTTGGCTTGGGTTCAGTTTGGGTTTGGTTTGGTTTGGTTTGGCTTGGCTTGGTTTGGTTTGGCTTGGCTTGGTTTGGTTTGGTTTGGTTGTTGGTTGGTTGGTTTGTCGGTTTTGAGATAGGGTCTCACTCTGTACTCCAGCTGCCTAAAACTCACCGCACAACCCAGATTGGCCTCAAATTCATGGCTCTCCTCCGACTTCCACCTTCTGTGCTGCTAGGATGCATGTGAGCCACCATACCTGGCTCCTCTCATGTGTGATAACTTTAAAGACTAAACATCTCTTAAGACAAATCCAAGTCTTCCTTCTGCCTAAAACAAAGGATTTCCAAACACACATGTATACTACACACAGACATGCAAAACACATCCCACACGCATACCACAACACATACACAGCACTCACTCATACCATAACATAGACTCCACAGCACACACTCATACCTCAACACACATACTACAACACACACATCATAACATATATGTCACACATCATAACATATGTGTACGTCACACAGAAACAGACATGCACTCACACACATACCACACCAAACACACATACCACACCACATACCACACACACACCTATACCACACCACACACACACACACACACACACACACACACACACACAAATACATACAGTCCACATTTGGACTTTAACACGGGCACATGAGCAGTGCCCCTAACCTAAGCTTCAGGTTGCTTAGCAGAGAACCTGTAATGGAGCCAACCTCATCTTGCCCACTTCATCTGACTTTGTTTATAATGTGTAAACTTCCCAGTGTTTTCCCAATGTTTCCCCAGGAGAAATTTTTTTGAGTGAATGTAATATGATGTGACTCATATAATTTAAGAGGTGACAGCCAGAGACAGAGGGAACACCCACAAAGAGCAGTCCAAACTGTCATTCTGTCCTCCAAACCATGTCACAAGATGCTCTGTGCCAAGAAACATGTGGGTGCTGAGACTTCAGGGATGGCCTGGAATAGCACAGTGCCCAGGACCTGAGAGCCAGCCAGCCTCGCTAGTCAGTGAGCTCCGGGTTCAGTGGAAAACCCTGGCTCAAAACGTACAGAGGAAGGTAATGGGGGAAGACGCTTGCCTTTAAGGTCTGGCCTCCACACACGGGTGCACACATGAGTGTATGCACACAACACACACCTGAGTAGATGCACACACCACACACACACACCACATACATACATACATACATACATACATACATACATACACACACACACCTGAGTGGATGCACACCACACACACACACACACACACACACACCCGAGTGTATGCACACACCACACACACATACCACACACACACATACCACATACACACACACACACCACACACATACACACACACCTGAATGTATGTACACACCACACACATACACACCACATGCATATACACACACCTGAATGTATGCACACCACACACACATGCATACACACACCTGAGTGTATACACACCACACACACACATACACACACACCTGAGTGTATGTACACACCACACACACACACCACACATATACACACACATGAGTGTATGCACACCACACACACCTTAGTATATATACACACACTTGAGTATATATACACACCACACACACACACACACACACACACACACACAGATACGGGTCCAGCCCCATGGTCACTGGGAAGCAGGCAGCGTGGACTATCACCAAAAGCAGAAGCATGATGCTGAAGGCTGTGCTGGTTGGAAGAAGACTGTGGGAGTGGGGTAGCCAGGAGTGTCCCTGTCCCTGAGCAGAAGACACAGGGAAGACAGAAACCTTCTCCCAGCCCACGGCTCTCTTGCTTTGCCCTTCCCTGCTTAGCGTTGGCCTGTGACATCCTTCCCTAACCCTAGACCCTAAGAGCACTGCAATTCTCTTAAAAATTTACCAGACCCCAGAGTGTTTATGTATGTAACCTCAGTCTGCGGATGCTTGTGTGGACGTCAGAGTCAGAACCGAAGTGTTTGAAAAGCAGTGTCTGACTGAGCACGAGATGTGCTGCATGTGCCAACATAAACAGAGATTGATAAAGCTAACTCTGTGTCCCCCCAACAAAGCCAGCTGACAGAGGAGAGGGCTGGCACAGACATTGTTTCTGACCTCTCTACTGTCAAATTGAGGGACACACCACTGTGTCTGCCCTGGGCCTGTCATCTTGTGGGAGTGTGTGAAAACCTCAGACAGCTCTGGTGTGTTCACTGGAGGATGCCTGTTGCCTGTCCTTTCCATGGGAATTGTGGGTATTCTACTGACATCAGATGCTGACAAGCATTGTATTATTTTTGTCTATGTACATGTGGTGTGTATGCATATGTATATGCATACTCACATGTGTGTGTGTGTGCGCGTGCGTGCGTGCACGCGCACAAGTGTGCATGCACAGGTATGTATAAGTTCATGGAGGTCTAAAGTTGACTTTGGGTGTCTTTCTCAATTGTTCTCGATTGATTGATTGAAACAAAGCCTCCTGCTGAACCCAGGGCTCACAGGTTCTGGCTGGTCTAGCTAACCAGCTTGTTTTGGAGAGCCCCTGTCTCTTTCCCTCCTGGGGAGACGGGATGGCTGGGATTTCAGGCGGCCACCACACCTGCCTGGCTTTTACAGGAATTCTGAGGATCCTTTGAGCAGCAAGTGCTTTATCCACTGAGCTGCCTCTGCAGCCCTGGCTGGGGTGTGGCAGGGGACGCTGTGTCAGGAGCTCAGCAGAGAAAGCTGCTAGCCTCTCTTCTCAGGACAGCATCTCACCTGCACTCAGTGGATTCGCCACTAGAAGCTTGAGTTCCTAAGTTAGGTGGTTGTTCTCTTGAACAGCAGCTTAACCATCATGCACGCATCTGAGAAGGCCCTGCAAGGAGGGAAGCCTTAGCTCCACGCCCCAGCGTTTCCAAGCTTCTTCTGCAGCAGCAGCAGCAGGCTGCGTCCTTTTTATTACAGGATCGCGTTTCATAGCATGGTGTCATAGGCCACTTACCACGCGGAGCCTGTGACTGTGCCACTGCCCTAGCAACTAGAGCCTTTCGGTGTGACTGAGTCAGGGTGTCGAGATGGGGAATCTGAGTGGATATAATGAGATCACGGGGTCTGATAAGAGAGAGGGGGTTAGAGAACACTAGGAGAGAACTCAAGCTGAAGCAAGACTCTCATGTGGCCATGAGCCTGGGACCTCAGCAGCACTGAAATGGCCTGTTTGTTCCCCAGGAGCCTGGGAAGGAATGCGGCCAGGCTGAACCCATTTAGAACCTGCCCTTTAAAACCATCTGTGCTACAGAGGGCTGGAGAGAAGGCTTGGCGGTTAAGAGTACTAGATGCTCTTCCAGAGGTATTGAGTTCAAATCCCAACAACCACATGGTGGTTCATAACCACCTATGATGGGAACTAGTGCCCTCTTCTGGCCTGCATTCTGGTTGTAGAATGCTCTATACATAATAAAATAAATCCTTTAAGAAAAGAAAAAAAAAAGATAAGTAAAACTGTGCAGCCCCAAACATCCTTGTTCTGTTCTGACAGCAGTAGGGTGCACCATGCTCTGCCCTGAGGGGGGTGTCACACAAGGCCCCAAGTGCCCCTTTAGTGGACTCCCCATGCTGGGCACCTGTCCAGGCTGTCTTCCCCAAGGCTCAGAGCTCCACCCCCATGTCCTTCCAGGGATCTTCACCCAGCCTGTGTGTTCTGAGAAGCCCTTGGGAGGAAGGCATGCCCTTCTACGTGGTGCGACATCCACAGTGACCTCTCTTTTATGACCCATCTGTGCAACAGTTAAGATATACAGAGAAGTGATTTTGTGGTTTATCAAGTTTGCAGGGGTGGGTGGATTTTGATCAATTCTCTGTGCTGTGAGGAGAAACATAAATGAAGCCCCTACCCTGCCCTGTTCTTCTATTCCACCAAGGTCCCTGTCCACACCCTGCAGGATGTCACATGGTTTTCTGGACTGTGTTATCATGGCAGGCTCATGGGAAAGACACA
This sequence comes from Mus pahari, assembly GCF_900095145.1. Lineage (NCBI taxonomy): Eukaryota > Metazoa > Chordata > Mammalia > Rodentia > Muridae > Mus > Mus pahari. The sequence continues at coordinate 161,970,767 of NC_034592.1, forward strand.
GCTGTGGGACCAGGCTCTACCAGTCACAGGAGGAGCCTCATGAAGGGAGTGGATGAGAGCTTTCTCATGCTGACATCCTGCAAGCCCCTCCCACTATAACATCCTCCCATGAGCTCCTGGGAGGGGAAGCCCCATGGTTGGCTCTGTGTGAGCCCGTAGGGTAGTATCCTTTAGGACTCCCAGCCCAGGACAGACACATCCCTTGGGGCTAAGGACCGCGTGGTCAGGTTAAGCAATCTCCAACCTCAGGGAAAACAGCATGAGAGTGAGCCCGGGACAGCAGTGAGCCCAGTGGGGTTAGGACTGCAAAGCCACTGATGATGTCATCTACCTCAGCCCACCTGCCAGGTGATGTGAACAAGGCATGGTGGTAAGTGGGAACAAGAGATAAATGGCTCACCGCCTAGGTTCAAAGCTCTAAGTTCCCCATGAGTGGGGAGAGATTCCAGCACAGGAATCCCTAGGGCAGGGGGATGTTCACCTCTGCCCTTTCTCTCCAGTGCTGGGAAAGTGAAGTCTGCTTTTATAGTCACTTTGCCCTGCAGCTAGAAAGGATCTGATAAATTTTCCCTCCTGGTTCTCCTTGAGAGGTTAGAGAGCAGCACCATGTGCCCAGAGGACAACTGGGGTGGGGGACAAGCCCCACCTCTTTCAGTGTGAGAGACAGCCACGGCGGCTGGGCTCCCCCCTAACAGGGGTGAGTTTCATGGGTCCCCAGAGGGAGCCGGAGCCTGAACCGAAGTGACAGTTATGTTACACTGGTCTGAGAACTGGAGAGGAAAGCTGAGGGGTTGACATGGGAATGTGGTCCCTGATGAAGAACTTCCTAGCATGGGCAAGGTCTTAGCTTCGATCTCCAGCAGTGAAAATAAAATAGCAAGAGGAGCCAAGGGGCCGTCTGGGCAGCAAGGATGGTCTGCTCATCCCTGCAGCTCTTTCCTGAACTCTGAAGGCTCACCCTGGTGCAGAGCAATGCAGCGCTTGCTTGCATCAGCGGGGATCTGAGCAAGTTCTTCCCCAGCACAGAGCCTTGGCTCCCTCTGCAATGGAGGCTTCAGTTTTGTCCTTGTAAGGTTCCCCGAGGTACCTGCCAAGTTCCCGCCTAGCCAGCATGCAGCAAACTCTGTCACACTTGTCATCCTCTGGACCCCGTTTGAACCCCGCTGGCTTCATGGTAGGCTCCTACGCAGGCTTCAAAGCCTTGTGAGATTGGCCCTCCTGAAGCAGTTTCCCAAACATCCTGGGCCAGTGGCTCTGCAGGTATCTGGACTGCCCTGGCCACCCGAACCAGCACACATACCTCACTGCTCCTTGGATAGGCCACTGAAAGATCTTGAGAATTACTCCCCCAGCAGCCTGTTCTGACCTGCTCCCCCTTGTCATGCCTGCCCCCCTCTGCCCTCTGTGAGTATCTGCTCTTCCCAGATGACTGCAGCACATTATAGCAGCTCTGGGGACAGACAGAAGAGCAGCACCATGGCTCCTTGGCCTGGCTCTGGCATGGGTTCATTCCCTGCAGCCCAGTCTCTGCCATCTGCTGTCAGGAGCAACTGAGGCTTGCCCTCTGTGGGCATCTGCAAGCCAAGCTCAACCCTGTCTATGCAGTGTACATAGATGGGGGTGGTGTGGGGTAACAGAGCCCAGGATCAGGAAACACACAGGTGTGCAGCATGCATGTGTGTGTAGGTGTACATGCGTGTATACACACACACACACACACACACACACACACTCAGCTCTACCTGTGCACGGACATACACCAGATTTTATGGGCATTCCCTTTTCAAGCCCAGCAGGAGCCCCGCAGTCCCCGAGAGCGACGCTCCCTCTGGCCCAGCAGAGACCATACAATTAAACAGAATCAGCTCCCAGCCCAACCTACTGATGTCATTGCTTTCTTCCTGATTAGCTTTTGTGTCCAAAGCCAAGAAGACAATATTTCTATGCCCTGGAGGAAGGATGCTGAGACAGTGACTCTCTGGAGACTACGTGGCCAGGAGCCTTTGTAGCTGGCGCGATATGAACCTAATCATATAAGCGTCCACCCTGGCGGCAGCTGCTGCGCCTTCCTTTGCTCCTAATGAGCCTTTCTGGACATTGAGGCTGATCTCAGATGAGTTATTGATACCGATTCCCAGGCTGAGTAATTGTACAAGGAGCAGTGGACCTGAAACGGGGACACGTTTGACAGCTGGAGGGATGATACCCAGCCCTTGCCCTTCAGCGTGTTCCAGGCAGTGATAAGATCTGGTTAGGGGGGATTTCCATACCCCAAGTCTCAGATAAGCAGCTCTCCACTCTACATATCAGAGGAATGTGCAGGCAGTGACAGGTGCCCTGGACAGAGTCCCTTTGCTCAGTGTCAGATCTCAGCAATGCCCTCCCTTCTTCCTAAATTTGAGCGTGTACGTGCACATGAAGTGTGCCACCACTGTACCAACACACACACATGTATATACACATATACACACATATGCTCACAAGCACACACACACGCATATATATACATGTACACACATATACACACATATATACGCACATATATGCAGACACACACATATACGCATGCATTCATGCACATACATATATGTGCACACACATATACACACGTGGGTTTATTGTTTATTTTTTTCACAGACAAGAACTGATAAGTAATAAGTTTTCCTTCAATCATTGCATTAATAGTCAAATTATGAAATGCTCCAAGCATATTGCAGTGTGGACCACTTCAAGGATGCTGGAAAAGAGCCGGCGACCAGGCTGATGTGGGGTACAGGGATAGGGTTAGAGACAGGCCTTCCCGTGCGAGGCTAGGTCCATCTCCCACCATTTGCACCTTAGCTAAAGCAGGCTAGGTTCAACGTCCCAGTGGGATTTTTAGAGTTTTGTCACGTGTGGGATCCAAGGCTGGGACTCTCGGGTACCAGTTGTTACCTCTCCATGAAATGCAATTCCTCAGGCCAGGAAGGTTCCAGGGTCAACACACATGGGGCAGAGATGGGGGGCAAGGTCTGGAAAGGCATTTGATGAGGTCCTGTGGGCACACAGGGCATGAGGACCCCTGGGAAGGAGGTCAGAGTCCTGCTGCCCAGGAACAGTGACTGGTTCTCCCCCACCCCCACCCTGTCTGTCTCTCTTTCTGCCTCTCTGTTCCTGACTCTGCGACTCTCCCCCTCCTCTCTCTAATTCTGTCTCTCTCCCTCTTTGACTTTCCCCCTCACACACAGGCTCCTCCCAACATCTCTCGGTCTCTTTTCTCTCTGTCGCTCACCCATCCCCTAGGACCACCCAGAAACGTGCCATTTGACCGTGGGATCTGGCAGATGCTGCCCACAAAATGCAGTTTGTCCATGAGGTTCCCTCTGCACAAGCTCAGATCTGGATCCTTGTCCAACAGGGGAAAGTTTCCCAGCAGCAACTGGTGTGGAGAGAAAGACCAAAGTGACAGAAAGTGGTGTGGAATGTGATGGGCATCTGGGCAACTCTCCCTGTACACCGAGGGCCTGGCAGACAGGTCGAGGCCTCTGAGGCTTCCTCAGCCAGCCCAGTACTTAGACTCTGGCACCTCCAAATGGGCTCCCACATACATGCTGTGGGAAAGCCACAGTGTTCAGAAATTACTTTCTGCCTACCCTGTAGGAATCAGAGCCAGAGGTCAAAGTCCATCTGGAGGTGAGAGAGGGGGGCCAGAGCCACTGCCTGTGCCTAGTAGGTGACAGAAATTTGCATTTTTTCCTGGTCTGTTAAACTTTATGGTCTTGTTTGAACACCGTCACTTTGAATCTGCTGTCACCACATGTACCTGAAATCTAGACGCCAAACCAAATATGCAAACCACATGGAAAGACAAATCCACCCTGTCAAGGTGGACCTTCAGTGTGCACGGGGCTCCGCGCAGGGCTGTCTCCTGCCAGACTGCGTCAACCAAGAGGATTTCCTTCCGGTGTTTGCTGGTTTTTCTCACCTTGTGAAATCAGTAATGCCATGGCCTTTTGGAATGCAGAGCAGTCCATTAAAAAACCCCAAGCTGGTGAGATGGCTCAGTGGGTAAGAGCACCCGACTGCTCTTCCAAAGGTCTGGAGTTCAAATCCCAGCAACCACATGGTGGCTCATAACCATCCGTAACAAGATCTGACGCCCTCTTCTGGAGTGTCTGAAGACAGCTACAGTGTACTTACATATAATAAATAAATAAATCTTTAAAAAAAAAAAACAAAAACCCGAGCATTTTATACCACTTAGGAAGAGAGGCAGAGACCCAATCTGATGTGCTCATGTTTCAGGGGGCAGTCTGAGGAAGACACGGGGGTTCTGCTATACTCCTCTCCACCACGCTCCTTGAAGACAGTCTCTCTCAGAACCTGGAACTCACCGTTGCAGCTAGACTGGCTAGCCAGCAGTCTCAGACTGCCTTCTCCATACAGTGCTAAGGTTAAAGGCTCATATGCCTAGTTTTTATGTAGGCGCTGGGAATCAAAACTCAGGTCCTCAAGCTTATATAGCAAATGCTCTTAAGCATCGAGCCATCTCCCCAGTCTAATGTATAACAAATGTAAAACAGATGTAAAACTGGGTTTGTTAGTGCAAAATTGAGTGTGGGGCAGTCCAGGAAGGAAGTGTGATGTGGTGGGACCAGTAAAACATGACGCATTCCTGAGGAAGGTTGCCGTATGTGGACTCCCAGCAGCATCCGAGGTCTGAGATGAGAAAGGATCCTCTCTGTGGAACCTGAGCCACACACAGCACAGGCTCCCTTGAGCCAGAGATTTCCACCTAGACCAGCCAGCTCTCAAAGACTACCCTGGACCCTAGCTGGATCTTTGTGTAGTCAATTCAAAGGTTAGCTGGGAAGGTCTTCATTAAGAGCAGGAAATGAGGAGATTGGAACAGGAAGCGGAAAGTGACAGAGACTTTGGCACACAGACAGATTAAAGTCTGCCTAGTTCAGTATCAGTGTGACATGCCTGGGTCTCCTGCCTGCAGTACAGACTGTCCCCAGCACTTGGATACACAGTGACAGCTCTCTCCAACGGCTGCTCCCACAGCCCGGCTCTCCTGGTCCCTGGTGCTCCAGGTAAAGCCAAGCCTGTCTCTCCCATTCATGCTTCCGCACCCTGGGTAGATCAGATCAAGTCTGAAAAGCGAGGGTGAACCGACTGGTCACCCGGACGCGCGTGACCTCTGATGGGCCCGTCCACCTGTCCATTGAGCCACTAGAAGGAGCTGGTCTTTGGGCTGCGGAGCACCTCCACGCTTCCCTTTTACCCGGTGCTTTTCATGAGGTTTTATGACAGGCTGTCACCCTGTGCTAGCCCTACTAGCTTCTGATCGGTGCCGTCCGGGATGAGAGCAGGCAGACTCGTTTCCGAGCCGCGCGGGCTGGTCTAGAAAGCGTTAGCAATGTGCTCACTCACTATCACCAGAGGAAGGTAGAGCTTGTCCTTGTGAGAACAAAAAAGGGCCTGTCTATAGTTAACTACTCAAACTGTCTTTTCCTAGCCTCACACTTGGCCTTTTTTGGAGCCGCCGTGATGCCAGGGAGTGTTTGTCCGCCTCAGCCCTGCAGCAGGAGGGTTGTTGTCAGGACCCTGGACAGAGCTTCCAGCCTGGCCCAGAGGGGTCTAGGACACAGAGCAGCAGAGGACCAGCCTAAGTCCGGAGCCTGCTGCTCTTTGTACTTTGTCTATTCCGCTGCACTCTATACTGTGGAGACATTAGACATAGCCAGGGCACAGCCTGTGACAATGGCCTCATCCCTTCCCATATCTAGAGAGCCTGTACCCTGTTCTGCCCAGGTTCCCGGGAGGTGGGCAGCTCAATTGCAGGGGTCTCTGGAGGATTTTGCCAATGAAAGCATCACAAGATCAACCAACCGCGAAGCAGAGCGTGGCCTCCTGGGCCGCAGAGCAAAGCCCCAGCAGCCAGAGCCAGGCCCTTGGAGGCAGCTTCAACATTCGTTGTCTGGCGCCCACAGCAAGACGTCTGTGCTGAAGCCAGCCTGCGCAGCCTTGTTTCTGGGAGCACGGGGCAGCTGCACACACAAAGCTCCAGGCCCTGATCTTCCATCTGCGGCTGAGTAACAGGCCAGTTTCCCTGTCTGCACTTGGGGTTATGTGAGACCCGTCAGCATCAGGTGTTCGGGTCACACCATCAGTGCAGTAAGACCCGACCCTGTCTCTGTGTCTCTCCTCCAAGGCAAATGCAGGGGAATGTTAAACCCTAATGCTGTTGATCGCACATGACCCTGTTAAACCCTAATGCTGTTGATCGCACATGACCCTGTTAAACCCTAATGCTGTTGCTCGCACATGACCCTGTGCCTGCTGGACCAGACACTGGAAGACTTGAAACATCTGCTGTGGGGCCCCCTCTTTTGCTGTGGGGTCCCCTCTTTCTGCTGTGGGGTCCCCTCCAGGTTTCCTTTCCCTGGTGCTCCTACTAAGATCATGTGATAGGTCCCCATCTTGTGCCAGGCCAGGTAGCCTCCGTCCAGTGCTACAGGTTGCCAGGGTCTTCTCTTGCTGGTTTTGTTCATTTGAATGTTCATTTTTGAGTGTTTATTTGTTTGTTTATTTATTTATTTTCGTAGTCTGATGTAGATCTAAAGACGAGGCTTGTAGTAGCCAGCAGCCTATAAATAATGTATCCAAAGCCAACTGGAGAGGAGGGATGGAGGGTTGGGAGAAAGAGTAGGTTCTAGGAAGTGTGTTAAATCTCCATCAATATACCAGCAGACCTTAGTGCCTCTCACCCTCAATGAAGAAATGTGGAACAGGCAAGCACAGGTCCACCCAGTTACCTCCAACTTCCTCTGCAGTCACAGGGATTCAGACTCACACAGGTGGTCATGGGGATACAGGCTCACACAGGTGGTCCCAGGAATGCAGACTCTCACACAGGGAGTTGCAGAGATGCAGGCTCACACTAATGGTCACAAGAATGCAGGTTCTCACACTGGTGGTCACAGGGATGCAGGCTCAGTGG
>NC_034592.1:161978550-161982256 GCF_900095145.1 Mus pahari
TGTGTGTGTGTGTGTGTGTGTGTGTGTGTGTGTGTGTGTGTGTGTGTGTGTGTGTGAGTGAGTGCATATGCATGTAGAGACCCATCAAGTGCTTTCTTTGGAACACCATCCTCTTCCTTTGAGACTGACTCTGTCATTAAGCTGGACCTCACCAAGCAGGCTCTGCTGGCTGACAAGAACCACAGATCCACCTACAACTGTCTTGAATACTTGGACCAAGGATATAATGAAGCCTATTGGTGGTGAGAAGCAAATTCAGACCCTTGCAACTGAGTCATACAGGTACACACATGTGTACACACACATGCAGGCACACAGATGCAAGCACACACATGAAAGCACAAACATACACATATGCTGGCACATACATGCACCATGTGCAGGCACACACAGGCACACACACACATACACAGGGTCCTGCTTGGCATTTTCAACATGTCTTTTCTTGTGCTCTAGCAAAGCCTTCCTGGTTATTCTGCATGTACGTTCTGACAGAGAGCAAGCCCCTGTCTGGCTGTCACTGTCAATCATGAACTTACAACTACAGAATGCTTCCCCCATGGCTTGGACCTGAGAGTCCTATTCAAAGACTCCTCGTGCCTGTGTCACAAACCATGTCATAGCCATGGACTGCTATGGTGTCAGAGCTGTGGATTGTTACGGTCCCATGTGTTGCTCTCACGTCTCTAACTGGCTTCCCCATGGTTGGGCATGAGGCAGGGTTCACACACGTTTCTCAACTCTGGTTTCCTCAGGAGGCCTTTGGATCCTCGGCCATTTCTTCTGCCTAATTAACTCTGAAGAAGCAGCTGTCACCATACATGTTCAGTGTGTAAAGCAGAAAAGTCTATTCTATGTGCAAAGTTCATAGCCATGAACTACTACTGGTCACCCTGCCAGGCTGCCATGATAGTGTGAGGAGAGGCTCCTGTCTACAGCAAGCCCATGCCTGCTGGAGTTCCTTCTTGCCACCTCTTTGTCTTCTCTCACCTCTAAGAGTTTCCTTGAGAAATCAGGGTGACATTTTTAGTTTCCTGTCCTGATCTGGTCTCTGCTTCACACTCCCACCTTCCTTAAGCCCCAAGGCTTCACCCAGGTACCTGAAAAAGCAAACAAACCTTCAGAGTCATTTACAAGGAGAGACAGCCTAGAAAGACACCACTGCCCTCCAGGCACAGCAGGCCCTAGGCTTTATCCAAGCATCGCAGGAGCTGATCTGAAGACACAGCCGACACTGTCCCCTCATTACAGAGCTCGCTGGAGCCTGTTTGCATGTGTCAGTTGGTAGGAGAAATCTCCAGGGCCAGCCAGCAACATTCACACCTTTTAATATTTCCCAGGAAGTACAGAAGACTTCCTCATCTCCGTGTTTTGTCAGCCACGATCATTTCTAGACTGCCCGTCTCTGTGTGGGATTCAGGGTGTATAAATGAAAGGAAAATTCAGGAGAAGGGCTTCAAAAAGGAAAAAAAATCTAGTGAGCTAGATGCCCAAACCACCAGGGAAATAATTAATTCCAAGATATTAAAAGAACATCGCAGCTGCATCCGCTGTCTTCCCATCTACTTCTGCCTCCTAAGCTCCAGCCTGAAGTTGAGCCTCCATCAGCCCTTCTCCGGGGGGTGTGGCTCTATAGGCTTCCGCCCTTTGCAGAGTTTCTTTGGCATCCTTGAAGCTCCTGTGAGAGAATTTAGGAGACAAAATTATCTGTCTCTCTGCAATGGCTACTGGCTCTTGGTTTTCTGAGTGAAGCTTAAAGGTGTTTGTTGTTTAGCTCCCCAGGTTGACAGATATGGCCAAGCCTACGATACATCTGTCTCACGTTACAAAGGCAGGACAAGGTGCAGAGGCAGGCATAGGACCAACTGGCAGGACTGTGGTACCAAGGAGCACAATTAGCCTTAGTCCCCATCCCCTGGCATAGGATTCTTAAACCTCTTGTCACTTCCAGAGCACCCTGTGTCTTTTGCCACTCCTAAATAACCCCTTCCTACTGCACCTGGTTTGGTGACTGATTGAGGTGGCCAGACAGTAGCAGCATAAGACTGGTCACCTGGAAGACCAGCAGCTTTGTGATGCCATCAGCCCGTGTACTGACAGCAAAGGTGTAGGGTGCGCAAGTACCAGACAGACTCATGAAGGGGAGATTCAGAGAGCTCCGGGGGGCGGGGAATCATACACAGAGGTGCAGGGAACGTGTCACACCCAATGCCTGTGGAGTCGCAGTGTGTGCCTCTTGCTCTGTGTATCTCTTGTGTGTTCCTGATAATCATGGAAGCTGAAGAGTGATTCATCAGAGCCCCCAGGTCGTAGCTTCCTAGAAGAGCGGGTAGCCTGAGACTCGGGACCAATCCCAAGTGGGGTAGTCTCATGGGAATAAGTGCCAGAGTCTGAAACCATGCAGGCGATTGTGTCAGAAGTGAGCTGAGTTATGAGAGCTCTAGCATTAGGTGTGGGCTCACGGGAGGTGTCAGAGAGAAAGAAGTGGAAAAGTAAGCCCTGTGTTTCCGTAGATAGCCAGAGCTAGCCCCAATTCTTAGATGTTCACTAAAACCTGTGTTTCTGTAGATAGCCAGAGCTAGCCTCAGTTCTTAGATATCCAGTAAAACCTGTGTTTCTGTAGATAACTAGAGCTAGCCCCAATTCTTAGATATTCAGTAAAACCTGTGTTTCTGTAGATAGCCAGAGCTAGCCTCAGTTCTCAGACATTTGCATATCCTCAGACTTCCTGAAAACATGAAACTGGAGACTAGCTCAGGTCCCAACTTCTTTTCACCCCTGAGCTCCTCATACGCTGTGTCCCAGTTTAGTAGAACAACAGTGAGCTCTGTCCACCCAGAGCCTCAGGGAGTGGGGACTGAGTCCTACAGGAGAGCCCTGGTGGAAGCCACTTCTGCCACCATGACAGAAGTTGGTACTTGGGACTCACTTCCCATGTTTTACATAGTTCTTATAAGTGAGCAACATTTCATCATAAAAACATTTATAATCAGTTAAGTCTCATAGTATTCGAAAACAGCTTGTTTATGGGCTTTTAAGCCTCTTGGGTTCATATTTTATAAATGAAAATGAATTAATGACTGGCGGGTAACTAGAAATGTGTACTAAATATACTCTCTGATGCCTCCATGAGTCAGATCTGCTTTCCCTCCTGCCTCTCTGAAGCATCTTGAGGAAAAGCCATGGACCCAGGCCCATGAGCCCTCGACCGCAGTGGGATTGTTGAGTGTAGTGCTCCAGAGTTAGCAGAATTAACGATGTCAAGTCAGAGTGCACAAAATGAAGGGCCACTGAATCTCACCCTTCTGGATGTGGGGGTCATGAGGACAGCTAGGGACAGTCAGGCCCCGTGGAGGGACCCTGTAGAGTAGCCTCGGGTGTGTGGAGAGGGTTGGGCTTTTGAAAAACCAGCCTCTGTGCCTGGGTGGTGTCAACAGTGGCCTCTTTCAGAGAGCCACTCGGAGCCTCAGCCATTGTAAGATTAAGGAACATATTTCCTAGATGGCTCCAGCCAAGGATCTTATGTCCTTTGTCCTCTTTGTGGGATTCCTGGAAACCCTCTGCAGGATGCAGATTTTAAGATTAAGAAACTAGAGCCAGAAGCCGGGCGGTGGTGGCACATGCCTTTAATCCCAGCACTTGGGAGGCAGAGGCAGGCAGATTTCTGAGTTCAAGGCCAGCCTGGTCTACAGAGTGAGTTCCAGGA
>NC_034592.1:161982983-162017983 GCF_900095145.1 Mus pahari
TTAGGGTTAGGGTTAGGGTAGGGTTAGGGCTAGGGTTAGGGTTAGGGTTAGGATTAGGTTAGGGTTAGGGCTAGGGTTAGGGTTAGTTTAGGGTTAGGGTTGTGTGTTGAGGGTTAGGGTTACAGTTACTGTTACCATTAGGGTTGTTAGGAGTTGGGTTAAGCTTGTTAGTGGTAGTGTTAGGTTTTTACGGTTGTTACGGTTACGTCTATATTTGGGACTGGGGTTATGGTTAGGGCTAGGTTTCGGGTAGTTAGTGTTAGGGTTACAATTATGTTGTTAGGGCTTGGGTTAGCTTGTTAGTCTTGTTAAAGTTAGAGTTAGGGTTTTTGGTTAGGGTTAGGGTTAGGGTTAGGGTTAGGGTTAGGGTTAGAGCTAGGGCTAGGGTTAGGGTTAGGGTTAGAGGTTAGGGTTAGGGTTAGGTTTGGGGCTTCATTTAGTGCTGGTGTTAGGCCTACGGTTGCTAGGGTGTGGGCTAGGCTTAGGGTTTTGGTTGTTAGGTTTATAGCTAGTTTTATGGCTGGGGTTAGTTTGTTATTGTTGTTAGGGTTGAGCTAGGGCCTGTGTTAGGGTTTTTATGGATAGAGACTGGCCAGGCAGTGCCCTGTCCTGCATCTCTGACTCGTCCCAATCAGACAGTGTTCCCCTCTGTGCTCTGTGGCCCATGAGGATATCTCAATTACTGCCCAATTACTGTTTCTCTCCTGAGCACTCAGGAAGCCTATGGTCCTCTGTTCCCCCATTATTTTGCTGATTCTAGGGTGTTCTCTGTGGCACTGCCTCATTGGTGTCCCTTCAGTCAAAGATCATTGCTGTGAGCTGGGGTTTCCAAGGGCCCTCCGCTGGCAGCCTCCGCTTCCACTTCCCATGTGGCTTTACCCGCAGCTTCCCAGAATGCTGCTTGGCTGATGTCTGACATCCTGTAACTCTCTGTAGCGCAGCCTGCCTTCTCTCTGCTGACAGAGAACATGCCTCAGAAGAAAGTTCATTAGTCTATTGGAACATCTCAACTAATTGCAAAGCTGGTACCCAACACTGTCAAGTTCATATTCCATCTGGGCATGAACGCAGCCATAAAGATTTTTTTTTTTGGACAGGTTAATTTGCCTAAAATACCATGCAGTCAATCAGAGCAGCAACGCTGTTGATGCTCGCATCTGTCAGGCGGACCTTCCATCAACACTGCCCTTCCCTAGAAGCATCGCCAGCTTGCAGAAGCTGGCAGCCAGACAGAGGCAAGGGCCCGGCCACACAGGAAGCACTGCTCCAACGTGGCGTGCCAAGCAGCTGGGCGTTGTGCTCTGAAGGTGGTTGATAGTTCAGGGTCCTTTCTAGAGGTAAGACGTAGTCGTGGAGACAGAAGACTGCTGTCAGGATTCGTTCAGACTTAGCTACATTTGTTAATTTTATATTTTTCTTAATTTGTGACAGATGCAAACCCTCTTTGGGATGGAGTGCGTGTGCTTCCATCTGAAGATCCTAATACACATAGGTGTTTAATTTAAAAGTAAAAGTAGTTTAAGTGTATAAACGATAATTACTGAGATTGGGCTCCCCAGCAGAGCTGCACGGTCCCGGCCGCAAGCAAGCCCCTCTGCGGGCCTTCTATCTCTGGCTGCTAATTTGTGATAGCTGACTGAAGCGCTGCCTCGGGACTCGGACCTGCACCCTGCCTGAGACGGGCCTCCTTTAGACCTGCTGTAGCTTGTTTGAAGCAGGAATGTTTTAAGAAACAAAAAAATGAGAAACTTTGAGAAACCTCCAGTGCCACGACTACACACAGGGTGCTGGAAGCTCCTGTGGTATTCAGTGCGCTGCCTGGTCCTTCTCCTGTGCTTAGAGAGGGGGTGCCTAATCATGAAACCCAGGAAGTCATAAGAATTTACATACTGTGTGTGACCACCCAGCTACCTCAAAAATCTGAGAACAAGTGGAATGTGCTGTCATACCAATGCAAGAGAGACTGAGAATTCAAGGCCAGCCTGGGCTACAGAAGGAGACCATGATTCAGTGTAAAACTACAGAAAAGTACCTCTCTTTGCCCGCTGACAGAGCCAAAAGCAACATAAATAGGATGGAGGTGATTGCATACACCCAAAGGTCAGGCTCTGGTGGCCTGACAAAACCAAGATGGAGATTCCATAGCTGACCTCATGCTACAGATGCCTTGAGCCTTGCTGTAGGAGACTGTCCTAGAACGCCAAACCGAAGAAGCTTGACAAGAAGGACAGCCAGTCTGGCCTCCCCACGTAAAACTGTGCATTGTGGGTATTGGGTCTCAGCTCCGACTCTACCTAAAGAGACCAGCACTCCCAACTGTCACAACTAAATTGTGTCAAGATGTGGCTGTGCATTCCCCGAGGGCAGCATCAGACCCACGGAGAACCTTGCATTCCACTTAGAAGGACTCTAAATCATACCAGCTACCAGGGTGACATACTGAGGAGCCTTGGGCAGATCGTGGAAGGGCTGGGTCCCTGTTCAGTGGTCACTACAGTGCCTGGGATAATGGGAGGGGATGAGTTGCCCTGTGGATCACAGCCAGGGCTCTGATATTCGTAGCTGAACAGACAGTCAGTCTGCCCTGAGGACTATTTCCATGTCAGTAAATGACAGAAAGCGTTTGACTTAAAAATTGATGCTTAGAAGGAGCTTTGAGGCAGAGATGTTTAGCTGAGCATGGGATCAGCCTGGCTTCCTGTTCTTGCCCTGCCACATGCAATGGAGAGGCTATAGGAGGGTGACTGGCCATCTCTCTCCTGTCTGGAGCTGGCAGGGCTGCCTCTGAAGCTCTGATGGGGAGCATGCAGGTAGGGGAATTTCAGCATCAGTACCCACGGAGCACCAGATTGTCAGCAATATGGGGTTGAGATTAGTGGTTTAGTTAATCACCTGCTACATGGCTGCACAGCGGCCAGAGAAAAACAGATTCCTTTGCCTGTTGCCCAGGCTGATTGCAGATGCGCACTGCAAATGTCACTGGACCCCGCGTGGTGTGGCCACAGCCGCTCAGCATTACCCATCCGCTCCTTAGAGCTCTGGGGTGGCATGCCGTCAGAAGACAGCAGCTGCTGCCCGTGGTTGCTTTTCTAGGTGTGAACTTCTTTCAACTCCCTCCCAAACAGACCCTAAAGGTGTGAACTGTGCGTGGTCTCACTTCTCCTTCTCACAGCTGAGATCCCCATCTGGCTTGAAGCTGAGCAGGTCTTGTGTCCGCCGCCACCATCTCTGTGAGTTCATATGTGCACCAGCCCTGCTGTGTGTGGAAGACAGTTTCCTTGGAGCCCACCATCTCTAGCTCTTGTAATGTTCACGGCTCCTCTTTTACATAGATTCCTGGGCCTCGCGGAGAGGGGGTTAAGGAAGACTTCCCATTTAGGGTGCTCGAAAGGCTTTCACTCCCTGCACATTTGTCTGGTTGTGGGTCTGTGTTGTGTATTGGTTCCCTTCTACAGCAAGAATATTCTCTGATGTGCACTGAGCAAGGCATTGATAGATGGGTGGAGCATCCGGGTCATTAGGAGTTACTTTGTTGCTATGATCCTTTAGCAGAGTAATAGCATTAGGTTTTCCCACTATAAGGCCAGTGAGCAAATGTCTCGGGTACCTAACCATGCCTAGCGGTGTTGATTATGGGTTCCATCCCGTGATGTGAGCCTTAAATCCAATCAGAAAGTGGTTGGTTACTCCTATAACTCCTGTGCCACAGCTGCACCGACACATCTTGCAGGTGGGTCACGGTTGTAGGCCGCCAGGTTTGTAATGGTTACCTTTCTTCTCCAGTAGCATTCAGATACCTTCCAGCACCGTGAACACTCGTCAGTGGGGACAAAGCTTTTAGTTAGGCACCAGCTCAACTTTTCCATGTTCAGTGACATATGCTTGTGTTGTCTTTATTCAACTGGGTCCTACCATGAGGTTGTAGAGAGCAGCCAATACCCTTGGCCATAGCCTGAGATGCTTGAGAGAGTTTGGGGGACCTCTTAGGGCAATATCTCAATTAAATTTAACTTATTGCTGGTACTGGAGGTTTTCCTTAGTGACATAAGATGTCCAGTTGTGATGTTGTCTCGTCAGCAATTTGGTGATTCTACTTAGATGATTTTCATATATGTATATATTTTAGGAAGATTCTATAGTAGGACATTTTCATATGGTTTTTCTTTTTTTTTTTTCACTTTTTTGAGTCATTTTTTTATTTACATTTCAAATGTTATCCCTCTTTCTGATTACCTGCAAGCCTCCTATCCCATCCCCCCCCTCCCCACTACTGTGAGGGTGCTCTACCATCCACCCACTCTCACCTTACCACCCTATCATTCCCCTGTGCTGGGGCATCGACCCTCCACAGAACCAGGGGCCTCCCCTCCCATTGATGCCAGACAAGGCCATCCTCTGCTACATATGTAGCTAGAGCTATGGATCCCTCCATGTGTAGTACTCTTTGATTGGTGGTTTAGTCCTTGGGAGTTCTGGGAGTCTGATTGGTTGATACTGTTGTTCTTCCTATAAAGTTGCAAACCTCTTCAGCCCCTTCAGTCCTTCCCCTAACTCCTCCATTGGGGTCCCCAGGATCAGTCTGATGGTTGGCTGAGAGCATCCATATCTGTATTGGTCAGGCTCTGGCAAAGCCTCTCAGGGGACAGCTATACCAGGCTCCCGTCAGCAAGCAATGGTTTTCAAGTGGCCTTTAGTGCTAGTTTTCCTGTCATAGTAGTTTCCCCCACCCCCGCACCCTGCCTTGTCTCTCCACAGCACTGTGTTTATGCTCTTTCCTCTTCCTTGAGAGATTCTCTCCTAACTGCCCTCCTCCCCTCCCCGCCCCCCCCCCCGTACCCTCACACTAGTTCCTTACTAGGTACCTACCCTCTGTGTTTTTGTTTGTTGTTGTTGTTGTTTTGTTTTGTTTTATTGCAGTCTGTATGTTGAATGTGTAGAAGCTAATATCCACATATAAGAGAAAACACACTATATTTGTCTTTGGGGGTTCAGGTTGCCTCACTCAGAATGATACTTTGCTACATTTATCTGATTTTTCCATAATTTCATTTTCCTTAATGTTAGCCATTAAATAATATTCTGTTGTGCAATTGCATCACGTTTCCATTATCCATTCATCGCAACAGCCAGAACCTGGAAACACAGCCTAGAATCAACATTCTTGATGATGGTGGGACAAAGGGAAGAAAAGTGTATTAATTATAAAGGAATCGGGTCCTCTGAAAAACTTCCCATGTACAGCAGGGGTTCCTGTGAAAAACTTCCCATGTACAGCAGGGGTTCCTGTGGGGAGGAGATGAGACATTCAGAGGTAGCCACTGCAGAGGGAGCCCTGGCAGAGGTAGCCACTGCAGAGGCAGCCACGGCAGAGGGAACCACGACAGAGGCAGCCACGGCAGAGGGAGCCATGGCAAAGGGAGCCACTGCAGAGGTAGCCATGGCAGAGGTAGACACTGCAGAGGGAGCCCTGGCAGAGGTAGGCATTGCAGAGGCACCCCTGGCAGAGGGAGCCCTGGCAGAGGGAGCCACTGCAGAGGCAGCCCTGGCAGAGGGAGCCATGGCAGAGGGAACCATGGAAGCTGAGAACACAGTTGTGAGGGGAGAGATGAGTCTGTGAGGATAAACGGTCAGCTGGGAGAGTGACTCAGTGAGGTTGATCCCAGCAGGAACTCTCAGGAACTCATAGTCAGCAGTTCCCTCACAGGCAAGTCCGGTTACTCCAGCCATGCCTCCTACAGAAAGAACCTGCAGCTCATGTCACCACCTCAGCTTGCTGGCCACAGACACGGTAATCGTAGTGCCTTTACGATGGCCACGGGTAGGCAGTAAGACTCTGACCCGAGTAGTTGCTTCTGCCTCTGTGTCCTGGGACTGGAGACTTCCAGTTTTAGCTGGTTAGTTGGCTTATTTGTTTTAAAGCAAGGTTTTGTGTAGACCCAACTGACCTAGAATTCACTTCATAGCTGAGGTTAGCTCTGAACTACTGATATTCCTTCTTCTGTGACCCCAAATGCTAGGATGGCAGGTGTATACCTCCAGACGAAACTGTTCTCGGGTTTCTCCAGTCACCCTTTGACACAGACCATATAGAAAACACTAGAATGCTGGGGAAGGTCTGAAGGAAGGGTCTGTCCTGGGTGCTACCAGGACTTCTGTAAGATAGGGCCAAGCCCCCAGGACCCCCCAACTCTGCTGATTCTGCCGGCTGATAGTGGAAAGGGGTAGCATGCGCAGGTTTGTGTTGCCCTGTGTGTCTAATTAGCACACTTGTCCACCATTCAAATATTTAATGAGATTGGTTTTTCCTCTTGACATCAGGAGTTCTGACGTTTGCTGAACCAACTCGGCATCTTAATTAAGGATTCATCTCAAAGATTCTTTGTTCCCAAAAGATTGTGTGGGAGTCGGAAGCCTGAGAAGCAGGCTGTGTTGGGGTCAGAAATAATGATCATCAACTTATCATGAGAACCAGGCACCAGCAGATCCACACAAACAAACCCGGAAGCGAGAGCAGCGGCCTCGTTGCTGAGGGAAGACTGGGCGTTGTTGTTAGACGCTGGCATTCAGGGTTCTGCGTGCTGGCTTCTGCACATCCTGACGGACTCGAGAGAGCATCCCTATGCACAGGCCTCCAGGCCTGAACCAGCTACAGGGACATTGATCCTCTTATCAGTGAGGGGGCCAAGGCTAGGGAGATTGTAACCGGATAAGGTCCTATAGCTAAGCTGTAGACTGTACCCTCGGGTCTTCTTAACACCCTCATAGCCTCAGTTGCTCTTCCCACCTGTGGGTTGCCATGGGGATGAGACAGGACAGTGTATGCCAAAGCTCTTGGTCACTTAGACAGTGCCATATGAACATCCACATTCTGCAGCAAGGCCGGCTGGCGAGGTTCAGCCACTGGGGCGGTGCAGTAAGACACCATGTGCTCCACAGTGACGCCTCCTGGGTGTCACAAGAACTCTTGGGATTAGGGAAACCTGGACAGCCAAGAACTGTGTTTCTGGTCAAGAGGTCACTGCTTCAGGAACAGGAGGTGGGCTGGAGAGGTGTTTTCAGGGCAGAGGAGACTTGAGTAAGTGGCTTCTGCTCCCTTTCATAGCGTCCGCTGCGCAAAGCACAGTTCTTTGGGTCTGTGAAGTGTTCTGAGCCTTTGTACTTGACCTTAGAATGAGTTAAGGTCCTCACGACCAAAAGGGTGTGCATGTGTGCACCTACAGACGCTCACCTATGACATTCCTCCAGGGTGTGAGCCCCAACGGGAGGGAGCCTGGAAGACTTAAAAAGAGCATGGGCTTTGCTAATCACATAGCGCAGAAGAGCCTTTCTGAGCTATAGGGACAGCAAGGCTGAACTTCTGAGACCTCTGGCCTCACTGGCCCAGGTTGTCCCCCTTGCTAGGTCTCCCCTCGGTCAGTTCTGCCTCCATGCCCACCATGAAGTATCTAGGACCTGGAGGATGTGTGCCGGCTGCTGAGCAAGAAGGAACACAGATCCTGTCCTGCTTGCCTGTGATCAGATTTCTAGGCAAAGGACTGTAACTCGGAATCTTAACAATCATAGCTGAAGTGTCAGAGAATCCAAGTTCAGATCAGAAAATGAATGATGTAGAGAAATATCGCTGGTTTTTAAAGCTGCTTTCCTAGCCGGTTGGTAACCTCTGCTAGTCAGGCTCCTTTGTGGCTTTACAGGGATATCCGTCTCCTTCTCTGTGCTGCACACAGAGAGCATGCAGTACCAAATGTTACCTCCAGGGACCTCCAGCCATTCTCTGGTGTAGGGATTTAGCCAAGGAGTGGCCAGTTTGCTTCTGACATTCCAGGCAGACCCCCCTGCCAACCACACCCTCATGTACCTTTATGTATTTGTGTCCCCAGCCCACAACTATAGAGCATTGTGTCAGCCTGGAGACCCCCATGATCTGTGCATAGAGAAGGTGCCTTTCGCTGCTGTGTCATGACTTGGCTTTCCATCCCCAACCTTCATGAATCCCTGGCTCCCGCCTGGACTTGCACATCCTTCCCCCAGCCCCCATGACAGCAGTTCCTCCAGAATGGCTGCTCTGCCTCAGGTGTCCTCACTGCTCACAGCCCATTTGGCAGTTCCTGCACTAGGGTGTGTAATGAGCCCTATGAATTCATATTCTGTCCCTGTCCGTTGAAGGAGAACACGCTTTTTGCCCTGCTACCTGTGCCTCCGTGGCAGGATGGGGTCTCTCGGGCTTTTTCCATCACTCCTCCATCACGGTCTCCGGCAGCTGCACTGCATACAGTCGGGGCTTGATAAGTGCTTACCGAGTCTTTGCTGGCAAGCCCCTCTTAAGTGTCTTAAGTTTTCTTGGATCTCTCCGCAGGGCACATCTGATGCATGGTAGGCAGGCAGGAGTCTGACTCAGCTGGCTCAGACACTAACCCTGGCAGCCACCTGTCTTGTGTATGGGACCCGGGGCACCCTGCTATGAAGGTGGCTCTTGTCTTTTGATGCTAGAGAGAGGGAGAAAAGACCACCATACAGGTAGACACAAGAATGGAGGGCCCCTTGTGGCTTTCTGTGTCTGTCTCTCCACCCCCCAACCAGGAGCTAGCTGTGTCCCCAGGAGCTGCTGCCAGAGGGCTGTGCACAGGATGCTCTGGGCAGCCACTGATGCTAAAAATGAAATAAAAAAAATAATTAAGAGCTTGGACTCCAAAGGTCGAGGGATTAAAGATCCCCAAGGCAAAAATGAGCCTCAATCAAAGAGAGCAGGGCGTTATCTGCCCTCCACAGATGCTGCCCTGCCCCATGCAGCTGGCTTTAATTATTGGTATTTCTTTTTAAGTTAAAGATGAATTTGAGACAGCAATGAACTTGGAAGGTTTATCTTCCAATTACAGGGAACCTGTTCATAATGATCACTTAGGGCAGCTGTGGCTTTCCCATCAGTCACGGAGGTGGCTGGGAACCGCACAGAACAGAGAAGCCACACACAAGAGCCACCACATCCTAGATGAACCACGTCTCTGCCACATCTATCCCTGTGAGCAGGGTCTTGGCTGCAGGGTGTCCTGTCATCCACACTAAGTTGTCAAGTCAGCCATGTGTCACAGCATCAAGATGCTCTGGGCACAAGCCTGCTGCAATCACCGGGGAATCCTCGAACCCTCCCCAGTCCAGCTCACCGAGCTGGGCCCCCGCGGGATGCTAGCTACCCTCACCACTGGTACCAGCTGCCCTGTTTTCTGCCTTTCTGCACTTTGACACCATGACCATAGTTTGTGTGTCTAGGTGGGGTTTTAATGTAGAAGGCATTGCCAAGCATACACTTACCCTGCCACCTGGTCCCCAGGGTCCCTGGTGAGCATAGCCCACAGTGGGGGAAGACTAAGAACCTAGGATCCTCAATAACAGTGCCCATGACCATAGCTTGGCATGGGAAACCTGACCTTAGAGAGGTGACTCTGATTGACAGTTGCCAGGTGACCCTGATTGACAGTTGCTAGGTGACTCTGGTTGACAGTTGCTAGGTGACTCTGATTGACAGTTGACATAATTGGTGACTCTGACTGACAGTTGCCAGGTGACTGTGACTGACAGTTGCCAGGTGACCCTGATTGACAGTTAGCAGGGGACTCTGACTGACAGTTGCCTGGTGACTCTGATTGACAGTTGCCAACAAGAGTGGAGCCACGGGTACCTGCAGGACTCTCACTGACTGTGGGCCACTGTCTCTGCCCTGGTGCCTCTGTCATCCTTGTTTGAAAGGAGCTACACTTGCTGGAAAGTGACTTATATTATAACTTAAAATTCCCCAAGAGCCCACCACACTTTCATTGGGTTAGAGAGTGCAAGAGCCAGCTACTGATTGGATCGTCATTCTGTGGTCTGCTCAGTGTTCCTGGAAATCAGATCAAAGCAGCCATGAACACGTAGGGAGTGAAGAGCAGGCCAGCAAACACAGTCAGGAACCTCGTATATGTGGTGCAAGGCTGCAGCAGAGAGGGCCTCCCTTCCTCCCCGACTCTGTGTGTCTCTTCTCCCTCCCCTTTCTCTCATTTTTGTAATGATTTAAACTCTCCTTGGTTAAATCTTTTTTTTTTCAAGGGCTGTCTCTCCCATGCACTCTGTCCCTCGGGGCTTTCATAGAACATCCACAATCTGGAGTTTAAGGGGGAATGCACACTGCCCAAATCACATAGCCACCAGACGGACTATCCGAAAGAGGCAGGACAAGTGTTTGACAGACAGTAGGTGAAGAGGAAAATGTCACTAGGGGAGAGTCCCACAGGAGAGAGGCAAACAGGAACAGCTAAGGGTGGGAGTGGGGATGAGCATTGGTTAACCGTCCCTGAACCATCTGCTATGTAGTCATATGTTCTCTGGGGCCCAGAAGGCCCTGCCTCTCCCTGGCAGAGCCCCTGATACCCACCACCTACACAGCACCTTCCAAAGCCCCCTTTCTGGTAGCTACAGTGCCTCTTTGTTCATGGTCTACATGGATTTGGAGTCCAGTGGGGAGATCTGAAGTCAGGGAATAGGAAGGGGTGGACTTTCATCAGGTGCTGAGCAGTGAGGAATTGGAGCAGCCTGCTCTCTGTGGGCTCCAGCCCAGACTTCTTGAACGGATACCCCTGTGGTGCCTGCAGTATCTCCCTTCCGCAGCTGATCCCTCCTCACTCTTGCATTTTGTCTGGATGGTCAGAGGGACTGCGCCACTCGCTCAGGCCCAGGCCAAGCTGAGATGAAACCCCTGTGCCAGCCTTCCCCTGCCCCCTTCACTTCCTGTCCCAGGATAGGAACTCGAGATAATGTGGTCTCCACAGCCTACACCTCTGGAGTTTAATCAGCCCAGAGGGAAGCTGGCAGGCTAGAGGAACTGTGAGGGACAGAACCCGTGCTGAGCTCACGGTCCCTGTTGTCCTAGGGTTTCTATTGCTGTGAAGACTCACCATGACCACAGCAACTCTTGTAAAGGAAAACATTTAATTGGGGCTGACTTACAGTCCCAAAGCTTAGTTCATTATCATCATGGTGGGAAGTGTGGCAGCATGCAGACAGACTTGGTGCTGGAGAAGCACCTGAGAGTTCTACATCTGGATCAGCAAGCAGCGGGGTACCACACTGGGCATGGCTTGAGCATCTGAAACCTCAAAGCCCACCCCCAGGGGCACACTTACTCTACCAGAACAACATCTTCTGATAATGTCACTCCCTGGGGGCCTATGGGGCCATTTTTATTCAGACCACCACAGCTGTCATGCGCTGAGCAGCCTGGAGCAGTTGGTCTCTGGCTCACCTGTTCCTGACCCTCGCTGTAAGGAGATCCCTGGGACCTCCTTCTGCTCTTTCTTGGCCAGCTTGGATATCTGGGCCCTTGGTGGCAGTTGAGGACATTTGTTGTTATTTTTCTTTTATTCAAGTAATTTTAGCCTTTTATGCTAAAATTTGTAAATATAGATTCATAGGTAGCTGCATGGACAGAGCCACTTCTGCCCTGCCCCAAGTCTTCTTATTGGCCACACTGCATGTCACTCATGTGTTTGCCCTGCCCCCCAGTCTTCTCATTAGCCACACTGCATGTCACTCATGTGTCTGCCCTGCCCCCCAGTCTTCTCATTAGCCACACTGCATGTCACTCATGTGTCTGCCCTGCCCCAGTCTTCTCACTGGCCACATTGCATGCCACTCATGTGGACCAATGTCACGGGATTGGCTCCCACAGACATGTCCTTCAAGTACCCTATGATGTCCACTATCTTAGTAGATGTTATATTGCTGTGAAAAGAGATCGTGACTATGGCAGCTTTTAGAAGATAAATCATAATTGGAATCTGGGTGACAGTTTCAGAGGATTATTCCTTTTCGTTGTGGTGGGGAGCATGTTGGCAGATGTGGTAGGCACGATGCTGGAGACGTATGTAGTTAAGGCCTGCATTCTGATCTGCAGGCAGAGAGAGTAAAATGTGTCTGGCACAGACGTTTGAAATGCCGAAGCCCACCCCTGAGTGACACACTTCCTCTAACAAGGCCACACTTCCTAATCCTTCTATCTTACCTAACAGTTCCACTCCCCAGTGACTGAGCATTCAAATATTTGAGTTTCTGGGGCCATTCTTATTCAAACTGACACATCTGGCTAACAGCATTCTTCAGTACAACTCCAAGGCCACTCAGGAAAAATGGTGCCACCTGGTAGCTCTGTCCCACTCTAGACCCCTGCATGGTTTATGAACTATGCACCCAGGCTCCTGGTTTGAATTAGGGAGGCTGTGTTTCAGACTCTGCCTTCCTCCTCGTTCATGGACCTTCATGGGCAGAAGTAGTACCCAGTCTCAGTAATAACTTTTTACCTCCCTTTGTCTTCCCCACTGCCCTCCTTTCCTTCTCCACACTGTCTTCTGTCTTTCCTCCCCACTGCCCTCCTTCCCTCCTCCCCACTTCCCTCCTCCCCACTTCCCTCCTCCCCATTGTCCTGCCACCCTCCTCCTTACTGCCCTCCTTCCCTCCTCCAAACTCCATTACCTCCCTCCTCCCCACTGCCCTGCCTCCCTCCTCCCCACTGCCCTCCTCCCCTCCCCCCCCCACTGCCCTGCCTTGGCTCTTTTCTGATCGACCTCATGTGTCCCCTCTTCTCTTGTGATTTCTGCCTCTTCTAGCCTTCCTCCCACCATGACTCTTTCTCCCCATCAAGACCCTATAAAATATTGCCTGCTTTGATTCCGTCTAAAGCACCAATGACCTTGTAAGGAGGATGGTATACACGTGGCTGTCATGTTTACTGAGCTCATGCTGGTGTAAAAGCCAGGCCCTCCTGTGCTGGGAGAGCCTGAAGAAGCAACTAGCTAGAAAGTTAGACTAGAATTACAGTTCTGGGAGCGGTGGCAACAGCCAGCTGCGGTGGGAGCTTAGCTTGCTCTCTTTTCTGCAACCTCCTGAGCCTCCATCTCCCTCACTGCCTCAGAGTCACCTAAGTGCATACCCAGGGGGATACAGAGCAGTGCTTCTGGCCTGAGCAGTAGTGACAATCAACTTAAGGGTGTTAGGGTTTTGTTTGTTTGTTTGTTTGTTTTGGGGGGGTGGTTTTGGTTTTTGTTTGTTTGTTTGTTTGTTTTCGAGACAGGGTTTCTCTGTATAGCCCTAGCTGTCCTGGAACTCTGTAGACAAGGCTGGCCTCAAACTCAGAAATCTGCCTGCCTCTGCCTCCCAAGTGCTGGGATTAAAGGCATGCACCACCACTGCCCAGCAGGGTTTTAGTTTTGATTCTTCATGTATGAATGTCTTCATCTAAAGTGAGTCTTGGAAGGCTGTCCATGCCTCGGGTCAGAGAGTCTGATCTCAGGGTCATGCTGCAGGGCCCTTTGTCATTCCTTTCCCACAATTGTGCCAGCTGGTTTTGCGTCCCCTTACTATGACACCAAGGATGCTGTATGGATCACATACTACGGACCAAAAAAATTAAATGTGTGATTGTTGCTGCCAAGGGCCTAGTCCGGTTCTTGAGGATTCCTGCACTGAAGTCATGAGACAAGACCAGGAAGCTTCTCAGAAGACAGGAAGAGCCACAGAGGGGCAAAAATCCGGGAGCACACAGGGCCTGGCCCCACAGGGAGACGTAAGAGAGGCAAATGGCCTGGGGAGTATAAAGGAATAAAAAGAAAAAAAAAAAAGCAACATCCACCTGAGGACTGACAGGAAAGAGTCGTCACTGTGCCAGGGGAGGGACCTAAAGTCAAGGCAAAGAGTATGAAAGACGGAGAGCAGGGGCTGTGAAAGGGGGATGAGGGGAGGAAAAGGAGGTATCTGGATACAGAGGAGAGGACCCAAACAAGCTTGATCTAGTGGAGTCTCAAGTCTAGTGAAGAGAGACTGCGAACATAGGGAGAAGGAAAAAGGAAGGGGGGAAGATGATTGATGGGTGGGTGGGCATAAACAGATGATTGGATGCACCAATGGATGATGGATGCACCAATGGATGATGGATGGATAGATGGACGGATGGATGGATGGATGCTGTTGGGTGGGTGGGTGGGATGATAGATGATAGGATGGATGAGATAATCCATGGGATTGAATGGATAGAAGGATGGACAGACAGATGGGTTGGATGGAAAAGATGAGAAAGTAATGTCAGAGATGTGAAATTAAGTTATAAAACATTTAAGTATATAGGAAAAGAACAGCACCGTAGCTAACACCAGAGTAGATACACCCTACATGACAGCATTGGTTTATGTCGTTTATGTAGTTCATGGTGCCACAGTGCCCCACTGTAACAGCAAGAGATCTTTCTAAGGAATACTGGAGACAGACACAGTGAGGCTAGAGCAGAGCTGTGGGGTGCCAGGGTGTCACAGGAGCCTGGAGATCAGCAGGAGAAAAGACTCCATAGTTCCTGGTGTTGAGTGAAGGTCCTGTGAAGTGCAGAGATCCGCACTTGAGTTCAAGTGTGTTGTGTGTATAAGCATTCCCCCTCCCCACACTCCACCTTGAGGGACCTCTTCAGACACGACCACTTGCTGGTTTCGCTACCAGGTCCAGGCAGAGTCATTCTCTATAGAACATAGAAGCAGAAAGGACCCAAACACCGAGGCTCTTCCTAGGATGTCCAAGATTTTCCTGATTGCACACAAGGTAGAATGGGGATGTTTGCTACCTCTGGTCAAGGTGCCACCGGGCACACTGGTACTGTGATGGGCCAACATAGAAGACACTGACACACAGTAATGTGCATCTGTCATCAGCCCCTGTGATCTTGTCTGTCAGCAGGAATGAGAGCAAGTGCAAACAAGGAGCCAGGAGTCAGGCTGAATACAGCACAGCCATGCTCCAAGGTGCTCAGCAGCCACTCTGATGTTCAGTAAGGAGCTGAGTGGGAGACGACAAAGAACCAGGAGCTCATAACTTCTACCAGGGGATGGTGGGATCACAGCCTGTGATGGAAGGATCCTGCCGCTCTAATGGGGCTCATTAGAGCTTTCTCTGCGGTGGTCCCCAGTGGGACCAGGCATCGAGCTGACCTGTTAGTCAACACTGACTTCTGTTAACTTAGCAGTTGGTTACCTTCTGGCCAATAGCTAGTTGCTGCCCTGCTATTTACTGGGTGTGCTTGTGACTCAAGAGCTTGTAAACCATTCCTAGCCTAGAATAACACCACCAGGGATATATATTGTCCTCATAAACCCCCTCAAAGGACAGCAAAGTCCTTGCACTGCAGGTCCTCTTGGCTCACACTGGAGTTCGACTCAAGACCTGGAAGGAAAGGTAGGCCAAGGCTATGCTGTAAATGTCTGAGCCATCCCTGCAGTGTGATGAGGGGAGAGAATCATTTGTCTAGCCTGGGCTACTTTGTGCCATTTAAGATTTGAACACAGAGCCGAAGGTCCGGGCTTCTCAAGAACTCCTGGGGCTGAGAAGACCATCGGCATTTCCTGAATGTTTTTACACCACCTGGCCTGTCATACCATCTCCTCTCTTCCATCAGTAATACCCTTGGGAACAAAAGCTTCCCTGGTTATCCAGTAGAGCCCACAGCCATCTTGGCCACCACGGAGTGGGTCTATCAGATGCTGAGCCTACACGAAGGCTTCACTGTGTCATACATAAGCCCTTCTTTCCAGGCAGCAGTAGCTTTCCATTGGTCTGGACATCTTGTCTCTGTAGATGATACACATGGGAGAGATCGTGGGGAAAGATCTGCCTTTCCATGTGAGGCTCTGCAGCTTCTGGTGTTTAGTGGGAGATTTTGTTGTAAAATTCTAACAGAAGTGGCTCGCATTCTCTCTGGCCAGAGGACTGCATGTCCTCAAAGCCCTTCCTGTCTCATCTTTGGCATCTTGACTGTCATCTAGCTCTGTCTTCCAGCCTGGGGAAATAAAAGTCAGCCCCCAGAGGGCCACAATACTGACTTCACATGGAGCTTGGTGGCCAAGCTCATTGCTGACACAGTGGCTCCCAGACTAGGCTAGTTAACATAGGGACTCACATCCAGGTGAGAACTTGAAAGTGAATGGAACAGAAGCCAATGCAGCTCAGGAAACAGGGGCACAGTCACATTCACATTACCCAAGTGGAGACCTGCTACACAGTCCGTGCAGGCAGCTGGGCTTCCACGCCACGTTGCCACTTCTGAAGACGGGAGGACTGGAAACATGTAAGAGTCAGGGTCACACGATAAGAGCACCCCCACCCTCCAACAGGTGAGGATAAGTGTGTAGAATCCAGTCTAAGTCGCCCAGGCTAAGAGGAGATGGCTGCTTCCAGGAGATGGAGTAGAAATGGACCTTTAGGAATTGACAGAGGTTTGCAATGGAGAATGTATTAAACATTCTTGAGCATGTACATGGATGGATCTCCTACTAACAGAGAATTTCTTTCATCTCCCAGCAAACTCAAGGAAGATTAAGCAGACATGAGATGTTGATTACTGTTAGGAGGGTGCTGGTGTTTGGGCAGTGCCTCCAGTCTGTCTTTGGATGATCTTCAGTTCCGTTTCTACTGATAACGCTTTAATACCGCTCCAGGTTAGCCAGAGCAGGTGGCTGTCCACAGAGGAACAGAAAGGCACGACCTTCCAGAGAACTCTTAGTCTGAGTTTCCAAGGAGACGGCTGGTGGCTGTGTGGGTGGTACCATGAGGTTCTGCGAAGTATTCGATTCTTTGACCGGAATTCGGGCACCTGATCTAGTTTCTATGAGGTGTCAGTAACAGGACACCAGTGAATGCTGCAGGATTCGGGGGGGACCCCCTGGGAAGCAAGAGGCAGCTCACTGGGCACAGGCATGAACAGGCTTGGACACAGTTTCACCACAGCTCCGCGTGCAGCCTCCCCATCCTCAGTGATGCCCCTGCCCTTAGTGGTCTTCACGCCTCACTGCCCTCCCTTGGCTCTGCTCAATGTGGCTAAACCTAAGCACCATTTCTTCAGCACAGGTTTGGAGCCATCTACTGGGTGCCTGGTATCAAGGTGAAAGAAAAAGAGACAGGGATTCCCAAACCCACCGCACTGAAAGTTTCAGGGCCCAACAGATGCTGTGGTCCTCAGGGCCCAAGGTATACAGAGACCCTGCGAGCATTATATTTTTTATAAATCAGGAAGAAAAGGTCCCATGGCTTACATCATGGTTTGGTTTGATTTTGTCTTGTTTTGCCAATATAATAGAGGATTGTAAGTCCCTTGGTTTTGAGGAAAGTGGAATACACCAGGTCACAGAAGCCCTGGGTGAGCCTGAGTTCTGGCAAAGGGACAGGCAGGTGGGGAGCCGCCTGGGGTGCAGTCCAACAGGATGTGTGGGAGGCCACCAAGGAAGATTGTCATAGGTGACCAAAAGGTGAGGTCTGCCTGCAGGAAGACTCTGGGGTTCTATTTGGAATGAGCCAGGAGACATTGTGGGGTGGAAGAAATGCAGAAGCTGAAAGACTGATAATCTGCCATAAGCACGGATTCTGTCGCTGCTGCGGTGGGTGACCTTGAGCTTGGTGGCTGAGCATGTGTGACTCCTGGCTCTGCAGGTGGGAAGTCGCACAGGGCAGAAGCAGAAGTTCCCACTGTAATCCACCTCCACTGTAATCCACTCCAGAGCCACACACCCCCCACCCCCGCCTCAGCTATGACCTTTCCTCCATCCTGTGAGCCACCAGTCACATCCTGCTGACCTCTGCTTCTGCCCTGAGTCATGTCTCCATCCAAAACCCTTAACCAGTCCCAAAGACACCTCTTCCCATCTCATGTGAGGAAGTCCATCTGAGGCCATTAATCTACACTGCAGACCTGTGAGGCCAGAGTGTGTCAGAAGGACACCCCATCAGTAACCATCTGAGTTACACATATGTCAAGGGATGTCATGCTGTGTGCAAAGGCCCACATCACCGGCCCAGAACCTGCCCTGGTGCCATGGACAGTGGGCTCGGCAAGAGTAGTGCTTCTGTTTGCCTTTAGATCTTGGTGTGCCTGTTCTGGTCCACCTGCGCGCCTCTTTTCTCTTCCCCTTCTGTTGTCAGTGGACAGTGGCGCACAGTCACTCTATTGAGATGCTGCTGTGTGGCAGGTGCTCCAGAAAGGTAACTCCGATGCTACTTCGGGGGTACCCTTGGCTATGTCGGGGGTACCCTTGGCAACTCTGAGAGAGACACCTAAACTTCAGTACGTACAGGAAAGATTAAGAGGCTGTGTGCCAGGAGGGGTCAGGATGGAAAATTCCTGAGAGGGGCATGATTGGATGGGGAGGTCTCACACTGAGGAAATGGGATTCTCACTAAAAGCAGAGGTGGGAATGAGGGGCCTCACTGCATGGCAGGGTGCCATAGCAAACTAACTTAGTGGGGTCGTTGCTAAAACTAGGTAGGAAGGTCAAGGCAGAAGTGGCCAAAAGGAGGGCTTAAGGGAGCCCAACTGAAGTCTAGCCGTGGCTACACAGTAGTCACTAGAGCCGCCCCTGGGATTTGTCTCAGGTAGCCCCGGCGGGCATACAGACAGCACCGGCCCATGAAGGGCAGGAACTGGACTCAAAAGCAAGCCCAAGCATACGAGCCTTGGATGATGGGAGTCACTGTGGACTAGCTAAACACCAGGGTGGGAGAGACCGAAGGTCACCAGAGTGCAGAGGTACCAAGGCTGCCCAGGCCCCCTCACTGCCTGTGAATGCAGCTTCCCTGAGCAGTAGCAGAAGCTAATCTCAACAGCTGCTATTCTTCCCTCTGTCCATGCTCCTCCGTGAGGTTCTGAAACACTCTACACAGAGGCAGAAGCAGCCAGGAACAGTAAAGCCAGGCAGCGAAGGCAGAGACCAGCCTCCCATACCCACTGCTTACTGGGAGCCAGGAAGGGGCCCTGCAGTGAGCATCGTAAGAGAAAGGAACTCCAGACTCCAGATGTACAGAAATAGGGCAGCCACTTACACAGTGTCTGGACTCGGGATTCACCAGGAGTCAGCCAAGCACCCCAAAGTGACAGGGAAGTGTGGATGCCCACCGCTTCTGTGGTCAGACAGATAGCCACCAGGCCCCGACTCTCCTTCAAGGCCAATGGGGACATAGGTTCAGGGGCAGTGATGTCACATGTCAGTGTGAACCAGTGTGGCTAAGACTTCATCAGCTGCCAGTCAGGAAGAAATCAAGATTTTCAACCAGGGGCATCCTGGTGACTTTGCTTGGAGGCTTTAAGAACAGAAGCACTGTCTTTGAGAGTCCGCCATACGTGAATTACCCTGTGTAGAGGAGTTCCAGGCTACCTTGTCCTGCTCACCTGTAGCTCGAGCCACTGATGTTTCAGAGGCATGGACAGTTCCAGGAGCTCCTGGATGCTGCCTTCCTGAGGGACTCTGAATCACATCACAACCATGTACCAGCAGGCGTGTGACTGAGCATATATTATCTTTAAATGTGAATGAACATATATGAACTAACAAACAGATTCAGAGGTCTGCATGCATATGTGTGTACACATGTGTGTATGTGTCGCATGCGTACACGTGTGCATGTGTGTACGCATGTATGTGTGCATATGTGCATGTACTGTGTCTGTGTGCATGGGCACATGTGCACATGTGTGTGTTCATGCAGGTTGGGAACTAAGCCCAGAGCTTCAGACATCCTTATCAAATGCACCGCAGTCCCCATGTTTGGTTTAAAAAAAAAAAAAAAAAAACAAAACTCAATCCATATATAAATAGATTTGCAAGATGGATGCGCCGTGGGGATTTCTGTTTGTTTGTTTTTCTCGTTATACAAACAGAGCCCTTCCTGTACATTCTGCTGGGATGCAGTAACAGAAAGCCACAGGCTGGGAGACTTCAGAGGAATCAGTAACCTCTTTCACTCCTGGAGGCTAAGGTCTGAGATCAAGACGCTGGCCTCTGCTGCTGCTCTTCAGGGACTGCCATCTCTGTGTGCTCATGTGGCCAGAGGGAAAGAGCAGACCCTGTACAGGCTGGTGTCTGGGGACACCAGTCCTCTGGGAGGAGGGGCTCCTCCTCACCCAGGAGCCTCCCTGCTTTCTGAGATGCCCATCTAGCTCCACGCACCGACCGTCCTGTGTTACTGTCCCCAGGGCTTCTCGCCGTGATAGCAGCTCTCTTTCTGGATGAGGTAGGGAGGGCTACAGACATGGCCCGGCCTCCCCAGGTATCACCACTCATCCACTTCCCAGAATCCCAGGCTTTCCAAACAGAGTCACAGAGCCCAAAGGCGCTAGAAGATTCTGCCAAGCACTTCAGTAAGGAGATGAATTGGATAACGGAAGAAAAGCTTCTTCAAGGAGTTGGAGCTGATCCAGCCTCAAACATTTTGTTAGAACAACATTTTCTGATTCCAATGTACTGGGGTGGTTAACTTCTGTGTCAGCTCCAAGCTGCAGGTGTGGGCAAAAAAAGAAAAGAAAAGAAAAGAAAAGAAAAGAAAAGAAAAGAAAAGAAAAGAAAAGAAAAGAAAAGAAAAGAAAAGAAAAAAAAGGAAAAGCAAATTCGGTAACTCAAGAATGCTACAAAGTGACAGCTTGGTATCCACCGTGAGGTGCCGGTGTTTGACCAGGGTTCACTGCACAGCAGCCTCCTTTCAGTTTACAAAACATAGCAAGAGGCTGGCAGGAGGTGGGGGAGGAGGTGGAGGGGTCACCACCGGCCTGTCCTCTGTGCCCACCAGATGTAGGAACAGAGGGGCAGCTTGACCAGGCCAGCATGCATCGCCCCTGCATGGGGGGGCCCCCCCGCTACTGCTGACAAGGTCTGACCTCAGGCTCTTCAGGAGGCACTTGTTTGCACCTGTTTGTCTTTCCAGCGGCAACTTCTTACTCTCTGCGCTAATGCTGCCTCTCTCTCAAGCATCCATGAGCTCCTAAATCTCAAGCAACAGTGAGGATTCCAGAAACATGGAACACAAACAGCTGCAAAAAAAAAGTCAGGCTAGGAGGGTAGTCGGCAAACATGTAAAGTATGCTTTATATCTCTCTACCTCAAAATGGGATAACATGAAATCATCTAACAGGGAAAGAGCTATATGCATATAGACACATGCCTGAACATGCATGTATGATATACATGCACACATAGGCACACAGACTCATACATGCAAACACCGACGTGAGCATATATGCAGAAGTGAAAATACCTACTGTTTGAATTTGGGGGATCTAGAAGTCCCAAGTACCTAGCACCCTGTCCTGGCTGATTGTGACTCGGAGGCAGGAACTGTTTTCAAAAGGTAAGGAGGGTCCAAGGATAGAGTCCCATGTCTGTGTGATACCCCCACACTTTGGGCATCACAGGAAGTGCTCCACAGGACAAGATACCACCCCTGCTTCTGGAGAGGCTCTCACTCAGGACATTGCAGCCATGTGGCCCACCTGCTATAGGATTGTGGCCTTCCAAGGGGAGTTAACCAGCAGACATTACTAACAGCACATCACCAAAACATGGCCCAGGCTGCTAGGAGGCCACATGATTTAACCTTATCACCATGAAATGGGCTCCTGTCCCTCAGCTGCATTTTGGTGTGACATGATGTCAGACTGAAACAGGCAACATCCCAGTCAGGAACCCTCACTGCAGATGGCTGGGCCACAGTCATCTCCTTCTGCCATCCTCAGGGAACCACAGACAACAGATGCGGACAGTACAGCCACCATCACCACCCTCGGTTAACCAAGCAAGCATATTATGTAACAAAATAAGAAGGTAAACCCTGATCCTATCGCCACTTGTCAAGGAGGTTCCTGCCACAGGGTGGAAGGAAGCTCGGTGAAGCTATGTGGAAGTTATAAATGGGACCCGGGCCGCTGGCAAGGCATCATGGGTAGGCAGAGATTACAGATGGAATCCAGGCCACTGGCAAGGCATCATGGGTAGGAGATGATTACAGATGGAACCCAGGCCGCTGGCAAGGCATCATGGGTAGGAGATGATTACAGATGGAACCCAGGCCGCTGGCAAGGCATCATGGGTAGGCAGAGATTACAGATGGAACCCAGGCCGCTGGCAAGGCATCATGGGTAGGAGGAGAAGCAAGGCATCATGGGGAGCGGGAAGGAGTCAGCTGGGTTTGAGAGCTGTCTGCAACCCTTGATTTGTAGTGCTTGCCTGCCTCTAGTATTTGTCTTAGCTGTAAGGACCAGCTCCATATGCTCGTGGTGGACTCTTCGTTTGGCATCCAAGGGCTGGCCACACGGCAGTAAGCAGGGTCCAACCACATCTGGCCCTTCTTGGCTTCCCAGCTTAAAGCCTTCATCTATAAGATGGGACCTGGCATGAGTAACTTCTTTGTGCTTTCTTTCCAACTTCTGTTTCCCAAGTCTCGCTCTCGCAGGCTCTGTGAACTTCATTGTTGTGACTCTGAAGTGGCATATTCAGGTCACGATTTATAAGTCGCCATGGACTTGCTTTAAGGACTATGACTGATATTGTCACCCTGCACTAGGAACAGGAGATGTGCGGCTCAGTGTTGATCACATGAGAGATGTCCTGCAGGGAGAGAGAGCAGCTTTGGGTCATGCTTGTGTTGGGGACCAGAGATTACTTAGACTTAGCTTTGGAAGGCCGGGTGTCTGAAAACTGAGGGAGAATTTACAGGTAGTGCCAGTCTCCGTGACAAATTTGCAAGCAAAGAAACACCAGCTTCTAACAGCTTCTGTGACCATTCTAGGGCTCCAGGCCTCAAACCCAGTAGGTATTTCCAGGTCTGGGCCACCCAGGCAGAACTCCTGGAAGTACTTGTCGCTGCTGTCTGACTTGTTGAGGTACAGAGGCATGGCCTGGCTGAGGAGCAGGCTCAGGGAAGCCATGGATCTGTCAAGGCCATTGTCTATGCCCAGTAGCATGAGACTCATGACAGGGAAGCTGAGTCGGGGCGTCATCAGTAACAGCTCCCTCAAGAGCTGCACGTTCCCTGACTGAACAGTCTGAGCCAGCCCAGTTTCCACACTTCTGCTTCCCATGCCTCTCTCTGTCCATTCCCCTGTATGTAGCTGCTTGCCAATCAATACTTTTTACAAAAATGAGATCATGTCAGCTTTTTACTTCCAACCCATCAATGGCTCTGGGTCACATTTAGAACAGAACTCTTCCATGTAGCCCTGAGTGATCTACTCACTGCTGGCCCCATTGCTACACTGGGGGACTTACCTATGAGTGGTCACTGTGTGGACCTCAGCATCTCTCCTCTGGCTTCTTTAATAGTTTCAAGCACTTTCTGATCCAGAGGTTTGTGGTAAGGGAGGCACCGCTCTCCTGCACGTTGCCTAAACAGCAGGCTCTTCTCCCACAGTCCTTGCTCCATGATGCTTGCCTTGACCATGTCCGTCTGAGCTCTGAGCAGACATGCTTTCCCACCTCTGACCTCTCACAGTTCCGTGGCTCACACTCACTTCTCTGGATATTTGCACTCTCCATGAAGCTGGAGTTTTGTTCACTGGTAAATTCCTAATGTTTATCTCAAAGTCGGGCACAGAGCTAACGATGCCTGCCCAGACTGCGTTGCTGCTGTCTGCACTTTCTGATGGAGGATATCTTAGATCGACGTGCTGTAGATGAAGTGCACTCTGGAGTGTGTAGCTGAAGTGTGTCCTGGGAGCCTGGGCCCACCCACGATGACTGACGCCGTTAACAAAACTATCATAATACTATCCAGGAAGCATTGCTAATACATACTTTATCCTTTTGGAGAGTGCTGTGTTGAACATCTACTGGAGGAGGGGTGGGAGGGTACTAACCACTGAGTTTCTCATAAGACAGAAAAGTAGCCAACACCTTCACCTCTAAGAAAACTAGACTTCAGCATCGAGAAGAAAGGTCGCCCACAGGTAGTGTTTACCTCCCATCAAAAGATTTATTTCCATCCTTAAAGGTAATAATAATAATTACAGGCCTTTGGTGGTGGTAATTCACAAATAAGTGGTATTTAGTTAGTTTTTCTAAGCGCTAACAGTTCACCTTTCTCACGGGTGAGATTTAGCTCACTTAGACATTCCCCAGGGCTTCAGTTGGCATCTCCCTGTGTGGACCATCTGCATAGTGATGTTTGCTTTCACCAGGGCTGACATCACCCCTGACTGAAGGCTGTGCACAGAGGACAGCAGACAGCTGAGTTTGTGTGCATGGGGGTCGGGAATGATGGTTTAATGTGTCTGTGCATCCTGATTATAGATGCTGGAACTCACAAAGGGTGTTTGCCTATATTGTAACGTTTTCCAGACCGCATAGGTATGTAGTCTTCCCTGTTACCAACATCACTTCCTCTAGGCACCCCACACACACACACACACACACACCCAGGAGCACACTGACACAGCCAAGGTATCTCCTGAGCTATCCAGAGGCCTGGCCATGGGCAGCACAGTGGCCAGCGTGTGGGCACCTACGAGCCATGTGTTCTTCATAGGCAGCCCCACCATCCAGGTGGAGTGGGAGCCATTTGGTTAACGCTTCTATAAGGCTACCACACCCATCTTATCTTCTCCAACTTAAAGAAGACCCAGCTTTCCAAATCTACACTCATTCCTTTTCCGGTGGGTTAATGGAATCGGGGCCTCTCTGGGAGTTCTGTATCCTAAAGAATCTCCCTCAGTTCAGGCAGCTTTCAGTAATGGCAGAGATAAGTGTGCCAAGCCAGTTTGGGGAAGGGAGGCAACCTCTCAGGTTGTGCTGTTGCTGGAGAGGAGGAGCCTGTGCCCCAGGTGATGGGCGGAGTCAGCATCCTGCCATGGAAGAAAAAAGAGAAAGAAGCCAGAAAGTCCTGGAAACGTGTGAAATATCACAAGAAGATAGACAGGACCCTGTGACCACAGCTCTGTGTAACTGTGGCTGTACGTGGCGGCCTGGCACAGTCCTTCCCTGGGTCTCTTTGTGACCGCACACATATGCACAGAGGTGCTGCGATCCGCTGTGGCAGCAAGACTGGCCTGTGCAGATTCAGTACCTAACGACCTGGCTCTCTGATAAGTTACCATCATGACTGTAAGTGTCTGAGGGCCGTGATGTGGGCACAGTCTCTTCAACTGGCCATGTATGACTTACATTCAGATCGTTCCTAATATTTTCCAATATTCTATGTAACGTGATAACGAATGCCCTTAATCTCTTTTCATTCATCAATTATTTCCTTTGGTAAAATCTTAAAAAACAAAACAAAACAAAACAAAAAAACCTGTCAGGTTCCAATGCACAGACATTTGCCATGCTTTTAATAAATGGTGCATACAGTCCTTCAGGACAATTGATTATATATATATTCGCCATTAGCATTTGAGAAAATCCATTTAAACCTTTCAGCTTTGATATTTAATTTTACCCAATTACAGCCTCAGAGATAACAGTAGTGACATCCATTTCCCCCCCCCCCCAACTAGGAAAAAGATGCATTTTCATTCCTCATAGTGACAAATAACTTTCAAAAAGGATGAAAATTTTCATGATTAGTTGTCTATTTATGTCGTATGAGAAGCTCGCTGACTTTAAAAATGCAGGATTATTTCATCTCGTAATTTACCACATGCTTTTGTGATTTGTTAAACGTGTCGCTTTCTGGGGTTCTTTGGCATCCATGTGGTTAAGACTTGGCCTGATCCTAGCTGACAGACCTTGTGGGAAGTGACTGGATCAAGGGGTTCTGATCTGTCCAAACCCCACTGTTGGACTCGTAATCTGGTGGGCTATTGGGAGTGGGTAGACAGGGTGAAATTGGGGGAAGTAAACTGTTTCAAGTTGTGGCCTTTGATGGCCTCTTCCTCTGTCTCTCTCTCTCTGCTTCATGCGCATCATTAAGTGACCCCCACCACCTCCATGATGCCTGCCTCACTGTAGACCCCCAAGCCAAAGAGCCATGTGATGATAGCCTGAAACCTTGGAAATGATGTCACACTGTAACACTAGCAACTTACTTCAGATATTCTTGGAAGAACGGGGTGACGCCAGGTGGCCTGGAGGTGACACTGAAGTGAGAAAGGAGACTGTGAGATTCTTCAGCGAACAGCAGCTACTGAATGGAACCACTGCAGAGGTTGATTCATGAAGCAATGGGCGCCTCTCCTTGTGCTTCCACAGGGGAGGGGAATGCAGAGAGCCTGGGCAGGCTTCCATGCTGGGACAAACATTGGGAGGGTTGGTGGTCGGGACAAAGAGGGCATGCTTGGCTCCCCAGCAGAAGGCCAGGACAGACTCTCCACTACCAAGTGGGCACATTTCATGGATACAGTTTGGAGTCGTGTGCTGGCTACTCTTCTGCTGCAGTGATGAGACCCTGTGACCAAGGCAACTTATAGAAAATGAGTTGATTTGGGGCTTACAGTTCCAGAGGCTTAGAGAGCATGAAGGCAGAGCAGAGACAGCAGGCGGCAGGCAGCTGAGGCAACTCAAGGCTCAAACTGCAAACTGGAAGCAGAAAGAGCTAACTCAATACTTCCCCCAGTGAGATCACACCTCCTCCCAATCCTCCCCAAACAGCCGCTAACTGGGGACCAAGTATGTAGATACCCATCTCATAGAACTACAAGTTGTTTCTTTCCCACCCACCCCATTATTTTATACATATGACTGTTGTGCACAATGTGGATGCTGTATGTGCACAGGCCAGAAGTGGGTATCAGATCCCCCCAAAACAGAGTTACTGATAGATAGGGTGGGTGCTGGGCATTGAACCTGGGTCCTCTGGAAGAGCAGCCAGTGTTCTTAACTGCTGAGCCATCCCTCCAGTCACCTCTCCTCTCCTGTGGCAGGGTTCATTATGCGGTTCAGACTGCCCTTGATATGACTGTCCACCCACCTAGGAACTTGAGTGCTGGGCCACCACGCCTGGCTCTTGGTCAGAACCTTAACGCCTTTCAGAAACTTTGGCTTCCTGCTCCTTTTTGCTCTCTTGTTAAGAGCTGTTCCAAAGGACCCAGGATAAAGCAAAGATGATGCAGTTTTGCAGATTCCCACGGCAGGACTGAGGACTCCATGGCCCTTTCAAGGTTGATGTAAAGGGAAGGCAGTCTTTGTCATACCACAGTGGGAGGATTGCTGAAGGACCAGGCTAGGCGTGAGCACCCGTGTTGAGTGTTTCACGAGAGGAAGTCAATGAAGATGAAGATATCTGCAGGATCCTGAGCAGTGTCAACACAGGGCTCTCTCTGAAGTGAAAAGTGGGCTACACAGGATTTGCGATAGGCCAAAATCAATAGTGGCAGATCCACATCGGTAAAGGGACCTAATCCTTCCAGAGACTTAACCGATTAACCTCTCCACATGCTTATCCAGGGGACATCTCTGGGAGGCGTGAGAAGGTGCCTGGCAGGGGAGGGTGGTCCTTCTGCTGGAGTGGATTAACTGAGCTGCACTGTCTGGGATTTCACAGGCTGCTGAGCCTCCTGCTAACTAGGATCAGGTACAGCAATCCTGGGGTGACTCAGGCAAGACACGGCAATTCTGGGGTTCACTCAGTTACTGAACTCCAGTTGTATTTTTCTTTGGACTGGATCCACCTTTGGACTGGTCCACCTCGCACCTCTCTACTGGGGTGTCAGTGTGTGCACCGCCCCCTGGTGGTCTCCTCTGGAGTGCACAGTGTCCGAGTACATGAAAGATACTTCCTGCTCTTGAAGGGGGCTCCAACTTAAGGGGGAGGGAGGTTTTGCTGAGATTCTATAGAATGACATCTATGTCACTGTAAGGAAAGAGTGGAGATGGGAAATACATAAAGAAGGGTTATCCGTGTGCCTCAAAACGTTGGAAACTGAAAGTCTGAAGTGCCTCACTTGGCAGCAACTATGCCATATTGACAAGAGAGAAAGCACATGGAGAGACAGCAGCCAGATGAGAAAGAGGAGATAACCTTTGGACTTCCCACTGGCCCCACTTCTTAAGGGGCTCAGGACACTGGTGACCAAGCTCCCAACACACAAGCACTAGGGGACCTCTAAGGCCATTTCTAATCCATAGCAGCCAATAAGTGTTTCTACTTAAGGCCAGAAGAGGTGATAAGAGGGAAAGAGGATGCACTGTGCCCTCTAGCCATGGCTGCAGCAGCAGCATCTAGCTGCTGATTTTGGACCAAGTGAGGGACTTGGGGGACAGTGTCCAGGTAAGGGAGTTATTTCTACCTGGTAGCCCTATGAGACCTGCTCCACCAACCCTGCTCAGAGCAGAGAAATCAGAGTTCATCTGAGGGAGCAGAGGGCTGGAAAGGAGCCCCCCAACAAGAGGAATTTTTAAAGGTCCCCAAATGTCCGTGACATTCAGAGCACCAGTGCATTCTGAGGCAGGGCACAGCCAGGAGGTGTCAGGCCTGGGAGCTGACAGTCCTAGAGCACATTCATTCCTGAGGTAGGCTAGAAGCATCCTGGGATGCTGGGTACTGTGGACACTGTGCGCGTGCGTGCGTGCACACACACACACACACACACACACACACCCCTCACCTGAGGATGAGGGAGGGAGCTCCTGGAGCAGGCTGGCTGGAGGCCTGCATGGTTCACTGTGTCTTCATGGGAGCAGCCCTCGGCCTGGGGGAACCATTAACTCACATGTGTGCCAGTATCTTGGGGGCAGGGTTTCTTGGATCCATCTTGTCCTTCTAAGATTTTTTTGCCTTGAGTTACCAGTAGGTCATAATGGGGACAGAAGCCATTGTGGAGCTTTATCCCAACCTGGCAAGCAGAAATGACTGCATCTCACTGCTGTTCTGAGGCCCCCTGGCACAGAGGGTGATCCTGTCTATAGCCCCTGCCAATATAAGTAAACTGTGGGATAGGCAGAGGGTCAGAAGAATAGGGAAACTTCTGGAACTAACTTGAGCCACCTCCTGCCTACAGCCCTGATGTAGGTTCGCCCTCCTCCTCTTGATCCTGAAGGAAGCCATCAGCAAAGAGCTCCCATGCTCAGTTGTCTGGTGAGTCACACAAATGCCTGGACAAGTCCACTTCAGGCAGCCTGGTCTTCCGGTGACCAGGACACCGAGACACACTGTAAACAAAAGGAGAAATAAGAAAGGGGATATTGGTGAGGAGTTGCAGGCGCAGAAATGACCCAACAGCAGTTACATTACCAAATACCCACCCAAGCACGGGTAACAGCTCGAAATAGTAGAAACCTGCAGGCAGCGCAACAGGGTGGGTGTGTTCTTTTCAGGTTGCTAGGTTGGTCTCTGCTTTTTCCCAGTGGCTGAGCTGGTCTAAGAACATCTCTTTGTAGATGTTCTTATATATGATGGTGGAGGGAGATTAGTGAATCTGGTCCATTTCAGGGACTTCCTGAAACTGTTGAGTTGTCTACTTCCTGGGATTAAGGCACATCCCTGTGAGATGGAATATTTCACTTTGCCTTAGAATATCCTGTTTTGAGGAGCTTCCCTCAAAGACGGTTTGTCTCAGAGGGAATTGTTACACTGTAATGTCTGAACACTGGGTCCTAAGCTGGTGGCACTGTGTTGGTATTTTGTGAAACCTTTAGAAACTGAAGCCTACCTGAAGAACCCCAAGGTTTACAGAGCCCAGCCCTGTTTCCTGTTCACTCTCTGCTTCCTGTTCTATGGAAATAGGAGGCGTTGAGGCACTTCCATAGCCCTGCTTGCCGCCACCATGCCTTCTCCCCTCCCTATAGACTATTTCTTCTCCAACCATGAGAGCAAATCAATCCTTCCTTTAAGCATCCTGGGGCAGAGTGCAGGTTGGCACCTCCTTATCCTCAAGGACAATCTGTGAGTGGCCTTTTGCATGTATGGCTAGAGCGGGTCAATCATGTGCAATATCAGACAGTACGATGAACAGTGTAAACTCAGAATCCTCTTGGAAACCTCTTTAGTCCAAGCAAGGCTCTGCAGGGATCAGGTACAGGTGACCAAGCTGGACTGGGGTCTCTGAGCAGATGTCCACATATGGCAGGTCTTAGGGGGCAGACTGGAGAGAGACCATGCAGGTGCAGCCTCCTGGAAAAGCAGAAAATCCAACTCCTCCTTGCTCACCGAGCCAGCCCCGCCCCGCCCCCAAGGCCTGTTCCTGTTCCACACAGCTCAGCACTGAAAGAAAGGCGACATCAAAAAGCAATAGCATCCTGAGTGAACCATTACAGCCTGAAAGGCCACAAAACTCAAAACTAAGCAATAAAAACCTCTAGC
Source organism: Mus pahari (assembly GCF_900095145.1). NCBI lineage: Eukaryota > Metazoa > Chordata > Mammalia > Rodentia > Muridae > Mus > Mus pahari. The sequence goes on from NC_034592.1 coordinate 162,013,032, forward strand.
TGCGTCTTTCACCGTAAGGATCCAGCTTATGGCAGCTCTGTTCCTTCTGTGCCTTGGGGAAAGCCTCAGTCATGCTAAGCACGTGGGCTTCTCTTGGGGAAAAGTGGGCCTGCTTATCACATTCAAGGGTGGGGACTATCAGAGTGGGAGCCCTGTGCTACAGACACCCAGAGATTGTACTCTGTAAACCCCAAGGCCTGGGGACACCTGGGGATGATGGGCCACTCAGTTCCCATCTTCTTATCTGCATATATTAAGGTCTCAGCCCCTGATGCTCCCACTACACTACCCCTCCTTTAACAGCGTGATCACTGGCAATCAGACCAGTGGCCTGAGAGGGAAATGGAGGCAGGCAGCAAGTAACACAGCGAGGAAGTTGAACCTGGCTACCAGGCTACATGATCTCCTCTGGTGGGGCAGAGGAGGGAGCACATGTCTATATGTGCCCAGATATGCAGGCCCAGAGCCCAGTTTGAACACATCTCAACCCCACTCTTGTTCCTGGCCTGCCCCCCACACCTCCACGGCTCCCCCGGCCCCACAAGCCACAGCATAACCTAGAGGACATGTGACAGGTTAAGAGCCTCACTAGAAGTCAGAGCTTCTAGAAGCTGAACTAGGCCTAGAACATTCATATCCTCTGCCCCAGTGTTCTCTAGTAGCATTCATCCTGTGGACCAGTCCTCCCTCCCCAATAGACCAGTCCTCCCTCCCCAGTGAACCACTCCTCCCTTCCCAGTGAACCACTCCTCCCTTCCCAGTAGATCAGTCCTCCCTCCCCAGTGAACCACTCCTCCCCAGTAGATCAGTCCTCCCTCCCCAGTGTACCATTCCTCCCTCCCCAGTGGTATGTGCCTCCCTCCCCAGTGAACCATTCCTCCCTTCCCAGTAGATCAGTCCTCCCTCCCCAGTGGTACGTTCCTCCCTCCTCAGTGGACCACTCCTCCCTTCCCAGTGAGCCAGTCCTCCCTTCCCAGTGGAACGCTTCTCTCTCCTCAGTGGAATGCTCTCCCTTCCCAGCCTTCCACATCCGTCCCATCTATCCCCCATCTTTGTCTCTCCACGTTCATGTGAACACCTGAGCTGATGTCTGTTTCCAATGAAAAATAATCAAAGCTGTGACAGCCCCATGAGGCTCAGTACTGTGCCGGCTTACATAACTAACTTCTCAAATTCCAGGAAACAATCCCATAAAAATCCCTAATTTTCTAAGAAGGGAATCCAGCTTCCAAGGGGTCCGTGCTTATTTGGTGGAAGAGCTGCTAAACCCAAACTTAGACTCCAGCTCCTAAAGGCAGCCAGGGTCCGGGGTCAGCCTTCATTCTGCCCTGAGTGCAGAGTTCAGAGAAGCAACTTGGCCATCTTCCTCTATACTGGCACTCCAACCACACTGCCTGCCCTAGGGACACAGGCCACACCCCTCCCTCCCTTGTCTCTCTCCAGTCTCTGTCACTGTGAGCTGAGCCGAGCTGAACACCCCTGGCCTCCAGCTACAACAGGAAGGCCTGCGGGTATGTGTTCTGTCCTCATTAAACAAGCAGCATTTAATAACCATAATTAATTCACTGTGCTGTTCCCATAAATCAGACACATTAGACAGAAGTCAGCAGACGCTGTGATAAAGTCACCAGGCATCTTGATCATTAGAGACTTGTGGTGCGAGGATTCGCTGCACCTGGTCCTGGCTTCGTGCACCCCTCTCTGCAGTCCTACAGTGCTTCAGGCTGCCGGGGGCTGTGCGCTTGGCTGTCTGAACACGGACTTGTTTGTGGGATCCCCAAGGGCCTCGTGGAGTTCCCCAGTGTCTTATAATCTCCTAACTGGGTGTCAGACTTTGAGCCATAGGAGTTCCTGTGGACAGCCAGATGCCCACACAGTGTTTGGCAGTACAAGCTAATGGCCCCTTTGTTTCCCTCTCTACATCCTTGCAGCCCAGCAGGGTGCCTGCGCCTGCACCTCAGCTCAGCACAGCCCATGGATGGCCTCTTCTTTCCCTCCAAGTCCCTCTAAGCAGTGGGTTTTACAAGAGAGTCTCAGGCAAGAAAACAGGGATGAGAACAGCAGAGCGGATGAAGTGGCACAGGAGGATCCTGAAGCCTTTCAAGCTATGGTGTTTGTTATCTCTGCTTCCGGGCTTAGCCTCTTCCATTCTAGGGAGCAGGGTGGGAAATATGTGGATGGAGTAGCTCCAATAAACCTGTGTGTGCTCAGGCCCTGCTCCGCGATGGTGCTCCACCATGATGCTCCACCTTAGTGCTCCACCATGATGCACTGCCTTAGTGCTCCACCGTGGTGCTCCACCCTGGCCACAACAGCAACAATAGCAGCAGATTGCGCTGTTGTGCCCTTCCTCTGTGCCAGAGCCAGTGGAGACACACCGTCAGTCTGAACAACTCAGCACTTTGAGATACTTTCCCTTCCTCCATTTCACAAATGACAAAAGTGAGACACAGAGAGGTAAAGAAACTCATCCAGGATCACACAGCAGAAAAGCATGGGAACCGAATTTCAACTAGGCAACTGGGCCTGTGTGCGAGAAATGCTTAGGTGTATGTGTGCTCCCAATGGTGTGAGGAGTGCTCAGGTGCGTGTGGAGTCAGGAGACTCTTCTGGGCTTTCTCTGGTTGCTCTGTTCTTGGTGCTTTGTGCAGAAGGGCCATGAGGAGTGCATAGGCCTGTGTTTCCCTGGTCAGTAGAACAGACCTGATTCCAACTGCATGCTAAGAGTAAGTGAGAGTTGCCGGTGGCTTAGGCAGCATCCGAACCTCCCGGAGCTGTCTATCGTATTCCTGTATTCCACAGAAAATCACTCCTGGCAACAATTCCTGGGGAAGCAGAACCCTGTTTCTCAGAACGGGAGGAACCCTGGGGTTTGCTGGCTGTCTGGTCTGAGTTGGTGCGCTCCAGGTTCAGGGCCAGACCCTGCCTCAACAGATCAGGTAGAGAGTGTTTAAGGATGACACCTGATGTTGGCCTATGACTCTGCCCGTCAAACATACATGTGTGCCTATGCATATACGAATGCACATACCCACGAGAGTACATGCATATACCACACACACAAATATAACACGCACATGCAAAGCACAAAAGATCTGCTGATGCCCACTGGAGGAATAAAGTGATGTGGATGGAAGGAGTTCCTAGAAACGAATAGCCGCAGTGCCTGAACAAAAAGGCTCCTGGCAAATAAGCTGGATACTTGGAATTACTCCCTCCAGCTCACAGGGGTGGAGGCAGGAGATAACGCCTCAGTCTCTCGAGGAAGAGGACCACCACAGGTGCTGCGGCCAGCAGGGAGGTCAGACCCACGAAGCTGCCCGTGCAGCTTTGCCTGCTATCCGTCCATCAGGGAAGCTATGTCAGCCACTGGCTGGCCAGGGTGCTTGCCACTCACCCCGGAGACTGTCCTTGCACTGCGTGACTTTGACAAGTCAAGTGTGACACTAATTTTTTTTTTAATAAGTCTGAACCTTTGAATTGGCTGAGAAGAAGTCATATCCCCAGAGGGCCGGTGTGGCTCCAGTCAGTGCAGGATATGCCTGGGGATATTAACAACTCCCTGAAGCCTCCTCCGTGTCTGCCACAGTCTGAGGCCGGAGGATCTGCCAGTCTCACTGCTTGTCTGACCTCTGCAGGGAGCAACTCCCGGCATGCTCGTATTTATTCATTTTTGATGAGTTGTGTGCACAGCCAAGGGCCGCCAATTGACCTTACAGTGCACCAGTGTGACAAAATGTTAGATTTATCTCTGACCTTTGGGTCTGTGCAAGCAGCTGGTGGCCTCGTGGGCTAAGTCTGAACAAGTCTCGGCCTGAGCTGCATCCTCCGTTGCCTGGTGTCTGGGACTCTCATCACAACTATCTGTAAAATCAATGGGAAAGGTAGGAGTCAGAATCAGTGGGTCCTGTCAAGTGGGCGTATCCCTCCCGTCAGGGAAGGAGCTAAGGGACCATCTCAGTGCCCTCCCCAGCCTCAGACAGCAGATGCTGTGCTGTGCAGATGCTGTGCTGTGCAGATGCTGTGCTGGCCGGTGAACCAATGCGTTTTCCAGAATGGTGCAGACAGGGGCTACCTCCACCCACTGGCCAGCTTGCAACCGTGGTCCTCCCCACAGACTCTTCTTGATGGTGCTCCAATTCAAGAGGACCCAGTGCAGGTGGGATGTTGCATCTGGTTATCAATAGCATATGTGCATGGGACATGCTCTGAGAATGAAGCCTGAGGGTGCAGTGGCAGACTGAGTGGGGAGGGCCAGGAAGGACCAAGTCATGAACGCCCAGGCCACCTGAAATTACACCCTTAAAGCACGCACTCCCTTTCCAGATACAGCTAACAGGTCAAGGCAATGGAGTGCAGCCCAGAGTAGCCCCAAAAGCAGCAATGTGGACTTTAGGAATGTGTAGACCCAGGGGCCTTGGTGACCCCATCAGGAAGAAATTGTTTCTTGTGTTGACTGGGTTTTCTGCCTTTCATGTGGATCCTCGGCTGCTCCTAGAAACTGAACCTCACTGGCATCAACTGTCCCCTCCCCATCAACTCCAGAAAACTGTGGAGAATGAGAGTCATCTGTTCAGGCATGGCAGGGTGACCTCTAACCTGTTCATGAGGGTTTAGGTCCTTCACTGGGTAGGCTAGGATCACATGTCCTCCAATGGGCCAAGGATGAGGTCAACCCACCCAACCAAATGGATTGAGAGGGCTTTGGAGGCCCCTATGGATCCTGGAGTCACTGTCAACTTGAAGATAGAGATATCAAAACTGAATCGTCCCCTCTCCCAAGAGCTGTGGCATGCAAGCTCAGACACAGGAGGCTGGAGAAAGCCATTCAGTCAAGGCAAAGCTGAAGAAGCCTTTCAGGGTCCTGTGACCATCCTAATGTTGTGAAAAGTTATGCATGACTCCCTCTGGTGATTTAGGATAGAATGTAGGTAATGGGTCAGGTCTGCAGG
>NC_034592.1:162019683-162023202 GCF_900095145.1 Mus pahari
CCATGTGTGCAAGGGCGCTAGGCAGGTTCTCGGGTCCCTAGCCATGTGTGCAAGGCGCTGAGCAGGTTCTCAAGTTCCTAGCCATGTGTGCAAGGATGCTGAGCAGGTTCTCAGGTCCCTAGCCATGGATGCGAGGGCGCTGAGCAGGTTCTCGGGTCTCTAGCCATGTGTGCAAGGGTGCTGGGCAGGTTCTCAAGTCCCTAGTCATGTGTGCAAGGGCACTGAACAGGTTCACAAGTCCCTAGCCATGTGTGCAAGGGTGCTGAGCAGGTTCTCAAGTCCCTAGTCATGTGTGCCAGGGCGCTGGGCAGGTTATTGGGTACTGAGCAGGTTCTCGGGTCACTAGCAAGGACTGGAACATTAGTAAGAAGAATGGGAGAAAGCAATGGGGCCCCTGTGAGCAGCTGTGACTGAAGCTTCCCTGTGTCTCTGCAGACAGCGGTCTGTCCCTTGTTGATAAAGGGCTAAGAAGGGAATCAAGGCAGCCCCAGGTAGGGGGAGGGAAGAAACTCGGATTGAGTGTGTGGTTGGTGTCTGTTCCTGGCAGTAAGAAGGAACCTCAAGAGACATGTGTGGGCTGTGATGGCGTGCAGGACAAGACCAAAGACGTGTGATGGTGTGGAGAAACGTGAGGACCTGTGTGTAGCTGAGTGTGTGAGCCAAAAGTGAAGGTCGCCCATTTGATCCAGGGTAAAACACTTCCTGGCTTGGACCTCTAGGAACTAGAAGACACTAGCGTGCATCTCTGGCTGCACCCCAGTGCTCCCGGTCTAAGCGGAAGGTGCACTGGGAAGATGGAGTTCCCCTGAATGTCCAGGTCCCAACTCACAGAACCAGGGATATGTAGCCTCCCGTGTCACAGGACTCATATGATAAAGAACTCTGAGATTAGGATGTGACATGGAGCCATCGAGTTGGATCTGAGCACAATCCAAGGTTTCCTTGTGAGAGAAGGGAGGACAGGGAGCACAGAGTCATGAAGGTAGCAGGAGAGGCCGGTGGGACACAGGAAGCACAGACAGAGTCATGAGGGTAGCAGGAGAGGCCAGTGGGACACAGGGAGCACAGACAGAGTCATGAGGGTAGCAGGAGAGGCCGGTGGGACACAGGGAGCACAGACAGAGTCATGAGGGTAGCAGGAGAGGCTGGTGGGAGATGGGGAGTAGGAGATTCCCCCCCAAAACCACTGAGCGAGGACAGGGCCCTCCTTGAATGCAGCCCCAGGAGACCTTCTCTGTCATCTCGTCCCCAAGCAGTGCTCTGATGCTCCCAGCCCTGGATCTGAGATTGTGTGTTCATGTATCCACAGGTACTTTAAGACCCTCTGGGCCTCTCTGATCACGGCTGCATCTCCTTCTCTGAGGTAGTTACCTGAAAGAATATAGACAAATCCTGGGGCAGCATCCTCCTCTGACTTCTTTTCCTGTCTCCACCGTAAAGAGACTCTGTGAGAGGATGCAGTCCACCCAGGGCTGCGTCGTGCATCCCTGGCCAAAAGAGATCATGAGAAGCCTGGCAAGTCTCCCCCACCTCACATGGATGCTAGGATTGGTGTTCCCATGAACAGCTTCACCCTTCCCAGGGTTTTATTATGCGGTGTGTATGCAGCCCAAGGCCGCTGCTCCTCAGTGTTCACTGTCTCCCGCAAGCAGGGAGGGCCAGCCTGGCAGGTTCTCTAGTCTGTTCTCACATCTTCCGTTCATAGTGCTCTCAGGACACATCCTGAAATAAATTCAGGACTATGGGGCTACCCACAGAGCAAATAGCACACTCAGGTTGCCCCCGCTGCTACAGGGAAACTAAGCCACATCTCTCTTCTAGACCATGGGACACAATAGGACAGAGGCCAGAGAGAATGCCCTTCGGGGAATTTAAGTTACATAACCATCTTGCCTAGTGGACTGCTCAAAGCTCACACTTTTCAAGCCTAAGTTACACCTTAACAGGAATGAGTCTCATCCAAGGAAGGGATTGAGCCATGTCAGCTGTTCATGAGGGGAGAGGTATAGACAGCTTCTGAGATGCAGGCGGAAGATGCCCAGATTTCATCCAGATAAGCTCTCCTTAAGACTACGTGGCCAACACAGGCCAACCAGAGCAGAGTAAGGGTCAACCAGAAGAGAGTGAAGAGGAGCCCAGGGGTGGGGGTGCCTTCTAGAAGGAAAAACAACCCTATAGAACTGGGGAGAGTGATCCAGCCAGGCCTCTGATAGAAGGTGCATGTGAGTTAAGAGGGTGTTAGCTAAAAGACTGGGAACAAAGTACAGAAGATCATGGGTGGAAGATCTTGTGCCAGTCATGGGAAACAGGAGACTCAATTCCAGGGACCCGGGAGTAGGGTCAGGACAGCCAAGCTCTGAGAGCCATTTTCCTGCCATTGGCTCACGGAGGTGGAAATTTCCACACGTATGCTGCCCTTGGCACTCTGAGTTCTCCAGAAGTCACAGTTAAAAGATTGCAGAGATCAGAGAGAATCCATTCTAATTTCGCATTTTACTTAATTCAGTGGGTTTGAAATGCTGTCTCAGTGTACCGTCAACGTAACTGCTTGTAAGCGGTTGACACTTGGGAAGTCTGCAGATCCCCGGTGTATGCGCCACACCGTGGGACCTCCCAGCTCAGCTAAGCTGTCCTGTGAGACTTTCCCTAGGGAGACAAGAAGAAACATCAACCCACCCCAGACAGGGCACCTGAGAACAAAGGAGCAATCCCACCAAATCCGACTTGGTGCAGCGAAGGGCTTACTGAGTGACTAACAGTAGCGTGGAGGACCCGAAGGTAGATGTGTCATCGGAGAGCCCACTGGATCTGGTGCCACCTCACAAAGTTGCAAGCCTGGCACTCTCTGCACCTCATGAAGGCACCCTGAGTCTTGTGAGCCTGTCTTCCCTCCAGGAGAGAGGGAGCTTCCATTTGGGGGTAGTTATTATACAATATTGTGTTCTCCAGTTTCAGTGGCTCTGAAGCTCCACCTAGCAAGACGTACAATGAAGCCTCAGACCCCCCCCCCCCTCAGGATTAAAGGCACATGGTGACTGTCAGACCTGCCTCCTGGTCCTGCTGCCTCTTATGTAGTCAAGTTTGGCTGGCTCACACCCACACCCCTTCACTTAGCTATTGCCTATGACTTTTGCCCTTGGGTTAAACTGACTGAGCAGTCGCAGGAAGCCCCAGAACCTAACACCCTGAGATAATCCTGCCAGGCCCTTCAGGAGAGGCCCTGGTCTCCGCCAAGACAAAAGGGGGAAGGGGGAGCCATGGTACCATCTGGCACAGGCAAAGGGCTGCCACCGCAGGCTCCTACTTCTGGGTGTATGGTGTGGGGTGGTGGGACAGCTCAACACACCACACCCCTGCATAGGAGAAAGAAGCATCTATCCTGTAGGGGTCCTGGCTTGGTTCAGCTCACCTCTGGCCCCTTTCCAGACATTTCTTACCTGACCCCGCCTGTAGTCAGGCCCTGTCTGTCCTCCTCCATATCTTCCACATCCTCCCCCTCCTCTCCTCCTCCTCCCCTCC
>NC_034592.1:162023627-162025405 GCF_900095145.1 Mus pahari
CTCCTCCTCCTCCTCCCCTCCTCCTCTTCCTCCTCCTCCTCTTCTTCCTCCTCCTCCCCCTCCTCCTCCTCTTCCTCTTCCTTCTCCTCCAGAGCAGCACAAGCTCCGCATGCTGTCTGGACTGGCTCCACAGATGCCTCTAGATGTAACCAGCATGTACTTGTGTGGCCAGGAGGCACCAATACCTGGAGGCCTGGTTGACATATTCAAGAGCCTGGATAGGGCAAAAGAGCAAACGAGGCTGCAGAGCATGCAGTGTGGGCAAGACCTCTGGGGCATCAGGCTGCAGAGCATGCAGGGTGGGCAAGAGCCCTGGGGCATCAGGCTGCAGAGCAGAGGGAAAAGTGGGTGGCTCCCACATCAGGCATGATCACCACGGTAAGGAGTGGACCGTCGGCCACTGGCTGGACGCCCAGCAGGTTGAGAGCTTCTTTCAGACCACCAAGTCCTTACTTCTGACCAGAGCAGAGCAGAAGCAACGCCCCACCCCCTGTACCAGCTTGGCAGAGGGGCGAACGTCTCGGTGTTGCAGGAAGGGGGCATGTAACCTACTTAAGACGACAACCCCATGTGATACATTAGCAGCACCGTTTGCTGGCTGAGAATGTGCTAAATGAGCAACGCCAAGGGTGTACAAGGAGAGAGCCAGATCTGTCTCTTCATTAGGACCTTCCAGCCACACTTCAACAGCACCCAGCAGACTCGGAGGTTTTGTTAATGCGTGATGGTTGGTGCTAATGCACAAGCTTGAAAATATACAGCTTTCTTAAAAAAAAAAAAAATCAACAGCACTTCGCACATCATTTTCCCCAGCAATTCAAACTGGCTTTTTCTGTGCAGGTCCTTCCCGGATGAGTCCAAGTGTAGAGAGGTTGGTATAACCCATGAGATAGCAGTGGGCTACAGAGAAATGCACAGGTGGTAGGGAAGGCAGTCCATGCAGACAGTACACAGGTGACAGGTGTGTGGGCGGTAGATACATGCCTGTACCTGTGTTAGATACACACCACCCACAGGTGAGAGCTGAGTGCACAGATGCAGATGTATAGACACAGATAGAGACCTGTCACTTTTGCAAGCTATGGTCTGCTTAGTTCAAAGTCCTTGCAGGAGAATGTGGTCAGGAGAGCTATAGTTATGGTCACAGACATTATGTGGTGTAGACTGTGGTAGACACCCTGATGGCCCATCACCAGGAATGAACATGACTGCCAAGCTGTGCTTAGCATCTGTTAGTCACATGTGTCACAAGAGCTAATGGCCACCAAGTAGGAGGCTTCAAACAGCAGGAATGTGTTCTCTCACAGTCCTGGAATCAAACATTTGAAATTAAGGTATTGTTAGAGTTAGTTCCTCTGGGGCACCACAGGAGTCTGCTCCAAGTCTTTGTGCAGCTTCTGATGGCTCTGAAAACTCTTGAATTTTCTTGTCTGCAAAAGCGCTGCCCATCCTCCCTGTGCCCTCTTCTCTGCCGTCCTGAGTTCTTGTCTTCCCTCCCAAGGATGTTGGCCCTGATTGACAGCCCGCCCTGATCAGCACAGCCGCACTGCCGTTGATCAATCACATCGGCACATACTGAATGGGGAGATGTTTCGATGCTGGTCACACAAGCGCAAGGACCTGAGTTTGTGACCCCAGCACTGGTAAGGCAGGTTACAGGAGGGTCCCTGGAACTCACTGGCCAGTGAGCCTACCTGAATCTGTGAGTATCAGGTTCAGAGACAGACGGAGAGAGAAGAGGAGAGAGAGAGAGAGAGAGAGAGAGAGAGAGAGAGAGA
>NC_034592.1:162025460-162046652 GCF_900095145.1 Mus pahari
CAGAGAGAGACAGAGAGAGACAGAGAGAGACAGAGAGACAGAGAGAGAGAGACAGAGAGAGACAGAGAGAGACAGAGAGAGACAGAGAGAGAGAGGAAGACACCAATGATGGCCTCTGGGTTCCATAGATGAGCTGCACACATGCACACGCACACACACACACACCACATACCACACAATATACACTACACATGTGTGCATGCATACACTCAGGCACATTTTAGCAGTTAGAAATATAGCAAGTCTCTATGCCCGCCTAGCTGTTTTGAACTACCTGTCTTACCAGCAATGGGAAGAGGGGATCTGCTATCTGCAGCAGACTACTAGAGCTCTGGCTGCATCTCCATGAAACTAGGTTCTCTTAGGACGGGGGCTAGGGTGGCCCATTTCTTCCCTTCTCTTCCCACCCATTCTCCATCGAGGAAGGCATGCTGAGCATCTCTGAACAAATGCTCAGACCGTGCCCTGTGTCCGTCCACAAACCCAGCAATGGTGTCGCTGAGGAGAGCGTGCGTGGGCCCTCTAATATCCCGGGACGCTTCTCAGCGGGGGAAACACCCACCTCCTATGCTAACAGCTTTTCCCCTCTTTCAGCCACATAACCCTGAGGCATAATTTAATGTGAATTACCTACAAATTGTATACAGTGCTTTGCAGCTAGGAAGCTTTTTGCAGGGCTCGGTATAAATTTTCTCCTTTGTCCAAATCCTACAAAATCCTCTTTCTGAATTGTTAAGATTTTTCTGCCATGCATAAAAATGAGGCTTAAATCACCCAAAAGGTGACAGAAAGGCATTAGACAACTCTTGGAGCCTCACACATACAAAATGGTGCATACATTCTGAGGCAAGTCAGCGTCAGGCCTTAACCAAGCGGATGGGAAAGCTCAACCTTGGCAGCGGGCAGGAAGAGAACCACGGCCATAGTGGAAACCTAAGTCCTCAGTGACTGGCCCAGAGAACAGGCTGCCCCCTACAGGTGTTTCCTGGAAACACTTCAGAGGCTAAGATGGGTGCCCCTGAGCTGAACATCAGGAAGCCCGGTGGCAATGTCAGCAAATAGTTCCTGTCATTCATTTCACACTCCATCAGCCTCCTGTGCAGAAGAAAACATTGGAAAGTGTTTTCATGTTCACATTGAGGATGGCAGGATGTAGGGCTAAAGCAAGTCATTCTGGAAGTGGCCCCAGTGTTTCAGCTGCTAAGCGATTTCAGTAGCTCTCATCAACATCAAACTGCTGAGTATATGCCTCCATCCTAAGTCCTGGGATCTGGGAGGTCCCAACCTTTAAGGCAGATGGATGGATGCATGGATAAATGCACTTGGTCTTAGCCAAACTGATAAGAAGGAGTGGATGGGTAAATGGATGGATAGATTGATACATGAGGTTGTAAAGGGAAGGATGGATGGATGATGGATGGATGGATGATGGGCAATGGATGAATGAAAGATAGATGGGCGAGTGGATGATGGATAGATGGATGATGGATGGATAGATGGGTAGATGATGGATGGATGGATGATAAATAGATGATGGATGGATGGATGGTGGATGGATGATGGACAGATGGATGAGTGCTTGTGTGAGGAGGTATATGGATGAATGTGTCAATGAATAAATAGAATGGAGGAAAAGGATTCATTAAAGATTCATTATTGATAACAACTGGAAGAAGTGTGGAATTTGCCTACACCACCTCTCCCCAGATCCCTCCCTGGAGAAAGCCTGACAGTTCTGGCTTAGTCAGGAGAACACATGGGAAACCCCAGAAGGGGACACCAGATTACTCTCAGGTTTTCAGTTTACAGCATTTGCTATGGAACGGGGTTGAGACACCATGAGTGAATCTCTAGAAAGCATACCTTGGCTGCCACCACTCTTTCTTCAGGAAAATTCCCCACAAGAAAACAAGTGTAAACGCACACTGAATGGTCTCCCTCGGCCACTTTTCAAAAAATCTAACACCTTTTTTTTTTATATATAAAGATAAAAATGACAGACTAGAGTCTATTAAAGAAAACATAAAGTCACCATGTCATTCGGTGCTGGCAACGGGAGCTTGCTTTGTATGACTTTGACACAATATTTTCTTGCAGAAATGTGTTGGTGTGAATTTATACTCTGGGAACAAACGTGCAGGGAGTGACTAAGTACACACAGCTGTATTTCCTCATCGACACAGCACAGGGCATATGATAAATCTCGAGATCCATATGTTTGTCTTATAAAATTCTGATCTTTGCAACTAGAAAGAACAGATGTGTGACTGGAGAGGAGAAGCAACCACCAGAGGCAAGAATGGGTTTTGGAGGCCGTCTGCTGACAAAATCCTGTCCAGCACGTCCAATCTTGCTTGCAGAAGTCACACCTTGGGCTCTCCCCTGGAAGGTGATAGGCAGGTGCCCCCAGGGGCGTGGCTAAGTGGGTAAAGACTGAAAGGTCATACTAACCCTCTAGTCCCTACTGTCTCGGGGAGCCTAAGATAAAGAACCATGTTCATAGAAAGTTGCCAAAATAGTGAAATACATCCTCTACATGCTAAAAAATGATGTTGAAAATAAGTTTTACATTGCATTTGACTTTACCCTGGTATAAAAGCCAATGGTGTTGGAGCGATGGCTCGGTGGTTCTCAGTGGAGAACTGGCTGTTCTTTCAGAAGATCTGGATTCGATTCCCAGCACATACCATCTGTAACTCCGGCTCCAGATATACATGCTCAGACATACATGCAGAGAAAACACCCACCTACAAAAGCCAGTGACAAAATTCAGGTACAATTTACTGTCCTCTCAGCTTGAGTCAGCTGTGAACAATGATCACAATCGAACCTTGTTTGCACGCGCGCACAGTGTCTCCGGCCTGGGTCTGGTGTGGGTGATGTCCTCCTGGCTCAGCCTTAGCACAGGAGATCGACAAGACCCATTACCTAGGGCATTCTTGATACCCAACTAAGGACATTCACACTGTCCTCCCAGCTGGCCTGGCCACCACTCACCCATTTCTTTTCTTCCTGCTTTTCTTCCTGTCTGAAAGCTTTGCCTCTTCTGAATATTTCATACAGTGGGTCACACAGCATGTGGATTTTATGCCTATTTCTCTCAGTATCCTGTTTGAGGTACATTTGTGTGGTTTTCTGAAGAGCCCTCCAGGGCTTCTGGTCTTCAGTCTTCCCCTGTTCACCAGTCTCTCAGAGTGTCTTAGCCTTAGGATCGGTGTGAAAAGTGGGGTGACAGCCCCCCTCCACAGGCCTACTAGGGACTTCGGGTAACAAGTCTGGCACCAAGCCATTCCTCTTATGCTAGCCTCATAATTAACATTTTTGACACGCCCATCCCTCGTAAAGAGTGTGCCTCTTGCCAGACCAAGCTGGCCTCTCAGGCTGCTCTAGCCAGTTCTGGCCCTTGTCATCATGGGCCTTGTCTACTCACAATGACAATTTTATTTCTAGATGAACACTTGTCCCTGACAGAAGTTACCCCCACCTATCTGCTTTCCTGAATTGGGGCACCAAGAAATCTATACTTTCAGAGTCACAAGACTCCAGTCCTCCCGGAGTGAGCAGCTAGCAGGTAGAAATGCCTCCACAGCCCCCTTTCTGTCTACTCCTCCATGTTAAGTGCAGGCAGGACACACCAGCCTGTGGAGTCTCAACACATTGGCACCCTCACCAACTTGACAATCAACCCAGATGGTCTGGTCCTCCCAAGCCCTCTCCCTTCCCTCAGAGAACAGGTACACAACTCTTGAGGAGTCAGGTAAACACTACAGTGCTCTCAGATGCACAGGCATGGTGACCACTGCAGAGACCTCATATGTGCAGAAATGGTTTTCTTCTGGTTAAAATACACTAGTGGAGTCTGCATGAATTCACATACATATATCTCTGCCAAGAGCAGGAGAGTCTTGCCAGCTTTTCCTAAAGGAGTCAGGATTTCTGAGAAACTCCTAGAGTTCTACAAACTGTCTTGAATCAGATGACAACCAGTGTCCTGGCAGAGACATTTACCTACCTGGCTGAGCAGCTGTGTGTGTGTGTGTGTGTGTGTGTACTTATATTTGTGTATATGTATATATGAGTGTGTGCATGTGTATGTGCATGTGTGACAGGAGATCCAGAGGTAAGCAGCAGTCCTAGAATGAGTGTGTCTGGATATGTGTGTTTACACATGTGTGAGCATGAGTGTGTATGTGATTGGAAGTATGGGGTAAATAGAAACTCCTAAGTGTGTGTACATGTGTGTGTGGTATGTGCAAGGATACATGTGCAGGTATAACTTCGTTCTGCTTAATGAGAACTCCAGGGGCAAGTAGGTGCTTGTGTCTTGTGTGTGTGCATGTGCCTATGCACATGTATATGAGTATGCATGCATGAACATGCACCTGTGCATATGGGTATGGATGTGTGTGCATGAACACTAACAGAGGGTAACTGCCTTCCTAAAGAATCCCCTCAAGTAAGGTTCACCCCTCCCAGCAGCCAGCAATTGTACCCCCTCCAATGACAAGGTGTCATGTTATTCTAAAGTCTGTCACATCAACCTTAGAGCCCAGGTGGCACTTTCACTGAAAATCACAGGCGCCCCTCCCAACCCTGACCAGCCCCAGCATATTTAACAGGCCACTCAGGGTGTGCCTAGCAGCTCTGAAGTAGCCCCATACCCTCCCCAGCCCCTCAGATTTTTCTCTGTAACCCAAGTGACCAGAATGGATAGTCTTCTCTTTTTTTTCTTCTTTTGATGTGATTTGTGAGGAAGTTTGTTGGGGAGGCATGTACCCTCAACAGCGGCAGTCCTCAGAGGCTGCTGAGTGAGGGAAAGAATGAAGGCATGTGACAGGGACACTCTGAGGTACCAGGACACCCGTGTGGTGTGGCCCCTCCGTCTCTGATCACTGGAATTTGCTGACTCAAGCAGAGGTTCGACTGGTGACTTGTTTTAATTCCATGGAACAAGCCAGGGAGATATTTTAGGAGCAGCTTAAAGCACAAAGAACTTTATTTAAAAATAGACCTGGCAATGCAAAGTAGGCCAGGCTCTCTCCCTAGTGCACAGCAACACAGAGGAGCTCCTGCTCCCAGGTGAATCCTTCGCAAAAGCTCCTCCCTAAAGCCTCGTAGGAGAGTCTCAACAGGTAGCATTTGTTGCAGAAAGCACCTGCTAGTCCACACATGGTCCATGAGGCAAAATCTTCTTTTTAAAACACAAAGATTCATTCATGGTCCAGAGCCCAACCTTGAACCACAAAGGGAGTTTGGGGCTTGAGCTTTCTAGTGTGTGAATCTTCTCATAGCAGGAATTAGTTTACTTTACTTAAGGTCTGTGAATTTACCTAGTCATTTACCATGGATCTTACTAGTACAGTTGTCTTCAGCTGGTAGCCACCGAGGTAGAGCATAAGGCTGCTTGTCCCTCAGGCAGGACAAGTAAAGCGTGACATAAAACTGTCTCACATCATCGCCCACAGTCACCTCTAGCACACTCAGCCCTGGCACCTAACACTGGGAAAGAAGCCACATCTATACATAAACAAACATGCTGTGCAGTTTGGGGAATAATTTCCAGAAAAGTCTATGCATGCTCACTCATCAAACATGCAGTTCTTAACATTCTTCCAGTCCTGGCTGCTGGACACAGAGGAGCCAGCAAACCACATTCAGAGCATGGTTTAAGAATGAGTTGGTCAAGAAAGTTCAGTCAGGTTAATGCACTAAGTAAGTAAGACAAGTTCAGTTGAGTGGTTAAATTAAACTGGGGAGCTGAGTGAGCTCAGATAAACTTGTACATTCATCTTGTTCAAAATGATGTAGCAGCCATGTTCAGGATGTGTCACTTGGGAGGTAGACAAAACTGACCAAGTCAGGGTAGGACATGTACCCCTGTTACAGCCACAGGGCCCCAGACCTGTGTGCCAGGGCTATCTCTGAGTGCGCATAGCTTTTGCTAAGCTACACTGTTACTATTAGAGTGTTGAGAGTCAGCGGCAAGATACTTTGTGTTCTCATTCAGCTGGTCTGTTCTCAGCCTCATTGGTCCACAGAGCTACCCAAACAGCCCACCCTGCCTTTGCCTTCCCCATGGGCTCACCAGCCAGGCCTAGGGATCCAGTGTCTGTGTTCAGGGAAGCTTCTGCAATAGCTGTTGCTCTTTCGATTGTGGAAGCCAGAGCAAGCTCTGCCAATTCTTGGCCTGGCTCGTCTGCTCGACAGTACCTCTCAGTCCTGACTGTGAGAGAGATGGTTGTTTCTGGTGAGGTCTTGTAGATGTGTGTGGGAACTGAGGCACAGAGCAAGCCAACACGGAGTGATGTTGGCTCCAAACCTGCCATACACCCCACACAGTGCCACTTCTATCATGGTTTCTGCCACGTGCCCAGGTCTTCATAGCCCTTCCAGGGTCAGGTATTTCCAAGGAATCAACTCTCCTCCTTTTTAATTTCAGTTCCTCTGTCTGCTAACGAAACTCACAGGTACAACACAGGAATATTCCAAACCCACAGCTGTATGACATGGTGGGGGAGATGTTCTGGTAATTGAACCACTGCTGAGGACACCCCCGTGAGTGTTCGTCACACAGAGTCAAAGTGTGTGCATATAGTATGTAATGATCTTTCAAAATTAAAATTATGCTATCTTTGCAACCAGCTCTCGCTTCCCCGTGTGCCATGAGACAGTACCGCCACCCTACACGGGGAGAGTTTCTCCTGCTTGTGAGTGCTGTGACACACACCACAGCTTTATCAGAACAATGACTGGAAACCTCGTGGTCATGTGGTCACAGAAGCATCTGACTGGATGTAGCATGTGACCAGGAGGAAGCTGTGTATGTACAATGATTGGGGCTGAGTGAGTTCTGGGAACCCAGGGCCAGCAGTGTTGGGTATGGGGCAGCTGTGTCCTCTCTGGCTGCTCACGCCCACCTGCCAGAGCCTCCTTTCTCCCTGAGCAATGCCCTGTATTCCTTTGCAGGATCTGTGCAAGCTGCAGTGAGCCTTGGCGGCTCTCTCTCTTGCGGTCTTCTGGCTTTGCTTTTGTTATCATAGTACCTGGCACAGATGACTTAGGAGAGGAAAGGGTAGTTTTGATTCAGTTTCAGAGGTGGGAAGAGTACAGTAAATCACCCAGTTCATATGACAACTGGCCAGGAAGCCAGTGCCCTCTTCTGGCGAGGTATGCATTCGATGCACAGGCGTGATACATGCAGGCAAAACTGCTCATATGCACAAAATAAAAATAAATTAATCTCTTTTAAAATTAAAAATAAAAAGACACTCTTTTAAAACATGGGACTTTTTCCTCCTGAGGTGCTCCACCTCTCTACCAGCTCAGAGCGGATGGCAGCCCGAGCCTGTCTCCCATGATTCACTGCTAGGCCAAATCTCTCAAAGCCTCTTCCCATGGGTTCCTCCCCAGGAACCCCCAAATGCAGAGGTCAGCAGCCCAGGGCTCTGGAAGAGAAGGCAAGGGAACCCAACATAGGCTTGAGTGTGTGTGAGTAAAGCCTGTGTGCTGCATAGGTACAGATGTCAGGTGTGTGTGTGTGTGTGTGTGTGTGTGTGTGTGTGTGTGCATGTCTGTGCAAAGGCACAGATCTTAGATGTGTTCAGGCTGAGACACAGATAACAGGTATACAGTGTATGTTATCTATATACAGGTAGCAGGTGTATATGTGTATTTTACAGCTATAGAGAGATATTAAGTATAGTTATATGTATACATGTGTGCATAGATTTAGATATTTTGGTATACATAGGTATATGTTTCTGAGTGGATTTGTGCACATATGTATGGATTCAGATATTAGGTGTATTTGTGTGTGTGTGTATTTGTGTGTGTCTATAGGTATAGATACCATATTAGGTATATGAAATCATTTATTTATTTGTGTTTGTATGTGTTTGTGCACATATGTAGGGACGTACATACCTTGGCACACATAAAAGCCAAGAAAGGCCTCCTCTATCAGTCTCTCCCATTCCTTTGAGACAGGGTCTCTCTGTGAACCTGGGGCTGTGTTTTCTTGGCTAGGTTAGAAGACAACACACCTGTTGATCCTCTTGTCCCTGGGCTTCAGGCATGTACAGATCACCAGCTTGCTACAACGGTTCTAGAATTCAAACTTCAGTACTCCTGGTTTCACACAAACACTAAATCAATGAGTTATTCCTCCATCCCCTAGGCATATACAATTTTAGACTTTATACAGGGAAATTTCTAAACATAAAAGTCTGATGAGAGGTAAAGGGGTGTGGAGTAGAGTGTGTGTTATATGTGAGAGGTGTGGGGGAGTGTGGGGTGTGAGTAGGTGTGTTGTGTGAGTGTGTATGGGGTTGTGAGTGTGGAGGGGTGTGAGTGGTTGGGAGTAGTGAGTGGGTATGTGGGTGTGAGTGGGTGAGTGGGTGTGAGTAGATATGAGTGGGTGTGAGTGAGTGGGTGTGCATGAGTGTGGGGATGTGAGTGAATGTGGGGATGTGAGGGGATGAATGGGTGTGGGGGTGTGAGTGGGTATGAGTGGGGAGGGTAGTGAGTGGATGTGAATAGTTGTGAGGGTGTGAGTGGATGTGAAGGTGTGAGTGGGTGTGGAGATGTGAGTGGGTGTGAGTAGGGGAGTGAGTGGGTATGAGTGGGGGAAATAGGGGGAATGAGTGAGTGTAAATGGTTGTGGAGGTGTGGGTGGGGAGAGTAGGTGTGGAGATGTGAGTGGGTGTGAGTGTGTGGAGTATGAGTGGGTGTGGGGTGTGAATGGGTATGAGTAGGTGTGAGTGGTGCGAGGGTGTGGGTGAGTATGCATGTGTGTGTGTGTGTGTGTGTGTGTGTGTGTGTGTGTGTGACTTAGTTTCATGTTTGTTTTTAGCACCTATATCCTTAGATTCAATTAATGGATTTATCAAAGGAGCCTTTACTTACTTCCATAGACACTGAGACATCTTCTTTCCATTCGGGCCAGGGTTGTCCTGAAAGGATCTGTCTTAGAGAGACAGGCCTGAGCCTAATCTTGCTTCAGGTTAAAGGAGAAAACCCAGAGGAGGAGAAAGCTGAGCATCTGATCTCTTGTGCGTGTGCTGCCAGGGATGTGTGAGCCACACTTCTTAATAAGCATTTATCGATCGAGCAGGAAATTTTCTCAGATCTGCATCCGTGTCTGCAAGTCCCCCGGTGCTGTAGGGATGGGGCGGGGCGTGTTTATAACAACTCTCCACCATCACAGAGCCCATCTGTGTGCTGCGTGACTCAATTTGCAGTCACTTATACACATCTCTGCAGCAATTGATCAGAAAAATTGATTTAGATTCTGTTTTAATACCCTATTTTCTACTGGCAGTCAGTGTCTTTTGCAAATGCCAGCTAGGACCTCATAAATACCCGTGTGGATTTTGTCAAAAGTTAGCACATTTTTTTTTCTGAAAGCCTTTGAGCTAATAGTGTTGGGAGGCTTACTAAAGGAGATTTTTTTTCTCCCCTCAATGATCCAATTAAAATGATCCATGAGTTTGAGGCCCCAGGAGGGAGTCTGGTGAAAACACCATTTGGGGTTTGAATGGCTCATTCGGGGGATGTAGAAGTTCTATTAGTCCATCACCTGAGGAACTGCTTATTGCTAAGCCTGGTGACTACCACAGTGGCAGCCACTATTGTTCCTACCAGAATGTGATGGGATGTTTTGGTCAAAAATTAGCACATGTCCCTAACAGCATGGAAGAGAGAAAGGTTCTGAAGACACTGTCCTATCCCTGGTCTAACCTTTTACAACATCAAGGTGACTGTGGAGAGGTGGAAAGGGAAATGGAGAGGTGGAAATAATGAAAGTGTCCCACCTGGCAGCCAACATGGAAAAGAGATGCATCTTGACCATTGTGCTTCTGGTTACCAGACTACGAGACACTGAGAGCAAGACAGAGGCAAAGACCCAGGATCTGTGTCAACCCAGGTGCCAGCCCTGTGGCCTCAGGACAGCATCAGTAATGGCATCCCGGGGGGGGGGGTGAGCCACCGCCCTCTCCAGACAGTCAAGGGACCCCATGCAGCTTCATCCCCTACACAGGCATCCTTGTTGTCAGTGAGTGACACTCAGGAGACAGCCCTGACAGAAGGAAATGAAATGTCACAAATTCAGCCCGACTCTCCAAAGGAAAGCCCGAGTAAGGCCTGCCGTGCCTTCAGAGACCGACAGCCAAATCCTTCATCCCTTCAGCACCCGACATATGGCACGAAGTAGGGTGTGAAAGATAAATCTCCTTGGATAGGTGCAGAAAATCTGTGTGGTGCTCTTGCTGCTCGGCTGCATGAGAAGATGAAAACAGCCGTCTCTGAGCACAGAATTTTAATGCCTCAAAGCCCACCCTCCAGACTGGCTGTTCTAATGTAGGACTAATGCCTGCTTAGTGGTGAGTGTAGGAGGTGTGGGGAGGCCAGAAAGGGAGAGCCTTGGGCAGCTGTGCCTAACCTTTGACACTGCAATATGCCACAGGCACTTATTTGCTCAAGAACAACTTGGCCAAGTTAGAAAAATAAAATAAAATCTTAAAATGCTTTAAGTAAGCTTTCCTGCTGGGTCCCATTCTTAGCCACCATGGCACACATCTGGACAGAGGAAGCCAACACCCAGGAACATTGACTGGACAGTGAGCAGCCTGAATTAGCATCTCCCTCCAGATGTAGCTGGCCACATTCAACCTGCCTAAAAAGTTTCTGCAGTTCCTCTCCAGGGCTAGGACTGCCCACGAGAGTCCAGATGCAGGGCTAGGGGGAAAGAGGTTGACAGTCACCAGGCAGGTCCCCTGCTCGGCCTCTCCACCACCTTACTGACTTGCTGGGGCCATGCACAGATCCGACAGGCTCTTGGCTCTTAGCTCTGACGGCTCTCAGCTCTCCAACCCTCAGCCAAGATCAGGCTGTTTCTCCTCCTTCCTGCACCTTGAGTCAGTGCTGGCCCGAAGCTTAGCATGGAGATAAAGAACAAGGCTAAGGACATGGATATGGCTATGCACCCACACCCCCAGAATCCACTGAGTGCCTTGAGGAAACATAAAGGACACACACATATGCATGTACACACAGAGAGAGACATACACACATATGCATGCACATATATACACACACGTGCACACACACACACATACACACATACACATATACACAGGCATAGACATGCACACACAGACACACACAGAGACACACACGCACACAAAGAATAAAACCCCTTTGCACATGAGCATGCTCAGAGACTTGCATGAGAAGAGCCTGGAATCCACACCACTCCATAGCTTTTGAGCACCACTGTCCCCAGAACCCTTTAGAAGGAATGGGAGGGTGAGCAATCTACTGATGAGATGGGTGAGGTACCCATGAGAGAGTCCAGCGCAGCATAAGTACCAGCGGTATGCAGCCAAGCTCACAGTTTGCAGGAGTGTCCTGAGGTGAAGGACCACCCAGTCTTCCTTGTAGGAAAATGGGCGCTGGGTTCTGCTAGGACTGTCATATTGGGGCTTCCTAAACGGCCTCATCTGGAGAAAGATGGCTCGTTGTGCCCCTTGCAGCCTGGCCACAGCGAATGCAGGAAGTTACTTTAAACTCTGTGGTGGTGGCCAGGCTATGCAAACACAAGGACCCAAATTCAGATCCCACATTAAGAAGCCAGGGAAGGCGGCGCACACCTGTAGTCCCAGCACTGAGAGGCATATAGAGGAGCACTCCAAGCTGCCAGCCAGCCAATCTAGCCAACTCCAGGTCTCAGTAGATGGTGTGATACGATAGCACATGCCTTTAACGCCAGCATTTGGGAGGCACAGGCAGGTAGATCTCTGTGAGTTCAAGGCCAGCCTGGTCAACATAGTGTGTTCCAGGAATAAGTAGAGAAACATTGTATCAAGATAAAACAAAAACAAGAAAAGCCAACCCACTGTTGCCCTCTGGCCTCCACATACATGTGCACACACATGAACACACATGGACATACATACACCATGAAAAAAGGAAAACAGTGTCTCGCGATCACCCACTCGGTGTTTCTCATAGAATAGGCTCCAAGGACAGGAAGCAGACAAGAATGGGTGGGTGTCCAGCTCACGTAGTAGAAATGATACAACAGGACCCTGGAACTCCTGGTCTCTGAGATAAAGCCATGCAGACTCTTGCTTTGGAAAGGAAAGTGAGGGCCACCCTCCCTCCCCTCCCCCAGCCAGCTCCCCTGAGTGCAGTGCGGACATGTTCTGATGACGTCGCCAGCCTGGCAGCATGATAGCAATGGAGTTGTTTTGCTCCACAGGGAAGTTGAGCGTGCAACCTTGGTTCAGAGCCACTGACGTGCAAGTGAGGCAAAACCACTGCTTGTAATCACACATGATTTTATTTGTCGACACAAATGCTACTTGAGCTGCGGCTTCAGGAGTGCTCCGAAAATCGAATTATTAGTAGTGCCATCTTCAGAAAAGACATAGGGTTTTTGTGTCTAGGTCGTGGTGTTATTTTTTTTTTCCAAAGTACTTTGAAAGGTTTTTGCAATTAATCTGCCATTCTCTTTGACTGAAACTTCAGAGTTTTTGACCCAGTCACCTTCCTGCAAAGCAGACAGAGCCTGGTGTGCCTGACAGTCTGCCTTGGTAAGGTGGGACCTTGCAGAGCTTGAGAGAGCATCAAGTACTGGGAACACAGCATGCGTGCTGCCGATGGTTAGAGAGGGATGCTGGGATAGTGGAGACCATTCTCCTCTGTCTCCCTGAATGTGAGCTCCAACTTTGAGCTGAAGGCCACTCTCTGTGTGGGGATGCTGGCGTATTAGAACTCCTGTGCTAGTGTGAAACTGGGCAGCAAACTGCACAGAGTGGCCAGTGACAGCAGAGACTGGCAAGTGACAGCATCCTGAGAAACCGGGCGCAGAGCAGACTCCCATAGAGGAGGGCACTGGGCAGCTGGGATGAGGGCTGAGTTAGGCTTTGCAACATTGAACAGGCAGGGGAGGAGGGCTGATTCCCAAGTGTAGAGAGAAATCTACAGAGTGGTGTTCAATTGTATGTGGCCATCTGGTAGACCCCAGGAAAGATGTGTGCTTGACCCTTGACACTTTAGTGCCAGAGCTGAGTCTGTGTACTCACACTGCCCCTTCTTGCCCTCAGCTCACACCGCTCCCCCACCCCACCCTCCACTCACCCCACCTCTCTCCCATCTACTCACAGGCCCAGCACCTCCTTGCCCTTGGCTCACACTGCCCCTCCCCCACCCTCTCAGTCTCACTCTCCAACTTGTTCTTTTCATTTTAATTTTAATCACTTTGGATTTTAACACTATTTACTGAGGGATACTTCACCTTGTATTTTCATTTGAAGATATTAATAATGACCTTTCAGAACTTCCACATAAACTTTTTGATAAATGGAAAGGCAAATGGGAGGAGATAGGGTAGGCTGAGGGTGCTGGAGTCGCTGCTGCTCCTGAGACTGTGCCTGGACCTGAGAGGACCAAAAACCTGGTTCCCATCCTCAAGTGGGCAAAATATACTCTTGGATGGGAAGGTGAGGTGTGCACACTCCTGCTTCTAGACAAAGGTCAGTGTTTCTGCATGCCAGACAGTGCACCCAAGAGCAGAGAGTATGCTGTTCACGAGTGTCCCAAGCCAGAATGCTCAACTCAGTGTGGTGGCCACAGATTAAAAGAGAGGGTGCTTGTTGTCTGGGTGGGCATGGTCACCTCCCACCTCCACCTGTTTTCTGGGTAAATCAAGCCCAGAGAAACATCTCGTCTGAAGGCTTAAAGCTTCAGATGAGATAACATATGGGTTGTTTGTTTTGTTTTGCCCTACCTTGCCCTGCCCTGCCTGTTACTTCAGGACCCCTAGTCTCTGTTATTGATCCCAACACACACATACGGGGGAGAAGGGCAAAGAAGGAGAGCGAGCGATCAAGAGAGAGATCTGTAAATAGACTTGGAAGTTGAGGTCCACACACAAAGGACCAAGTCAAGGGGTCAATTCAGTGAAATTAGGGCACTGTTAGATGCTAAGGCCACACCACTGCAGCCAATGGAGCAAGTTGTCTGTGAGGCTCCCTTCTTTGTAGAATAACACACCTGTCTGAAGTCCAGCTTATATACGTGGAACCAGGTAACTCCGGGGCTCACCCCAGAGAACTCCAGAATCTCCAGGAAGCAGTGCTCCCCATCTCACATCAGTGCTACTATCTCACAGCAGTGCTCCACACCTCACAGCCCTAGTTTAGAGAGCAGCATCTATGCTCCCTCCCACTTCTAAGGACCCAAAGGGTGGGGCCTGGGTAGGAAAAGCAGAGCCTTATGATTTTGCCTGGCGGCTCCCAGCTCTGGCTGCTCATGTGAATAAGCTCCAGCAGGCTGCTTGCTCTGCTGACAAAGTCTCTGAGCCGGAACCTAGGGAAGGTCTAAATTGGGAGTTGAGGGAGCAGAGACTAGCCGGGAGGCTCTGGCTGTAAGGCTCTGGCTGGGTTTTTCTGCATGTGGTGTGTCAACTGTGAAAAATTACATCACTAACAGCCAAGTCAAATACCCCAGTTGTGTCAAGATTCCCTAGATGTGATGTGAGGAATAGCAGCCTCTTGAAAAATGCCACATTGCTTCCATGTGTGCCTGCAACTTCTTTAGACAAGCACTGGGTACGCTGCCCACATTTGCATTCAAGGTTGGCATTGCTGCTCCACCCTCTTGGCAAAGCAACCACACACACACACACATACACACACACACACGTACACACATACTCATACACGCATAAACATAGATATACACACACACATACACATAGATAAACACACACATACACACACTCACACACACATACCCACACATACACATGCATACACACATACAAATGCACATACTCACACACACATACACATATACACACATACACATGTATACACACACTCACACACACATACCCACACATACATATACACATACACCTGTACATACTCACACACACACATACACATGCATATGCATATATATGCATACACACATAAGCACATACATAAACACACATACACATACACTCACATGAACATACACATAGACACACACCTATATATACACACACATACACAGTTACACACACATACACAGTCACACACACATACACAACCACACTCATACATACACACACTCACACACACACATTCACAAACACACACACTCACATACACACACACACATATACACACACACTGAGCTCCTTGTGTTCATAGATTGGTAAATACAGCAGGCATCCTTCCTTCTTCTCTCAGATCTTCTCTCTCTCCTCTATGTCCCCGTGGCCTTATGTCATGTTCACACCACAGTCAAACCGCCTTTGGAGTATATTTCTTGGAGGTGACTCAGCAGAACCAATAGGGATAATGAGGGACTCAAAGACCCTCAGCTGTCCCCAGCCACCACCCCTGAGCCCTGACTACTGGCCTTCCTGTGAGAAGCCCTCACCTCCCATGGTAATACCAGGACAGTTGTAATCTGCTCCGTGACCAGAATGCATGAAACCAAAGAAAGTTCTTCAGGAACAGATGTTGGGGAGAAGTGCAGATAGAACCACCAGACCAGGTGGCAGCTGTCTCCCCCAAGGACATGGCAAGGGCGGAGATATAGGCTCTTCGAGCAGAGGTGAAACAACCCTGCATCGTGCTTCCCCACAACTGAAGGCAATTACACCAGCTCCCTTCCATTGGGTCACACCCAAGGTGGGTGTCCACAGGTGTTGTGACTGTGGCCCAGTAGTATGCTCAGGACCTCAGGAACATGGGGTATGTCCGCCACAGGTAAGGAGCCTCAGCCTGGAATGGCTGGTGGCTGTCAGCCTCTGACTTTTGCTGTTGTTTTAAGCAGGGGCTAAGGAGAAGCCTCGGAGACACACGGCAGGTGTGTGCTGCTGAGTCCATGAGCCCAGCTCCCTGAGACAGACATGACTTGTCTTTCTCCCAGTGTGTGAGCTTGCACAAGCCACTTCACAAACATTTGAGACAAGTGACAGTTCAGCTTTGTTTTGATGGCCCTTGGGGCCCACACTCCACGATCCCCAGACAGTAAGGCACACCTGACCATCTAAAGAGAATGGCTATCTAGACCCAGAACCCTGCCAAGCATTCACACCCCCTTTGCATCCACAACTACAGGGGAAATTAAAATAGAACCATTGCAGATGGAGGTTGCTTGAGAGCCTGCTGTGCACCTCAGCCCTCTTCTGAGCACTTGTCAACCAAGGGAAGCAGAGAGGAGGGCATGTAGGCGCTAAGTGAGTGCCCCTCCCCTGCTCCTGAGCTGGCACTCAGAAGGTGCTTCCTGCTTTAGGGCTCCTGCTTCCTCAGCTGCAAGGAGCAGTCAACATACATGTCTCACAGAGCTGCTGGGAACACCTCCAGGTGAGCAACAAACAGCCAACACTAGAACCAGCACCCACCCCACACAGGATTTGCAGAATCCTTCACTCAGAATGAGACTGACTGCCCCAGGGAAGCCATAAGATAGCCAGCATCCAGCCTCATGGAGCTAGGCGGTGGGCCAAGCAAGCATCAACCTGGAAACTATCCTCCTCAGGAACAAAGAATCTAAAGCTAGAGGATAATTCTAGAAACATCTCGCATTCTTCCCACACCAGAGCCCATGACAACTTCTCCAAACTCACAGCGCTCGATCTTCCTCCTGCCACTCTGAGACTTTGTCCTGGCTGCTCAGGATGGCACAGGGACATGAGTGACAGAGATCTGGCAGAGCCGCGCACTCGGCATTTAGGGGGCATGCCATACGCTTGTGCCGAAAGCTTCTCCTGCCCTTTAGGCATATCCCCAACCTATAGCATGTAGTTGGAGGTGCTGTGGTTGGAAGGGACCCTAAGAAACCACTACCTCCAGCCTTCAAGGATGGAACCTTTACTTTTATAGACGCCTGGGAACGGAGGCCAGTCTGGTCAGTGCCCAAGTCCTGAGGATCTTTCAAGCTCCTGGATACCGTGGTCCCTATCCAGCATCACCTAGGCCCTACGTCCACCCCTGCTGAAGATGGAGAAGTCTCTCACTCACTCAATACCCCACCTGCCAGAACTAGGCCCTCCTGGCCAGTATCTGGGCCTCTGCCTTCCTGGAAGATGTTACTTGCTCCAATTATGAAGGCAGAGAGAGTCCGTTCTAGGAGACACTTCAGTCTGTGCTCCCAGGAGCATGGCAGGCTTCCCAGAACCCCCAGTTCTGACAGGTTTGAAGGGATCACAGGCACGAGGATGGGGCCAGAGGCACACTTCTGCCCCTGTAACAGCCACACCTTAGCAGCTCCTCTGGGTCATATGTGTGGTGCAGGTGCCATCATTAGCGAGGCCCACTGCTAGGTCTGGACCTTGAGGCCCAGCCTCTGCCCCTTGTAACCTCCACTGCTTAGAATCTGCCTCCGAGTCTCTCTCAGGGTGCTCCTTACTGCCCTGGGCCAGTGGCCAGCCCCAGGAGATCACTAGGATCAGAGTGTGCCTAGCATATCCCATCCCAGCCCTTCCCCATCCTCCTCTGTGGGTGAGCCAGATGTTATTCATGGAGTTCCAAGCATGCTGAGGCCAGGAAGAGGCAAGTGTAATGAAAATGAAGTGGGTGTAACAAGGGCTCAGCCTGTCCTGAAATGCCCCAAGATGTTGGTGCACAGGAGGCCTGCCTAGCAGGGCTGCTCTATAAACCTGGGAACTACTTCTCGCTAAATTGGTAGTGGTTGGTGGATTTGATACATTATTGCAATACCTGCTTTGAATAGAAATAACATTGTGCTGTCAAACCATCAGCTCAGTGGGGAATCTAGGCTCCTAGGTGATGTTCAGTAGGGCAGCAGCTGGCACTGTGTTTGAATGTAACATGTTCTAGTAAGATGGGGGTCTCTGCAACATGGACACCTATGGCCTGGCTGCAGGTCACAGGAGGGGACCTAGACAGCTTCGGGCTATAGGGGTTGTGGTCCTGTGGGGATTGGGGCAGCAAGGTTTTTAGTGAGGGAAGAGCCCCCCTGGGCTGGCTGATGGAAGCTGGCCTGTGTGGGAACGCCTTAAACAAAGACAGTTCAGGTTAGTTACCCTTCCCTCCTCCTTCTGGAAGCGTTGCTAGGAATCTGCGCAGAGCCCACTCCCAACCTGTTGCAGAGGGTCTCCCAGAGCCCACCTCACCTCACCCAACCCAGCAATGGGTGTCATGCTAAGATGGGTGACTAGTGACCAGATGCAGCAGCACTGTCCCTGAACCTCAGTGAGGCCGAGACCCTGTCAAGAATGACATAAGAGCTGAGTGCTCCCCTGATAATACTCTAAGGGCCCCAGGAAGGAGAGGAAAGAGGAGGCCTGCTGGCCCCTTCCCACTGTGCCTCTGCCCTTGTCCAGCCTTCGTGCTTATCCATCTTCCATTCCTCCCTGGCCCACAGCACAGCCCACAGGTGTGGCCAGCTCTAGGACCTACAGGGGCCTCCCAGAAGTGGGAGCATGCAGGAGCTTGACAGAGCAGGAAAAGAGAAACCCTCCCAGCACAGAATGCCAGGCTCTGGCTCCCAGCTGGAGACTGGCCCTCTGCAGGTCAGGGATTTACCTGATCCAAATCAAGCTGACCATAAAGGCTTTCCTGACAGCCAGTAGCAGATCAGCTTTCCATGAAAGCCCACAGCCTTGGCAGGAGGCCTCTCGGCTATTCCCACGGGGACTCCCGAGCCATGGGCTGCCTACTCTCAAGTGGGCCACCCTTTACTGCTATCCCTCCTCTGAGAATCTGTCCCTCTTCCCTGGGTCAGGCTGCTCCTGGGTCCAGACCTGACCTAGGTGTGCGGGGTTTATTTGTTCCCGAAATGATGAAGCCTGATGGTAGGAATTCACCAGAAGGTGGCAGTGCTGGCACCCTGGGGCATTCTGCCTTACAATTTGCCCCTGGCTTTTCTTCCTGCAGCACTTTTTCAACCTTCTCTGGTGCTGGCCCATACTCCATCCCAACACACTTTGTACTCTCTCCTACCTCCTACAAGGTTGGGATGAAGCCCTCCTCCCCGACCTGGGAGTCTTAACTAAGACTGAAACTACTACCCACCGTACTCCCATCCTGGAGACAGGAGATCCTGGGGGTGGAGAGCAGGCCCAATTATTCTAATCCTGAAAGCTTCAATGGAAACATTGTATCCCTTCTGGCCCAGGTCCCTCCAGCCAAGCTCAGCCTCTAGCCCCTCCCCCTACAACACCAAAGCCAGAGGTGTTACAGTATTTTTACATCAGTACCAATGAGTAATGAAAGTTATACAAAGGCTGCTCCCCAGCAGATGGGCTGGACAGCCAAGCTGAGCCTGGTTCTGCCTGCTTCCCTGCAGGCGGCAGGCTCCACTGGCAGGCAGGCAGCCTCCACCTGGCACATGGCAGTCTCAGAGTCAGAGCTCAGAGAATGGGAGGAGACACCCGGCTAAGTTAACAGACCACAACACCCAGAAGGCTTACCAGCCACTCTAGAGCCCTGCTGTCCAAAAGCACTGTCCGGAGTGGGCCATCACCTCCCCGTTTTACACCCACAAAGTGCAGAGTAGTGTAGTGCTAGTTTCTTAAGAAATGAAGGGCAGTGCTACAACAGCAGCTCGGTGCTTGCCCCCTTCGGGAAGCCTGGAGCAGCGGGTGAGGCAGAGAGGCAGGGGGTCCTTACTTTTTTCCCCACAGATGGTACAAGCTAATTATCCTCATTTGCAGAGCACCTTACACCTCTGTAGACTTTTTCAGAATGTTGGAAAACAGATGATTGTGTCTGGTTTTGTAGCCGTATGCGGACTTTTTTCATTAGCAGGATAAGGCTGGACCATCTGTGCTTCCATGTGAAGTTCGCCGCCAGCCACACATTAGAAACTTTGAGACAAAAGCTGAGGAGGGCGGTTCTAGCTGGCCATAGGCAGCCAGCTCCTAACTCCCCAGATGCTCACCAGGGTCCTGGGATTCAGAACTGACAGTGGGTGGATCCAAACCCACGGAGAACGAAAAAGCCCAGCTGGTGGGTCTGCGGTCCCTCAGAGCTCTCCCTGGTTAGCCCTGACTGGATGGTTTCCCAGTCCGTGCTCATGCTAGCCACTTAGGACTTCCCAGGAAAAAAGCAATAACCAGAAATCCCTGTAGTAAAAAATCATAACTAGTCAAAATACTGGGCATAGGTAATTAACTGTGTGTCCAGACACAACATCCATATCAGCCTGCCCCACCCAAGGCTCAGGGACATGGAGGATGAGGGGCCAGAGGCTGGGGAGGGGCACTGTGACATGCTGTCATCTGACACATGTGAATGCTGTACTCATGAACTCATACATACTGTGGTCACCTGCACAGCATCAAACTGGCCAAAATTCCAACATGGATGGAGAGGGCCCCCCAAGGCCCACCTTTGGCAAAACAGATGTTGGCAGTTGACATCTGCTGAGGGAGGGACAGTCGCTCCCCTTTGGGAATGTGCTCAGAATGCATTGTATAAATGTATGCCATTTTCAAATAATTAAATTGCAAATATGTTTAAGTTCCTTTGCTGTGCGTCCTCCAACAAGTTAGCTGCTGTCTCTGAGCCCAGGCGCAGCAGGTTCCCACCCCCATAATTGACGTGATGGTGAGTGATCATGGGAGGTGAGTCCTGTCTGGAGAACTCCATGAAGTACATGGAATGGGAGCCTCCACCTGCCTGGCTTCAAGGTCAGCCTCCTGGGCATGGCCCTCTTGGGGAGCTCCCAGTCTGTACCCCATAGCCCACTCTAGCATGACTTCCCAGGGTTAGGGCAATGAAGTTAGACTCTGTCCAGCAAAGGAGACCTCCAGTGCACGTTAAGATACCATGGCCCATCAGAGCCCAGAACATCACGCGGTCAGTGGCCAGGGACCGCTTGTCATCTTACAGTCACCTGCCTGCAGAGAAGACGTAGATTAGGGAAATATGGATGCTACGAGTGCAGAAGGATGTAACTCAGATGTAACAAAGAGCGTCCCTGTGGGGTCTGGACACCCAGATGTTTACTCTGATCCTATGTGGAGCAATGCCCTAGCATTATCACCCAACCTTGAGCTATGCTCCTCTCCTTGGACAGTTGGTCCTACCATATCGAGTTCTGCAGCACCTCACAGGGCAGAGGCACAGCTGGGGTCATCACACTGGGCGAGAGAGAGAGAGAGAGAGAGAGAGAGAGAGAGAGAGAGAGAGAGAGAGAGAGAGAGAGTTAAAGCATCTC
>NC_034592.1:162047187-162063456 GCF_900095145.1 Mus pahari
TCTCTCTCTCTCTCTCTCTCTCTCTCTCTCTCTCTCTCTCTGTGTGTGTGTGTGTGTGTGTGTGTGTGTGTGTGTGTGTGTGTGTGTGTGTGTCTCACAGGCCCTTTCTCACTCACTCTTCCCCCTCACTCCCCCCACTCATGGTGATTTGACTGGCCTCAGTCTTTGGGGCCAGTGAACTCACCCAAGAGCAGCTTCCCAATAAACCTGCTTTTTTTATATATTCTTTTTTTAAAAATGCCTTGCAAATACTCTGTGGTAGGATAGTGAGCTCTCCATGTGTGCCCAGCAGTGCCATAGCTGGGCTAACAAGGAAGCGTAGGCACCCTAGATATCCAGCCAGCCAGCCACAGATGAAGAGATGGTGAAAACGTGGCTCATATGCAAAAGGAAATACTCTTCAAGCGTAAAGAAAAAATGAAATCATGACATTCTCAGGAGTAGATGAGCTTGTAAAATATATTAAGCAAAGTGACCCAAACTCAGACAGAAAAAAAAAAGCAGATATGTTCTCCTTTGTGTACAGACCCCAGGCTCTAACGTATGCTATACACTCACAGTATAGTGGCAAGTGTGGACCATATAACATTTATAAAGGAGACTGAGAGAAGGCAGCATCCGTCGGTGAGGAAGCAGGGTCAAGAAAGTAGACAGGAAGCTAATTTTTTTGTTCTATTTTCTCTCCATCATAATTTCTTTCTCTTTCTTTTTTCCATGGTGGATAAGTCAATCCAACTTTCTGAATATTGAAGTAGCAGAACCGCGAAACAAACCAAGCATAAATTATGCAGTTTGACACCGACAGTGTGAAACCCTGGGCAAAGCCCTTGCGGGTTCAGAGAGACAGTTTGGGAGCGCGAGGTGTTTGAGAGACTTTCTTGAACTGTGTATGCGCTGCTTTTATTTGCGAGCTAATTAGAATAAAGTGTTATTGTAGGGTTTATCTTTATTATTTTTAATTATGTGCGTGTGGGTATATGCATTTGAGTGCAAGTACCCCTGAAGCCTACAAGCATCAGATCCCCCTGGAGCTGGAGTTGCAGGCAGTTTACAGTATGCCTGGTGTGGATACTGGGAACAGAGCTTGGGCCCTCTGGAAGAGCAGTACATCCTCTTAACTACAGAGCCATCTCTCCAGCCCCATAAAATGTTGTTTTGATAATAATAATAAATGGGTTTTTTCTCTCCTCGAAAACCAAAGAGATGACTTCTCCACCGAGTTTAAATTGTTCCTCTAAATAATGGCCATCCCAAATCCCAAAACCCGTTAGAGCTGTGAATTCTAAGTGCGGGCAGCTGTGTTTGGGCTCCCCTCCTCACACAGCCTCTCCCAGAAGACAGGGAAAGCCAGTGAGCATGGGCCTGCCTCTATAGCTTGCTTCCTGAAGAAGAAATGATTTCTGGGAGTTTCTGTTCTGCGGGGACTGTTGAGATGGAGGTTTGGAAGCAAGCAGGAAAGCACCCCACCTTCCTAAAATTCAGGATAAGCGCAGGTGCTGCTCTGGGCTCCCTGGCAGGGTTCAGACCAAGGCTCCTTGCAGCCTTTGAATGAGGAGTCCCCCAGGGTCTTCTGCATCCCTCATGTTTCTCAGCAGCTTAAGCAGAGGAATGAAAAGGGGGCCCTGGAAGGGGACGATGCCCCAGCTGCCCCACCTGCATCAATCAGGGTCTACAGACAGGAGCCGATTTGTGTGTTTGGAGGACATTTAGCATCTAGGGGTTCTTTATGGTGAGTTGTTCCTGGTGCCAGCACCATGGGCTCTAACAGGTTCAGCTCCCAGGAACAGGCAGAGGTTGGTCAGTGATGCTGCCAAGGAGCTGAGCTGAGCTGAGCTACGGTCCTGCAATCACGTCTTCTGTACATGGCAGCTTGCTTCCATCTCCTGAGCGACTGTAAGATTGCAGGAAGCTCGCCTTCCTCCTTGACCTGTTCAAATCTCCGAGCTTCCAAATTATAGGTACTGTGCTGAGTGTTCCCCGAGTTCAACTGTCACAGACACTTTGGTGAGTGAGCGACATTAGCGTTCAGCTTCTCTAGCCACAGCGAATCAGTAAATCAGACTCTGCCACACACAGGATCACGCCTGGTAGCTTTGGAGTGTTGTGCTAGGTCAGACATGATCAGAGAAGTTTAACAAGTTCTTCAAGACCACACAGCTTGGTCCACTAGCTCCAAGCACTAGACACTTACAAAGGAGGACGCTGTGCTTTTCGGCCACATTCTCTAGTGAAAGCACACAGTAGGCTCTACTCCTTGGCCACATCCTCTAGTAGAAGCACACAGTGGGTGTACTCAGAGGTGGAGCCTAACAAGAGAAAGGCTGGCATAGACTGACTGTTCTTTCCCTGTCTTTCTCAGTAGCCTGGGAGATCTAAGCCAAAGGTCACCTTCCTTTGGAAGAGCTTGTTCCTTTTGAGAGAAGCCTGGAATCTCCTTTGCTCTCTAGTGTGCACTTGGCAGGGGCTTCAGAGCGACTAGGAGTGGATAATTCATCTGGATGGGTGGGGATGATGGGCTATGGGTGGGGCCAGATGGCAGAGAGTCTGCGCAGCCCCCTCCAGAAGAAATCACTGGAGGAAAAAAAAATCTCTCCTGGTCCACTGACCTTTCTGCAAGTTTTAATTTGCACCCAGGAGCTAAGCATCAAGCAAGTCTTAGGTGTCTGGCTGCGTGGTGCTGTCTGTTGGGATCTTGTGTTGAAATTATCCTGGATAATCACCTTGCAGAAGCTCTTCATTTGCATAACAGACACCATGCAATGGCTCCCTGCAGGCGGTGGTTG
This sequence comes from Mus pahari, assembly GCF_900095145.1. Lineage (NCBI taxonomy): Eukaryota > Metazoa > Chordata > Mammalia > Rodentia > Muridae > Mus > Mus pahari. The sequence goes on from NC_034592.1 coordinate 162,049,971, forward strand.
TCAGCTAGCTAACTGCTGTTTTTCTCTGAACTGGGAGGGGGTGGTCATTGAGGACACTTGGGGAGCCAGTCAGAGGCCACATGAGATGTTTGCATGTTCCTGTCTCTTCCAAGCTGACTTCATTAGCCTCCTTTTACCCAGCCCAAAATTCAGCCCCCATCATGAAGATTAAAGGAATCAGCTTTCCCAGAGGCATATTTCTGCAAACCGGTCCCGACCTGTGGAGGTGTGGAGATTCCATGACCTTTAGAGAAATGAGGTGTAGTAGCAAACATGGGTAGAAGTAGCATTTGGACTGGACCCTCCTGGCTGGTGAAAACAGAAAAAGAATTGTAGGGGAATGTGCGGTCCGCCCCAGCCTTCCTCTTATGAGAGGAAGGGATGTGGAGACCTCAGCCTCCATCACAGGGCCCAACAACCTTACCAAGAGATGGATGGCACTAGAGTTTCCTGACTCGGTTGGACCAGGGAGATGCCTAGTCATAGTCTCTGTGGACACGGGGCTTGACTTGGAGGCCGCTCCATACATTTGAGAAAAAGACAACCTAGGCAGAAGCCATGGTGGCACTTCCCAGTGCCACCCAAGATAGCATGGGTAACCCTGGCCCTTCCAGCTGCACGTGCCATGTCCCCAGCACAGCCAGTCGGGCTGGCTTCACCTTCCTGCATCCTGAAGTCAGGTGTGACCATCAAATTTGCGTCTCTCACTGAGGTGAGAGAAAAGAAGCGAAGTGCCCTGCTCCGAGCCCTCCACCCCACGCGGTCGGGACGATATCATGACACACAGAACCCGTGGCTTGATCACCATACTCTTTGGAAGCAAGATGGGGAGATGGAGTTGGAGATGGGTGATCCCAAATCTTGACTCCTGATTCTCTGAGGTTGACCCATGTGGAGACCAAGGATGATGGAGGTCATTAATAGGGGACTGTGGTCGTTTGTCTGTGGAGGTCAGCTTCATTTTCATAAGGGAGATTTTTTTTTTTTACCACATCTCTGGGACACTATATACCCATGTCTCAAATGCCCAGTCCTATGGGAATGTTTTGGTCCCATGCTGGAAGGAGGTTCAGAAGTGACTCTGTTTCTTCTGAAGAACTCCCCTGTGGTGTTCCTGGTGGCCTCTGGCTTCTGTGGAACTGGCCCCTCTGTCTGGGGTGGGCTTAACTGCTGAGATCATCACCTGCCCCTCCTTCGATTCCTATCCAAGCACAGCTCCATCAAGAGCATTCCAAGAGCCCCAGGGCCAGTCAGACACTCCTGGGGCTCTCCAAGAGGCTGGGTGCTGTGGAGCCCCTAGCAAATGCACCACCCAGCAGCCCAGGCTTCCTAGGCCTTGTTGCCTCCCGAGGCGGTGTGCTCTTGTCTCAGGGTAGGGTCCACCGTGGCCCATTAGGGACAAAGCAACCTAAACACCATCTATGCCAAAAGGTTCAGGCCTTGGTTTTTCAGGCACCCACCGGTCTGCTTCTCTCAAGGGGGTCTCCATGTACTTTAAAATTCTGCACTGTGGGTGTGCCAGAGGAAAGAGGTCTCCCATGGAAAACCTGGCAGAGGCTGCCAGGGCAGACCAAGAGAGTGAGAGATGGGGAAAAACCATGTTTGCATTTCCTGGGCCTCTTCTTATTGACTCTAGGAAAATGGCTGGCAGCCAGCGTGGGCGTCTTGACAGTAGCGGCCAGATGGTAAAGTTCAGGCTTATATTTGGCTTCAGCCCTGAAGCTGACAGAGAGCCAGACTAACAGCTGCTGGCTGCCTCAGCCCTGGGGGACTCAGGCCACACCCCCAACCCCTGGCATCTCACCACTGAGCTTCCAGATAGGCCTAGAGTCTGCTTCTTCCTACTGTGCTTCCCACCTCACGTCTGTACGCACGCGTGACACACAGAACATGCCCCCACCCAGGCTTACAGATTTGTCTCCTGGATTCTAGTGATGACTAGCTGCTGGGACAATGGCTCCAGGCCTTCCCAGGGTTTCAACTCTCCTTTCTTCCCAAATGTCCTTAGCATCTCTGTAAGAGAATTTTTAGCAGGACCAAGCCTCCTGAAGCCTTAAGGCTAGAGACAGAACAGGAAGAAAATGCAGAACAGGAAACAGCTCCACAGTGCGCTAAATGGAGAAAAGCAAGAGTGGGCAAAGCGAGGGGGGGGCTGGACCCCATCACCCACCCTCCATGTATGGAAAGGGAGTGGGGGAGGGGCTCCAGACGAGGAAGAATCATCTCCCTACCTGGGTCCTAATCACAAATGATTTCATTAGCCCCATCCTGATGTGCAAGACACTAATGAGAGAGAGGTTGGCAGCTCTAAAAATAGCTCACTCCTCTTGTTTCTTGTTTTAAAGACGCAGCCCCAGTGGGGCCACTGGGCCTTGGTTGTCACCTCCAGCACGGTTCTCGTAACCTCGAGTATGTGACCAGAGCTTGCAGAGAGGCAGCTGTGGTGGATGAGAGACTGTGGGCTACCTCAATGTGGTTGGTCCACGCCCTCCGCCCCTCAGCACCACACACACTGAGGCTGCAGGCGCTGACCTTGTTCTGGGTGAGGCTGAGTAGTAACACTGCTGTAGGCTAGCCCGGTTTGTAAACCGAAGAGGTGTACCAATGTGCAGTGCCTGCTGTATTCCTCATGAGAGGTGACTTATGGCTCCTGAGGGAGCCCCCTGCCTAGCTGACGCATCCCGGGGCAGAAGCCATATTTCACAGTCATGGTACATCTGTCTGTAAAACAGGGCATGGCTGGAAAGATGGCTGAGTTGGTGAAGTACTTCTGAAGACCTGAGTCCAATCCCAAAAACCACATTTAAAATAAAATAATCTGGGTGTGGTGATGTGTATTTGCAATCCCGATGCCGGTGAGGTAGAGACAGCTTAAACTGGCTGGTGAGTTCTAAGCCAGTGAGAAACTTTACCCCAAAAAGGGAACCTGAGCAACAACACACAAGGTATTGTTGGGTATTGGTATCTGGCCTCCATGTGCACACACACACAAGGGCACATATGCACAAACACACACCAGTGTCTACCTATGCACGAACACATGTGTATACAGGAGCACTGTTGCAGGGGCAGCAGCACATGTGGAGATCATGAACCAGAGAGGCATGTGCATGCCGTGCCTGGGGTCCTGGAGTGCTCCCTCCTGAGAGGCGTCTCAGGGGGTGATGGTACCCCCCACATCTGCAGTGGGACTGAGGGAGGCGCCTGTGTACTGTGACCCACTCCAGTCTGGCATATAGGTCCAAATGATCATAGCAGAGCTACTGATGTCATTGTCATGATCACCTCTGTTAATCATCATGATCTCCCCATCAGTTACCAACATCTCTGTCAATCAGCTGCAGTACCCCCATCTGTCAGTCATCCCCAGCTGTCTGTCATCATTACCATCATCCCTGTCAGTCATCAGTACCACCACCGTCATCATCATCACCATCATCATCACCAGCTGTCTGTCATCATCACCATCATCCCTGTCAGTCATCAGTACCACCACCGTCATCATCATCACCACCACCATCATCACCAGCTGTCTGTCATCATCACCATCATCATCACCCCTGTCAGCTGTCACTGTCATCATCCCTGACAGCCATCACCATCACCAATCACCACCACTGTTCCCACACTGTCATCCACCACAAGGTCTGAGAAGGGACATGTTAGTTCACGTTTGCCCAGAACGATAGGCATTCCCACCAGTGGCTCACCTGAGGTCCAGAGTCACAGGGCCATGGAGTGGAGAACACTGTCTCTAGGGTGTGAGCATCACCTGCTCCAGGGGCTCCCTGGACCCCACATAGCACCCTTTCCCCAAGCCCCAGAGGGCATGCACTGGAAGATGCCAGTCTTTCCAGAGCTTGGCAGAGCTTCCCACAGACCCAGCTGTAACCATGCAAGACTCTACCAGCAGGCTGCCATGCTCTGTTTCAGTGGGCAGACGCAAGGGTGTAGACAGAGACCTCTATTCTCCTTACAGAAGTTTCCTCCTGGAGGACTATAGAACGAACACCAAGGGAGGAAGCAGACCGACAGAGCCGCAGGAAGACAGTGTGTGTCATCCGGGACACAGGCAGATGGTGTGGATTTGAATCACCTGAGGAGAAGCCAAGGCTCTAGAGTCAGCAGGGGCTTTGAGGAGGAGAAGGACAGCCAGGCACCACAGGAAAACACTGGGCTTAGTGTTTGATGGTATGCCTGATACCCTGATGAGGAAATGCCTGCTGTGATATAAGTTTGTGAGGGTTCACAAGGACAGTAGCCTCTGGGTGCCCAGCAGGACATGGGGTAGACTTTGAGTCAGTACGGATAGATGGGTGGGTGGATGATGGATGGATGGATGGGTAGGTGGATGGATGGGTGGGTGGATGGATGGATGGATGGATGGATGGATGGATGGATGGATGGTTGGGTGGGTGGGTGGATGGATGGATGGATGGATAGATGGGTGGGAGAATTTCCAGGGAATTAGTTAGCCCATGCAAGGAGGAAAGAAACAAAACATTCTCTGAAGAACCCTAAAATCCTTCCCATTTCCCTAAAGAGTCAGGGGACTCCTCAGTCTTAAATGAGGATAGTCATGACAGCCATAGTCCTCAGGAATGTCATCTTCCAAGTTGATATTCATGAGGATGTCACCTCCATCGCTGCTCAGAGCCCTCCTACCTGCTGAGGCTCAGGCAACCCCCTGGCCAGTGCTAGAAGAGTGTCCATGTCTGGCCCAGCAGCATTCACCAGCATGGGAAACATGCGTGCTGATTCCCTGGGTGCTGGGAGCGGCAGGGAAGAGGGTGTGATGCTCCCTGGGCCTGAAAGCCCTCACTGTGTGTACATGTCTGTGGCTACATTAGAGACTCATTGAGGGATTTACTCATTGAGGGACCTACTGTGCTCCACCCTAATAAGACATTGGTGGAATTTTCTAATGAGTTACCCATGGCTCCGTTTCTCTCAGCACTTGGAAAAGCCACTTTGGAATGAGCTTCCTCTAACAATGGGGACCTCCTAAACCCACTCTGCATTGACCAGTAGAGCAGCAAAGTAATTAACCAAGGGACCAGTGTTAATGCAAGAAGCCCAAGTCACTCCCCTACCCAGGGGAGAATTCTGTCTCCTGCCTGGAGGACTCAAGGTAGTTCTAGACAAAGCTCAAACCCCTCAAGGAGCTGCAGATAGCGCAGATCCTGACCTTGGCTAAGCTGATTTCCCAGTCCAGATTTCTGATTTTACCCATGTCGGACACAGACAAGAGCTAGTGATGTCATACTGGGGGACTGACACCACCAGACTGTAAACTGCACCTTCCATGTTACATGGCTTTTTGTGGACACTGGTATTAAGCAATTTGCTAGGGCCACATTCTTAGAAACAGATGTTTGAGGTGTATCCACGTGACACAGTTGCTCAGAATTCCCTTCCCCTGTCTGCTCATCCATCCTTTCTCCTCCCCATCCTTGACGAGGCTGATTTCCTACTGTTCCACACGGTGGGCAGGCACTTTCTCTGAGGTGCTGGAAGAGTTGGGCTTGCCCGGTGCACTATCTTCTCGGCCTCCACCCGTGTTCTACATCCAGACTCTAGCCGATACCCACAGTCAAAGTGAGGGAGGCTGGAGTTTGTGCCTGTATCCCCCTGTCCTTTTTCAAGCACCTGGCTAGGCAGCTGTTGCCAGCCCTGAGCCCACGGGTGATGGGAAGTCTGTCCCCTCCCTGAAAATGCTCTTGGCCTGTATCATCTCTCAGTTCTCTAACCAAACCTGCCCTATTAGAGGGCCTGAGAGCCACCCAGCCTCCTCTGCCCTCCAGGGCTTCCCTACCCCCCCCCCCACCGCAGAGCCTCAGCTGGTGACTCCAGCCTCCCCAAGGGATGCTAAGCTTCCTGGGGACCAGAGACTTTTGTGTTCATCCTCATCCTAGGGCCTGTGTGTGCATTCAATAACACTCACTGTACAAAATTCATACCCAGGTCACAGGTTCAAGCCCGGGCTTGGACTCCCAATTTGTCTTTCCCCATTGCCCCCGCGGTACTGGAAATGTGTTCTGAAAGTCCCCACCCTCGCTGCTTTTAGATTTGTGAGCCAATGGTGTGGGGAAATACAGAGGAGACTTTGCTCCAGAAGAATCATGGCAGGGAGCAGAGAGCTGGCTCAGCAGTTAAGAGCAATTAATGCTCTTTCCAAGGCCTGAAGTTCAGTTCCCAGCACCCATAGGTAGTTCATAACCTACTACAACTCCAGCTCCAAGGGATCCAACATCATCTCCTGGTCCCCGTCAGTACCTTTGCTCATGTGCACATGTCCACACAGAGACACGTTTACATAATTATCAGAAAATAAACTTTCACAGTGATCCACGAGGACCAGACTGTGAGCTTGAGCCCAAACGGAGCAAGCCAGGTCAGCCGCATCAGCGAAGGAATGGTCTGCAGAGCAGGGCAGAGGGACCTTTGCAGAGCCGGGCTCAGCTGGGATTCTTGATGAGCAGAGACCAGTGTGCTGACAGCTCAGACATGAACAATGCAGGCACGGGAGGCAGCAACATTCCGACACTGCTCACCCAGCCCAGATACCCTCTGATAGGCAGGCCACTGGTCAGGGATGAGGAGTGCCCCGCCCCTATCCTCACAGAGTGAGCTTGTCCCAGCAGCATGGAATATAAAAGCAGCAGGAGACCTTGTGACTGCTGAGGGACTCACAAATCTAAAGTCAGGACTGTCCATTCCCCTCCCTCACCCGCACAGGCCCGGCTTGGCTCAAGGCATCCCTTGGTGAGGTCAGCAGACCAAGCTACACTTTCCAGAAATAGTTTTACTGTTTCACCGGCATATGGCCACCTCAGGAATCTGCTGATGGCAAATAAATCCAGTCTCCAGCCCTGGTCTAGGCTAGCAGGGGTCCTCCAGGTTCCAGATACGCCTGACTGGCTGATGAACTGCAGCCAAGCTGTCCCGCATGATGGGCGTGGCTTCTTGGTGAGCGTGACTTCCTGTGCTACCTGGCAAACAACCCCTCCAGACTCTTCAGGCCCTTTGGGAAAGAACTGAGAAGAGCTGTCCCCTTGGCCCGACGGTGGCACGGCGATGTCATGGCGATGGCCTGGCGTTGCCACACACTGTCACAGGCAGGAGGGGCAGATGGCTCCTGAGAGGTCTGTGTCATACCTGTGTGTGGTTAAAGTATACACAGAAGAAAATATCCTAGTGAACTTTGTAGAAAGTAATCCTTCGTGCAAATTAGCCACCATCTTTAACAGATCTGTGGCGCTCACTTGCGAGCGTTCACATTGAGGAAAGTCTGTTCATGGCTGACTCTCCCACAGAAAGGGAGGGGTGGGGAGGTTGTGGGATTCCAGCAGATGCCTCCTGCACCTCCCGCTCATCTGGGTGCAGAGCTCTGCTCTGAGGTCCCACATCCCCACCCCCACGCCCACGCCCACGTCTCTGCTCCGAGGAGGCTCTGTGGCCAGGGTCTCATCATGCCCATTGCCGTCAGGCACTCCAGCACAGAAGGAGGCAGCCTCCTCTGGGCATGGACTTTCATCTGGGCAACGGGGATACTGACTGGAGCGCACTGTTGGTTAGAGAGCTGGCTAGAGGGCTCAACAGTTCCCCGGTTGTACATAGTACCTCATCTACTGGTGGGTGTTCTAGCCACACATCACAACAGGTACAAGAACAGAGCCCAAGGAAGTGTTGGGGGCCAGCCGAGCACAACTTGCCAGGCTAACTGCTCACGTCTTCACATTCAGAAGGAGCTTTAATTGTTTCCAGGGGTTTCCTTATCAGCAGTAGCACAAATTCATACAACCAAGCCCACAAGGCCAATCTCCCTTGTCCTGACCACTGGGGTTTCGATTACATAATGGCTGGTCCATGTGTTGCCCTCTGCACACCAAGGTCCACCTGGGAAAACTCTGAGCCTGCCTGTCCACACCTAGAGCCCTGACTGGGATATTAGGGAGTCCCTGGGCAATTGTAGGAGGTAGGGGTGAAGGAGAGGGGAGACGGAATGAGAACGTTTGGTACTGTGAGCGGAACAGCAGGCTTGAAGTTATCCGTTCCTCGGCAAGGATCCAGCTATAAGCTCACCTCTGTCTCAGCTGATCTTTCTCAGCTCACCTAACAAGGGAAATAATAAAATGACATGTTCACAGACACAGCACAATTCTGCTGTGTTCTGTCGTAGGGAGATGCCATCTGCTGCTCCCGTGAATGTCGGGCCACCTCTGCTGAGGAGAAGCCTCTACAAATGTGTGCCACCTCAGTTCTATCCACAGGGCCAGCAATTAAAAGTAACAAGGGTGAAGGGTTAAAGCCGGCCTCCTGGTGAAAGCCGAGCTTCTTTCTATATCACAAGGTGACTAGGATTCGGGGTGTGTGGGACATGGGATGCATGGGAAATGGGGTGCGTGGGATGTAGGGTGCATAGGATTCAGGGTTCATGGGATGCAGGGTACGTGGGATGCTGCAGTATGGCTGCACCTGTGCCACTGGGCCCATGGGAAGGCAGGGTAGGGTTAGGGGGTTATACGGTAACACTTTAAACAGGTACTTGCAACCTTCTGGAGAGGGAAAAGGATGCTGGGCTGCTGAGGACCCGTTTTGACGGCTGTGTGTTCAGGGAGTACTAGATTGTCTGATTTCAAAACTGGTGACTGAGGAAGGGACACTTCCACACAATGAGAGGAGTTCTGACAGGCAAGATTTGACCCTGGTGTAACTTGAGAGATGCATACAATGTCAGGAGCAGTCCAAGGGCATAAACCGCCTGCATGCTTTACCGTTCAGACACCCTAAGCGCCCTGAAGGCAGGCACAGAGCTCAGCAGTGCACGGGTGTAATGTGAACACTCGAGAGGCCAAAGCAAGAATATTTCTGAAACCAAACTTGGGCTAAAGAGTGAGGCCCTATATAAAAAATAAAATAAAATAGTAAAATAATGCCCAAACATGGAAAGAGAAGAGGGGTATTTGTGATGGCTTGGCCCTGGGGCAGGCTTCAAGGATTTGAAGCAGTCTGGGGCTTTACTAATAAATGATTCCTGCTTAAAGGTCCTTTGCTTTAGCGGAATTCACTCCTGCCTTCTAGCTCTGGTCACTAGGGTGTGACCGTCCTGTGACCACTGCACTGTGCTTCTCAGGGTCACACACAGCACACAGGACTCCAGTGCCTGCTGGAATCCCCTACAGATGCCCTACTACATCCCAGAGGGGCATTAGCTCGAAACTAAGCTTTCATCAGTACCTTCCTGACTCCAGAGAGCTCCCTGCCACCACCCATGGAGTGTATAAGACATCAGTCCCCAGAGAGCTCCCTGCCACTGCCCACAGGAGTGTAAGACATCAGTCTCCGGTGCTGTCAAGTTTCCCCGGGTTTACTAGGAATCGGCTCTCAGAGCTCAGGGCTCCTGTGGGTATTCTGTGCTGACTCAGCACAAACCTGCCACTGTCATTTTGATCTTCACTGGTGACAGCTGGGGATCAGCGATGGTGGGTCCACTCAGTCTGATGACACTTGATTTGAATATGTTTATGACTGGAGCAAACAGTTTGTTCTTCACTGGACGAGTAGATAGTACCAGGGAGCCACAACCCAACTCTTGCCCACCAGCGAAACTTACAGGGAACTCATGTTCTTGTCTTCTGGAAAGAAAAAAAATTAGTTCAGTGATGCAGACAGGTTAAACAGATGGTCACTCAGTAAAATAAAGCAAATCTTCTCCGGAGGGACTGGGTGAGCTGCCCCAAGGAGGAGAATAGCCCAGTGGGGTCTGCATTATGCTTGCTTGCTTGCTTGCTTGATTGATTGATTGATTGATTGGCAACATATACTACAGTGTACATGTAGCATATCAGAAGACAGCTTGTGGAATTCAGTTTTGTTCTTCTAACATGTGGATTCCAGGGCTCAATCTCAAACCATCTGGTTTCATAGCAGGTGCCTTTTACCCATGAGCTACCTCTCCGACCAGCCCCGCATTGTGGGTTTTAAGAAGTTTCATCTCTTCTTATGAGTTCGTTGGTGTGTTCATAGAGTAAGGCAGACTAGGTTTCCCCATCTAGAGTGTTGCTGGAACTCACTTTGCAGACCAGGCTGGCCTCAAACTCAGAGATCTGCCTGCCTCAGTGCCAGGATTAAAGACACAAGCCACTAAGCCTAGCCTGAAAGTGTTTTTAAATACAATGAGACCAGACATTTCTTCTCTGTCAGGGGACAGAATCAAACCTACAATAAAAGTAATGGCATCAAGTTATTTGAGGACCCAGACCCTTTGGTGGTGCAAACAGTTGGAGAACACCATGTTGCCTTAGCCTCTGATTTACTGCAAACTGCCTAGTTCCAGCTTCAGGAATGCTCAACCACAGAGAGTCACTCTGACCCTAAGAAGACACATCCAGATTCTCTATACTGACCACTCTGCCCCCTGACAGAGCAGAAATGCCTGTTCTTGCTATATTTAAGTTAGACATAGTGGCACACACCTTTAACCCTAGGCAGAGGCTCGCCTAGTTCTGGTCTGAGTTCAAAGCCAACCTAGTCTACAAAGAGAGTTCCAGCATAGCAGGGGCTACACAGAGAAACATTGTCTCAAAGAACCAAATACATAGATAGATACATAGATTGATACATAGATAGATAGATAGATAGATAGATAGATAGATAGATAGATAGATAGATAGATGGATAAGGTGAGGTGAGATAAGATAAGATAAGATAAGATAAGATAGAAAAACATTTTCATATTAAACACAGGCAGGAGGAACCAGCAATTAGGGAGACATCTCTAGTGAATGATTCTCCAGACAAGGGAAGCCACATGTTATTTATTATTTCAAGGCAGGCAACAATAAAAGGTGAGCATGCAGGAAAACACTTTATCAAATGTAACCAAAAGTCGCTTTTTTTAGTTTCCAGAATAAATAGTAATTAAATCATGTAAGCTGTGACAGAGAAATTGCTTATAAAACCAATCCTCCCACCATAATTGCTTAGATACCCACATTTTTATAAATACGGGGTAACTTTATCCGTTGCTTTTATCAGCAGAATGTGACACCAGCTGTTGGTGCTTCGTAATTTACAGTGGCGTTGGGTGACAGCCACAAAAGCCTGTGTCTAAAAAAAATGCACTAACATGGCCCAGATGAATGTGCAGACTTAGAGAAGTCTCGTTCTGCAGTGGAGTTAGAAATGGCTGTAGCACTGGCCACCAGGAGGAGTTGACAATTTGGTTACCTAACTAATGTTATGGAAGTAAATGATACAGATACCGTACCAGCAGCATCAACAGGCTAAGTTAACTCTGTGACTACCAAGGAAGTTTGTGGATAGGCTAGACCTGCCATCCTGCCTCTGCCCCAGCAGAACACTGGCAAGCTGACTGGCAAGTGTTGGGGAAGGGGCAGCCATGCCAATCCCATTTCCAGAATATTCCTCTTGTCAGGGAAGAGTCCTGACACACCGGCTTCCTCTGGTTGCCCACTGCTCTTGGCCTTCTTGGCACAAAAAACAGAGCCAAGGGACCAGGGCCATCTGTACGACAGGCAGAGGCTGGTGTGAGGTAGGTGGTGGGAATGTGAGGGTCAGTGGGTAGAGATTCCTGTTCCTCTCTGAACCACACAGGCTCTGCCCAGGTACACAAACTGCAGCAGGAGGGAAGGGGGAATACCTGGGTTTGGACAGTGAACGCTCTCCCATCCTTTCTTCTGTCCTTTTCCTTAGCCTCCAGCTACTTCTCCTGTAGACAGAGGAGACTCAGGAGCTTGTCACTGTCTCAGGGAACTTGGGGAACCGGACGCTGTTCTTGTTGTTGCAGCCTTCTTCTGCTGGTCACCCGACCGTCTTCTCTCCTCTTGCAGTCGAGTTCAGCAGCTGCGTGGGCACCAAAGGGATGCAGTATGAGACCAACAGCTTGGACTTCAAAGTCGGGGCAGATGGGACAGTCTTCGCCACTCGGGAGTTGAAGATCCCCTCAGAGCAGGTGGCCTTTACCGTGACCGCACGGGAACGCCAAAGTGCTGAGCAGTGGGATGCCATGGTGCGGCTGCTGGTAGCCCAGACATCATCAGCACACTCTGAACACAAGGTGAGAGGACACACCACAAGCGGGAAGGTCTGGGTCCAAAGTCAAGGTGTCCCTGCTCTGAATCCCAGGCAGAGCCTTTCCCTGACTCATGGGAGATGCGGGTTGACAGCTCTTTGGCTTTGTCCATCATCAAAACTTGGGATACCTGATCAGGTTAGTCTACCAAACCACCACTATCATGACCTTCATCTCATTTCAGACGAGACTCACTTCTACCTTGAGCTGTAAACCACAAATTCTGTATGTAGCGTAGGCTCCCAGGGATCTGTGCACAGAAATAGCCACCTGCTTTAAAGGACAGGAGGGTTGGTAAGCAAAGCAGGTCAACCCTGAGGTTGGGGAAACCATGACTCTGAAGAGAGAAGGAGAGAATGACAGAGAGATGGGAGGGGCGGGGAAGTGGGAGGGGCCGGGAGATGAGGGGCAGGGAGGGGCGGGGAGGTGGGAGGGGCGGGAGATGAGGGGCGGGGAGGTGGGAGGGGTGGGGAGAAAGACAAGAGAGGGTACAGCAGGGGGCAGACAAATGAGTGAAGGGAAGATAGAAACACAAGGAGTCCTTCTGTGATGTCTGCAGGTCTTCTTCCCCCAGCTGTGTGCCTGAGAGGTGAACAAGGGTAGGGGCACCTCCCCTGTCCTGGTCCTGCACTGTCCAGTCATCCGACACCCCACCTCTGTTGGGAACCCTATGCAGCAGCATTAGCCTCGCATCAGAACTGGGCTAGCAGAGAGCTTGAAGCCTGCGTGCTTGCAGGAAGGAGACACTGAGAAAATCAGGATGATTGGAGAGGGAAGCATGACAGGCCCCTCAACTCAACTTGTCGGGTTCCATAACCATGCTGCAGTGTAGGGCAAGCTCAGGCAGCCGCATAGGGGATCACTGGGAAATGCCCAGAGGACCTGAAGTTATGGACAAAGTTAAACATTTTCTTTTATGTGGGTTTGCCCAGAACCTTTCATAACTGAGTGTGACTTTAAAAGCCTCTTAGTGGGAGAAAATGTCCAAATTTCTAAAAACCTATCTGACATAGGACCTTCCATGGAACAGCTTGTAGGACAGGTGTGCCAAGGAACCCACTTTGGAGAAGTAGCAACTGGCTTTGGTCTTGTTTCTTAAATCCAAGTAGGAGCAGAACTTTGGGAGGACACACACTACTAACACACACAAACACATACACACACACACACACACACACACACACACACACACCCTGCCCGAGGATGCCAAAGACTCTAAGACAGGCAGGTGTGCCTGCTCACTCTTCCCGTGTGTTTATCATGCATGAGCCCCTGAGCCAGGTGAAGGATGGTTGGGGAGACGACAGGGGAGGTGAGGGATGGGGGAGGTGAGGGACAGGGGAGGTGAGGGACAGGGGAGGTGAGGGACAGGGGAGGTGAGGGACAGGG
>NC_034592.1:162063618-162073609 GCF_900095145.1 Mus pahari
GAGGGACAGGGGAGGTGAGGGACAGAGGAGGTGAGGGACAGGGGAGGTGAGGGACAGGGGAGGTGAGGGACAGGGGAGGTGAGGGACAGAGGAGGTGAGGGACAGGGGAGGTGAGGGACCTCGGGTGAGCGAGGTGAGGGACAGTGAGGTGAGGGACAGGTGAAGGTTCAAGGCAGGACAGGCAGAAGGCAGTTTCCTCCATGTGAACATCTCATGTGGGAAATGCAGTGTGTGAACTCTGGACAGGAAGCAAATCACCTCTGAAATGGGATACCTGATGCCAAAAGGAGCTGAGATGGAACAGAGGTTCTCAACATGAGGGTTACAACCCCTAAAAGACCATATTTACCCCAAACAGACATTTTGATTCATAACAGTAGCAGAATTACAATTATGAAGTAACAACAAAAATAATTTTATGATTATGGTCACCACAACATGAGGAACTTTATTAAAGGGCTGAAGCATTAGGAAGGCTGCAAACCATATGAAACATTATGAGACCCAGTTTCAATTTAAGTTGATCTTTTCTTACCCAGAATGCTCGCCGGCAGATGGTTTCTCACCTTTTCAGATTTTAGAATATTGAATTGAGACTATCGTGGGACATCCTGGGGACACAATCCAAGGCTAAAGCAAAACTCATCCATTTCATCTCTTCTTTGTACACATAACCTGGACCTGTGAATACATGTGTGTGCGTCTGTGGATTAGTGCGTGTGTGTGCTTGTATGAGTGTGTGTTGTATGTGTGAGTGTGTTTGAGTGTGTGTGAGTGAGTGTGTAAGTATGTGTGTGTATGAGTGTATGAGTGTGTGTTTATTGCAATATATAAGGTCAAGTATGGAATTTTCCACTTTGAGTGGATGGTGCTCAAACATTTCAGATTTTGAATTTTCTAATAAGACATGTTCAGCTTCTATTATAATTTGATAAGATAAAAGAAACCAGGGATGGAAGAGATGACTCCATGGCTTAAAGCACTTGATGCTCTTGCAGAAGACCCTGGTTCAGCTTCCAACAGGCACAGGGTGGCTCACAGCTCCCTGCAACTCTAGTTCCAGGGCATCCAACCCCCTCTTCTGGCCTTGACAGGGACTGCACACACATGTAGTGCACATACGTATTTGTTGGAAAGACACTCATACATCTATAATAAAAATTAATAATAAACCTTCCTTTAGAAATACTCCCTTTAAAAAAGTCTTTGAGCTATCTCTGAGAGTCGTGAGGTTGTATGTGTATGTATGTGTGTTTGAAGATAATAAATTCAAGAAAGGAGAAAAGAAAACAGAACAGATGGGCTAATATACTTCTTTTGGAGTAAGATGGTATGCTTACAAATACAACGGTAATTATAAAAATGAAGACATGTTAACATACAAATAAAAGAAAACATGTTGACAGATTGAATAAGTAAAACCCTGCTAGGTACAGCTTGCTAAATACACATCTTGAAAGTCTAAGAACGGAGACAGGTTGAAAGTAAAATCCTAGAGGGAAAAAAACTGTGTAAATAACAACCAGAAGAAAGCTGGAGGCAGCTCTGTTGAGCTCAGACAAACAGAAAGCACCCTGTAAAGGGGACACACTTCACAGCGGCAAGAAGACACGCACGACCTGAACTGATGTCCACGTATGTGACTTCAAGCTGTTCACAACAAAGTTAGAAGTAAAGAGAAACACCAAGTGGGTGTGCATCGGTTGTCCATCTGTGAGTGACAGACAGACAGACAGACAGACAGACAGACAGACAGACAAGTTCTTGAGGAGACAGAGGGCAACCACACAGCCAGGAAGTTCAACCTTGTGCAGAGAAGTTTGTAACCCAGAGCACACCCCTGCTAAAGGCCCCCAACTTCTAACCAGGGACAGACCAATTCCAATTTTTAACCCAAAAAGTCTTGCCATAGTTACAATATTTAAAGTCCAAATAGACCTGGTTGTGGCTTTTTGTTTTGGTTTGGTTTGGGTTTTTTTTTTTTTTTTAATGTTAAGCTAAAAATCAATAGCAAAGAAAATAACTGGAAAATCCCCATACATTTGTAAGTCACATGAAAGCCTCGTTAGTATCTCCTGGAAGAGCAGAAGTGACATGAAAATTGGGGGACATATTGACTGGATAATAAACCTAGTGGGGTTCCCCAGGTGGAATGTCTGGGCTTAATACGAAATGGGATAAAGAAAGGAACACTGCCTTACAAGCACTCATCCCTAGAAATTATCAAAAGGGTGGAAGATGAAGCTCAAGCAAAACAGAAAGAAAAGAAATAGCAGAGAGGTTGAGATTGGGGGAGATGGAGAAAACACAAGGAATCAGAGATGTACAATCTGTGACAAAAGTTGGTTTTTAAACTATGATGACATCGCTATCTGGGCAGTGGTGGCACACGCCGTTAATCCCAGCAGGTGGATCTCTGAGTTTGTGAGGCTAGCGTGGTCTTCAGAATGAGTGCCAGGGTAGTCAGGGCTACACAGAGAAACCTTGTCTCAAAACAACAACAAAGATGAAGTTGATCATTCTGGGTAAGGAAAAAGACAGAAGCAGCAGATAACCAGTTCTAGGATGAAAAGATGATGCTGACTGACCATAGGGATACTAGTAAATCCTGTGAGGGGAGTGTGTCCACTTTATGCTAAAAGCATTGAGAGTCTGCAAGCATAAAGTTTACCAAAACTGAACTGACACAAGAAAAACTCTGATCTACGTTCTTATATGTAATCTTGGCCAAAAGGCAAAGAAACAGCCAAATTTGTTTATTGTTATAAAAAAAAGTTAAGATCTGTATCAAGAGAAAATTTCAACTCTGCTAGTGGGTGCTTCCTTAGCTATAAGGAAGAAATAAAACTAATTCCACATAAACTTGCCCAAAGAATTCAATGGAAAGGTTACTCCTGTAAACACTAAAGAGTATCGCTCTCGAAGCAGAGAAACTGTTACCAGGTGATCAGAACTCATGCCTGGACCCCAACAGGAATCATTTCCAAAACTCAGAAGAAACTGTTTTTCTTGACAAAAGTCTTTTCCAAAACCACATTCCAAGCCAAAAACCCAAATGTTTGGAATGTGTGATAAAAAGGTCATCAGGGAATATCTATCATTGCCTAGGAATTTATATAAGCAAGATACTTACAAACTTTAATCTGCCTTCTTTATGTAGATTGCTAAATCATGCCTGAGTTGTACTTATCCTAAGAACATAAGATTAATCAATCTATGCATTCATAGAACAAAGGATTAGAAGCATGCATAATCCCCTACATATAAATTACTAAATGTTAACTTCTATTCCAGACGTTAGGAATATCCAGGTTATTGGGAAAGGAAATGACCTTGTAGTGGCTCAGAAAAGGGATCTACAAACTCAACAGTGGCAGTCCAGTCAGCTGTTGAAATGGGGAAAGGGGCATCTCATGCACTGAAGGTCCAAGCTGATGCCATAAGACAAAAAGAAATCAAGATAAATAAATAATAATAAATAATAAATGTTGAAATGTAAAACTTAAAGGGGTGACAGGCAAGTTACTGGGAGTGATGAATGCGACCAGCTGGATGTGGAGGAACTGAGCTCTGTGTGCCAACAACGAACTTCAGCAAGTGAATCTGGATGAATCTAGATGCATCTGGATAAATCTGGATGCATCTGGATGAATCTAGATGCACCTGGATAAATCTGGATGAATCTAGATGCATCTGGATACACTCAATAATTCACATTATTTATTCCAGCAAATTTAAAGAGCTCTTTAAATTCCTGGAGGACTTCAGGTCATGAAAATATTAATTCTACCTTGTGCTTAGCTGAACCCCTGCCTCTGCTCAGTAAATAACAGTTGTACCCCAACTGTCTCCAGTTCTCTGCAAAAGATTCCTTGGGAGACAAAATTACCATCACTCCAGAATCACTGGATTCCAGTAAAGTAGCTTTGGGAGCAAAGATTCAGAGAGAAAAAATGAGCAGAATGTAAGCCCAGAAAAAAATGTTGACATTATTTATTTACATGTGTATATATGTAGGGGCACACATGCTACAGTATACATGGCAAGGTCAAAGGAGGGTCTGTGGAAATCTGTTCTCTCCTACCATGTAGATGTCATGGACTGAACTCAGGTTCTCAGGCCTGGCAGCAAATAACTGCCTTGACTCGCTCAGTTCCCAACCTTGATTCCTCAAGAAAGAGTTGACAGACTCCAGCAACAAAATAAGTTCACAAGCTACAAAGGGACTAGAGAAAAAATGGACACCTGTAAAACATAATCCATGGAGTTTTAAAGTCCTAAGACTGCTTTCATGGAAAGGGGCATTGAAGTAAATTCCTCAAGGACTGTTGCCCAGGGACCCACATACATTTACACATACATACATACATACATACATACATACATGTATGTACATACAAGCACACATGTATACACACACATACACATATACACACATACATATGTCTGTGCATATATAATATGTATTTTAATACACATATTTATATATATTATACATATGCCAAGAATCAAAACTAGAGCACTCTCCCATGGAACCACACCGTAGGCCCTTATATTTTTAATGACTGTATTTTAAATGGTTACATAAGTTCCTATACAATATATTCACATTAATCCCCTGACCTGCAATTTTTGAAAACTTTACTCTGTGACCTGGAGGAAAAATTGTGCTGCCCCTATTTAGTAAGGAGAAGAGCAATTAAAAAAGGCACTGATGTTTACCACTGGCCTAGACATATACACAAATACACATACACAACACATATACATTACACACACTACACATTTGCATATACATACAGATATACACACTCATACTATAGCCCATATTCACACACTATACAGAAATACTCAGGCACATACCCTACACATATGAACTAAACACATACACTGTACAAATACTACTATACACACAATATGTATGTATAGTAATACACACACATGCACTATATACACATACATAACAAATGTATATATGCATACACATATATGTATATAATGCATATAATGCTAGGGATCAAAACACTAACCATACATATATGTGCATACATATGCACTACACACACCCTACATATACACACACACATTACACACTACACATATACTACATATATACTACATTGACACACATATACTACATATACACTACACATACACATATGCTACATACTACACATACTTGAACTATACACAGTATACAATACATGTATGTATACATATACACTACATTTGCACACAGGCACACATGCATATGCTCCAGACAAGCACACATACACACTTTTAAAAACACACATGTCAAGGGCTTCCCAGCAGGGCCTGAAGGAGACAAACTCACGTGGAGATGCACCCTAAGTAAGAGTTTGTTCTAGAAGGTTCTAGAGAGGAAAATGTCTGCCTGTAAAGCAGCCTCCACAGAGCGTTTAAGTTCTGGGGAAGCTCTCATGGAAAGGGGCCTTGAAGTAAATCCCTAGGGGATCGTTGCCCAGGGACCCCCTAATTTCTCAGTCCTGTTCTTTCATTTCTCTTCTGCTGAGGCTTCTGCGCCCGACGCCTCCCCATTCATTATTTTAGCGACTCTCCGTGGCTCTGGGTAAAACCGACAGCTTTACAGTTAGATGAACCATAAAAAATTGGCAACTTCTCTCCTCCTCCTCCCCCTCCCCACCCCCAGCAGCTATTAAAGGCCGTCTTTCTGTGTGTGATGCGGCAGTGCTCAAATCTGGAAGAATGTCCTTTTGTGCAGTCTTGCAGGAAAGCCGATAGCAATTCAATTAGAAAATGCAAATGAGGTCACATATTTCCCAGTGGAGCGCTGAGGTGCCCCTGAGGAATCCGAGCGACACGCGGCCTCACGGTAAATACCGAAGATGAAGCGCCCCTCACTGTTGTCATCTGCCTGGCTGGTACAGTGCTTGAGGGTGGCGATAGGGCCTGTGGGTGTAGTTTGCCAAAAAGACACTGTTGTTTATGAAACTAATATTGGGTCTTCTAGCACATCAGCACTTTTGAAGGATCAGATCGCAGGCAGCTGTGAGTTTCCCTGGGCTCCAGCTATAAGGGATCTGATGTGTCCCAACCTCTAGTGCCATAAAAGGTGGTCCCATTTGGAAATGGCGGTTTGTAATGGGGTTAGAGCCACAATGATGGCTGACCCTTCAGACACAGACGGGGAGAACACTGTCAGGAGAGGAAACAAAGATAGAGCCGTCTCTACACCCCCAGGATTGCCAAGAATTGTCAGCCTGCCAGGAGCCAGCCCCAAAGTCCTGGCCCTGGCCTCAGCCTCAGCCTCAGCCTCGGACCCCAGTCTCAGCCCCAATCCCAGCCTCAGCCCCAGCCCCAGCCCCTGAATCAGCCCCAGTTCCAGTCCCAGCCCCAGCCCCAGCCCCAGCCCCAGCCCCAGCCCCAGTCCCCGGCCCCCGGTCCCTAGCCCCAGCCCCCGGCCCCTTGCTCCAGTCTTGCCCCAGCCCCAGCCCCCGGCCCCTTGCTCCAGCCTTGCCCCAGCCCCAGCCCCGGCCCCAGCCCAGCCTCAGCTTCAGCCCTGGCCTTGGCCTTGGACCCAGCCCCAGCCTCAACCAGTACTTTGATCTTGGACTCTGGCCTCCCACTAAAAGAGAATAAACTTCTGGTGGTTTAAGATCCCGCCCCTAAATCCATAGTCCTCTGTTCTGCAGCCTGTTGATAATATTTCAAGAAGCATGGTGGTCAATAACCTCTACCCCCAGGTCCATTACCTCCTTTTCTGGGCCCATCCCCCTAACTCATCAGGCTCATCATTCTGTACCTAGGGTTCAGCACTCACTTTCTTCCTGGTCCATTACCCTCCCATTTTGTAGCTTATCAACACATGCCCATGGTCCATCACCCACTTCCTGTCTCTTTCACCCTTTGATTGTCATGGTTGGTATCCCATCCTGTAAGTTGGTAGCTTTATTCCTATTTCTGCCTCTGAGGCTCTCATGACTGACACCTGTGAGAAAATGGAAAGGAGAAGTCTTAAAAATTAGTCTCAACCGTTCCCAGCCATTTCCACAGAGACCTTGTGGCCTAATGGCACCCTAAGAAGTGTAGCCTCCGCCCTCTGAGAGTTCCAGAAACCTGGTATGCTGAAACCTGAGCTAGACACTTAGAGGTTCAGAGACTCTCGTTGAAAGAGGCCTCAGGACCTATGGCATTGAGGCTGCAGTGACCCCAGGGCTTTACACGTGAGATGTGTGTGCAAGAGACATGGTCTACCTGGAGACACGACTAGAGGCGTTAGGGAGGGTGTAGGTCATGAAGCTTACATACCAAAAAAACAGTGAAGGATGCCGTCTCAACAAGAATGAAAATACTAGTTCTGTAAAGAGTAAGCTGCAACTGTGTGGGCAGGCTGTGGGCAACCTCTCACTATCCTTGCTGTCCTCCTGAGGAGAGGGAGAGCTGTAGGCCTGAGAATTCAGACTACATCATGTCTCCACTACTCTGCAAGTCTGGGCTGTGTATACCCTGAGTCTAGGAGATACATGTAGTGACTGGTTCATGTGTATCTTGTGACTGCCAGCCAGAGCTGCTAGGAAGCCATATGGGACATGGATGGAGCCACAGCCCAAGAGCACCAGGCCCCACTTGGCAGGAGTGAACACCCATCAGTGTCAGAGCCTCATGCAGTCCATGAAATTATATCATCATGTTGTGAAGGGCACTGGTGATAAACTTAAATGAGTGTCCTGAGATCTACAGCCCTACAGCCCCAACACTGGCCTTCTTACTGGTGTGCCTGGCACTGTCTCCCCCTCAGTGTGGGTCACAGACTACTGAAGTTCAAATTCGGGTGTCATGCTCAGATTCCAAGAGTGGCATAACCCTTTATTTTGTTGGTGGGTGACAGGAGGTATGAGCGCTTGTCTAGGCACTGTGCCAGTTGACTACAGGGCTTTCCTATATCCAAAGCCCCATGGCCAGGTTATGTCTCCCAGGACACAGACATGGTGCATCATCCGCCACTTGCCACCATGTCACTATCACCATGACAACTCCTGCCATTGTCATAGGCCTCAGAGCAAGGTCACTGTGTCACGAATCTGCCCAGATGTAGCCATCCTGCCTCTTGGCCAGCCTACAGCAGTGTAGGCCTGTCTACACGGTCTCTGGAGTACTTTGTTCTCATCCAGGGCATTTGGTGATGTTTTGAACGATTTTGGATGTTGTGGGTGGGAGGTGTGCCTGGTATCATTTGGATAAAGGTCAAGGATGCTTACAGTAGCCTGCAGTGCTCAAGATAGTGAGACTCACACAACAAGCTGTCTGCAGTGTCCAAGTGATGGGACCCACAGCCCACACTGTCTTCAGTTCCCAGGGTGATGGGACCCAGAGTTCACACTACAGTGCCTAGGGTGGTGGAACACACAATTCACATTCCTACTCTGCACATAGGCATCAGAGTGGAGCGCAGGCCCCTAACGGAACGGTAACTTCCACCCTCTGCATCTGCCATCACCTTCAAAAGAAGGAGCAGAGGAGTAGGAGCTGCATCTTGGGGACACAGTCTGAGCTCAATGCCAGGCCTCAGGCAGCACCAGATTCCACAGTTCAACATTGTGTTCATGAGTGAATGAAAAGCTGCTGCAGTCAATACTCTGCACACAGTAGGTGGCTCACACAGAAGATTCAAGTCCAAGTTGTCCTTCCAGATAGGGGCCATGACAAAATAATCTGCCTTCCCATGTGCATCTCAGTGGAATTCCAGCATCTCCCAGCTTGGCCAACGATGTAACTAGACTTAGTTCTGATAAACAAAGTAGCATCCAGCTCGGGCAAGGACAGCATCCATCACCCACCTGGGGCTCATGCAGCGAGAACTCATACAAAAGTGTGTGTGTATGATTGCTCCGTGCTCTGTTTGTGAGTGTGGCTATCTTTCTGTTGTTTTATTTTGTGTTTGTTAAATGCCAGTGTATTCTGCCTTAGCTGTTCCTTGGCTACTATGGAAACCAGCTAGATGGCTGCAGACAGAAGCCTAGCTAAATATTTAAAATGTGTATTCTTGCAGACAAACAAAATGGACCCTTTCCCAGTTACACTGTAAAGGGAAAGGCAAAGGAAGGAAGGTACAGAACTCAGTGTTCCTCCAGGAGGGTGAAAGGGAAGGGAGAGGAGGGAGAGGGGAGGAGGAGCCTCATGATCTAATTAGCCTCAGATAAAAGCAGTGCCAGGCTTGACAATGGTGAAAGACCCACACCACTTTCCATATCGAAACATGTTGAATCTGGAGCTCTGGGAAAACCACAACAATGAAAGTTTATAAGCACACACCACACACACACACACACACACACACACACACACACACACACACACACTGCAAGACAGAGAAATGGAAGGCAGCTATCAATAGATTATTTGGGAGTCATATTTCATCAGTGTGAGACAAGTTCCTTCACAATTCAGGAATAGCACTCCATTTTGACCGCAGATCCGTGCCCAGTTAGTAACCTCAGAATGCTAGACTTTAAAACACAACTTATCTGCGTGGCCTGTGTTAGCTCCATATTCACCTCTGTGTTGGAGGAAGCCACCCAGGCCATCAGGCTACAACCCCAATGACACTGATTACCCAGCTACATACAGAGCTGTAGCCATTGGGAGCTGGACCCTGTATGGCCGCAAAGGCTACTGGGTAAGAGGAGGAAGATGCTATCTAAGCAGCTGTTGACTGCTGGATGCTGGGAGGGGCCAGGGAAGGAGGTAGGCTTTGAAGATTCCAGAACCTTCTCTGCTGGGAACACCATCTGCCTGGGGCCGCAGCTGGAAGAGTATAAAATCCTCCAGTTGCCACATGACTCGACTCTACTGGGCCTCAGACTGAAGGGCTGGGTCTGGTGGTAAAACCCAGGGGAAAGGCCATGCCCTGCTGGATAGCAGGAAGATCATAGGAAGTCCACATGATTCTTCCTCAGCCCCTGCCACACACACACACACACACACACACACACACACACACACACACACA
>NC_034592.1:162073699-162078124 GCF_900095145.1 Mus pahari
CACACCACACACACACCACACACACCACACACACACACCACACACACACACACACACACACACACACACACACACACCTAGAAAGTATGAGTTGGCTGTGTCCAGTCTTTAGCCACCATTTAGCAGAGGTCACACAGTGAGGCCATGGAGCTGCTGTGGTCCCCCCTCTGCCACCCTGCAGCCATGGAAGGCAAACACTTTGGTAGGTGTGATGCCTGGCAGGATTTTTTTTTTAAATAATTATAATTTTACCTGGTAGTGTCACAGAGCAATTAGAAAAATATTGATTAACATCGACCTGTGAACCAGGTCCCACCCACTACAGACTGGTCCCTGCCCACTGCAAACCAGATCTCTCTTATCACAAACCAAGGCAGTTAGGGCGGACCCACACACACCTGGCACAGGTGACACACTGTGTGAGTATGTATGTGAGTATGTATCTGTGTATATGTGTGTGTATGTTTGTGTATGTGTGCACATGAGTGTGCATGTATGTATGTGTCTGTGTATATGTGTGTATGCATATGTGTATATGTGTGTATGCATATGCGAATATGTGTATATGTGAGTGTGTGCATGTGAGTGTGTGTGTGTGTGTGTGTGTGTGTGTGTGTGTGTGTGTGTGTGTTGGTAGGTGCATGCCACTGTGTGCATGTGGAGGTCACAGGACAACTTTGTGAAACAAGCTCTCTTCTTCCATCTTTATGTAGGTCCTAGGGATTGATCTCAGCCCCCTATTGTTACGAAGCAAGTGCTTTACCTGCTGAGCCATCTTGCTAGCCCCTTACACACCCTTTCCACGGCTATGGCTGAGTCTCTTTCCGTGGAAAGAAACTCTCTGATCTCAGGCAGGTCTCTCCTATCAGTCAGTCAGCTTTCCCTGCTCATTACAGCTGTCTGCAACTGGTCCCCGCCTTCGCCACCTCCATTTAATTTTAATACTTTTGTGATGTGGATCCAAGCTGGGGCCTTGTGTGCGCTAAGAAAGCGCTCTACCAGGAGCTACATTCCAACTCCTCCTTTTGCTTTCTCTCTTGTGCCAGGACTTCACTAAGCCCACAGGCAGCCATTGCGCTTTCTATGCCTCTGCTTAGCACATAGCTGAGATTCTGTGCCTGTGTCACAGACTTCCTCCTCTGTCTTGGCCCTGGGAGTGCTCTCACAAATACGCTGAGGCAAGAAGGCAGATCCCCAGTTTGCCACTATCACCGACATTTACTATTTCTTTCCTGATGCAGTTTCCTGGTCAGAAGAGCTAGAGGAAGAAAATCAGGCCACGAAACACCCCCACTCCTTCCTCCCCCGCCCCCACTCTCTCTTTGCTCTGTGTCCAGCCACTGCTTCCTAGGAGGCTTATGCAAATAAAGACTGCAGACTGCATATGGAAAACACTTGCCAGCCTTAGGGGTTCACAGTGCTGCTGTGCTGCCAACCAGAGTCTTCCCAAAGAGTCACATCCTTGGGTAATAGAAGCCGACAACTGCTTCTCACGAGGTCAAGTTGGCAGTGTCACACCTTGACTAAGAGGCTTTGTCCCAGGGCCCTGTTGTGTGTCCCTCAGGAATTGATGTGCCAGCTTGTATAAGCTGCTTTTATTGAGTCAGGAAGACTCACACATATACCCTTTTCTCAAAATTAGGAGGAATTTACGGTACTAAAGAGACACCCAGCATGCTCACCCAGACCCGGCGACTGGGGAACTAGGAGAGCATTATGGTCATGTGCTAGTTCACCCCATCTCCAAGTCAGGCCGTCCAGCCATCCAGTGTTACAGAGCTGGCATCTGGGGATCGTAAAGCAATCCCATTTCCCTGCTCTAGGCAGCAATGGGAAATTCTCTGTCCCTCAAGGGACTTTGTACAAGCATGCAGGAACTCAGTGAGTAGCAATCCTGCACTGACTGTCCATCCTCCCACAGCACTGACGACTGTCCATCCTCCCACAGCAGGTAAGGATGGTCCGTTTTCTAGGTCTCATCAGTGTCCCTGCACTGAGAGCATGCCACCTTGCGAGATCCACCCCAGCTGCAGGGAACCTGCCATGCAGAGTCCAGAGTCTCTCAGCCCTGCCGTCACAGAAATTAGAAAATATTGATTAACATCGACCTGCAAACCGGTTCCCACCCACTGCAAACTGGTTCCTGCCCACTGCAAACCGGATTCTCTTCTGTCTCAAACCAAGACAGTTAGGGCAATCCCACACACACACGTGGGACAGGTGTGAGGAGTTTCTGGTCCCTGGCACATTGTCACTCACAGGACACTGTGTGACCTCACCTGCTGTTTTACATTTAAAGCTGTTGACTTTAAAGCCCAGGTCCTGCGTGATTCCTTATAAAAGATGAGAGGGCTGGACATCGGGGAACAATGAGAAAAGGTCGTTTTCTGCATTATATTCTAACTCTTATTTATTATCTTTAAAATAAAATATGATAAGTGGGGAGTGGTGGTACATACTTTTGGTTCCTGACCTCAGGAGGCAGAAACTAACAGATCTATGTGAGTTCAAGACCAAACTGGTCTATATAGCAAGCCCCAAGCCAGTTGGTCAATATAGTGAGACCCTGTCTCCAAAAAACATGGTTATTTAAAAATCTGCCCCAGATCAGTGTTGAATTATTCATCCCCCATGTGGGAATGGAGCCTGCAGGGAGCTGACTCAGCTTCTTGCTAATGCGGAGCAGCCCTGGAGACCTCACTGAGAAGCCACAGCCAATTACCCTCAGGGTCCTGCTCAGAGAACAATTCTCACCTACAGGCCAAGTAAGGCCTGGGCAGGACAGAGCCCCAGGCACAGGGACAGGAATGTGGGGTGACTGCCCACTGCAGGCAAGGAGAGGATGAGGCCTGAGCTTTTGCCTCCAAATACAAGTTGCCAGTGAGTTGGAGCCTCGGCCTTCCAGAGAAAACACTCAGGCTTGCCATTGTTTCTATGCCTCACCTCTTCCCTGAAGTGACAACCTATATGTCCTCAAGATTGAACATCTTGCCACCATCCTGTGAGAGGGAGAAAAGGAAGGTGCCTCTGTTTGAGATGGATCCATGGAACCTACCAAGAGGGACCCAAGACCAGTTAATACAGAAGGACTGCCAGATCCCCATCCCAGGATAATTCACACATGCAGGCAAATGCTCAGACACATATGCACACATGCACATACGTGTGCATGCACACACATACACTTATATACACATGTGCACACACATGCACATACACATGCATTCACATATACACACCCTTGCACACACACCTGAACATGCATGTGCACATGCACATACACACACACACACACACACACACACACACACACACACTGCAGAACAAGAATGCGCATCCAGCAGTGGATTCCACCACTGCCATTTTTCTCTAAAAGGCTGGTGTCCAGGTGGAAGACAGAGCTTAGCTGTTAAAGCCCTTTCCTTACAACTGTGAAGACCTGAGGTTAATCATCAGAATTCATATTTGAAAAGGGAAAGAAAAAAGACAAGTGGGGTGGAAAAGCACCTGTGATCCCAGCACTTTGGAGGCAGAAGCTGGAGAATCACAAGTTCAAGGCCAGCCTGGGCTATCTATGTAAGATCCCAGCTCAAGGAAGGAAAAAAGAGGGAGGTAGGGAGAGAAAGGGGGAATCAAACAGATTTAGGGCTATGAGTCTGACAACTGAACAGCTGGTGCCTTGGAGTCACATGGTCCTAGGCTGGCCTGGATCCTTATAATCTACTGCCTTAAGTCAGCCCAAAGCACAGAAGGATCCTAGAACCTAGGATTAAGGAGTGGGGAGAAGGTTCCAATTGAGGTGAACTCCTCACAGACTCACCTAAGGCAGATAGGTAGGGCAGGGCTAGCTATAACTAGTGCGGTGATTCTCAGCTTTCCTAATGCTGAGACCCTTTAACACACTTCCTAATGCTGTGGCGACCCCCATCCATAGAATTATTTCATTGCTACTTCATAATTGTAATTTTGCTACTGTTATGAGTTGTGATGTAAAGATCTGGTCTATGACCCCTGTGGGTTGAGAACCACTGCTCTAGGGGAAATCAGACCCAGGT
This sequence comes from Mus pahari, assembly GCF_900095145.1. Classification (NCBI taxonomy): domain Eukaryota; kingdom Metazoa; phylum Chordata; class Mammalia; order Rodentia; family Muridae; genus Mus; species Mus pahari. The sequence goes on from NC_034592.1 coordinate 162,077,755, forward strand.
TCTGGGATGCTACAGGCCAGATTTTTCTCCTTCCATCCCCTGCCCAGCTTCTGTGCAGCTACCCTAAGGTTCAGCAGCAAGGGTCATGGTGAGTCTTTCCCCTTGAAGCTGAATATTCAATGCCCAGACAGCAGCCGCAAAGGGTGCAAGCAAGGCTTTCAGCAGCTGAACCAGAGGGAGAGGGAGAGTGAGAACAAGAGACAGACAGACAGACAGACAGACAGACAGACAGACAGACAGACACAGACACAGAGAGACAGACACAGAGAGACAGACACAGAGATACAGAGAGAGACAGAGAGAGAGAAGAAGGAAGAGGAGGGGAGGGGGAGGAGGAGGAGGGGGAAGGGGAGGAGGAGAAGGAGGAGGA
>NC_034592.1:162078204-162124907 GCF_900095145.1 Mus pahari
AGGAGGAGGAGGAGGAGGAGGAGGAGGAGGAGGAGGAGGAGGAAAGTATTGGCAGCATGGCCAGAGACTCTCAAGACACTGAGATGCAGAAACCCGGCAAGGAGCAGACTGCAGAGAAGTCTGGGCACATGTTCACGTGTACACACATCTCCCTCTGTGTGTGTGCCAGTCACACACACACACACATGCAGAGTGCCACACAGATATGGATATACTCTGCAATGCTTAGAAACAGTGGTGAAGCTCACCTCCCCTTACCCGCCGCACAGTCACCATGGCTCAGAAACAGAAAAGAGAATCAGCTGGTGTCCACCGTTAGGGAGAATTGCTGGGAGTGGAAGCATCATTCAAAACAAGCAGATCTGTGAACCCGTGTTCCTGTGCCATGTTCAGAAAGGGCCCGGATGCTCATGTGTTTGGGAGGACGTGCCTTTCTCGCCAGGCTGGCCGCTAATTGCATTCGACGATTTTCTCTCAGAGCGGTGAGTGCTTCTTCCAAGGCAGAAGCCTGCGCAGGTCTGGCATTGACTTTCACCAGATTTTGTTATTACATTTGTCTCACAGCTTTAAAACAGTAGCAAATATGTGCAATTTATTTAAACAACACTTGGGAAATTAACGCCGTGCAAGCTCTTTTCTGAGCAAATGAAGATAAAGGCAGGTTTTTAAGCGGATGTGTGAGAGGCGCTTGGAGTTTCCAGTCTGCAATTAGAGGCCTCGGCAGAGGCGGCCATTGAAGAGATGCCTCTGGCTGAGACAGCCTGGTGGGCTCTGCCTCACCACACTAGAAGCACTGGGGACAAGCAGAATCCCCTCCCAGAGGCCAGCCACCTCAGTAGATGTGCTCTGAATGAGAGCAGGCAGTCTACAGGGTCTGATGGCTACAAGCTTGTGAGTCCAGCTATTCCGGGGGCAGAGGCAGGAAGATCATTAGTCCAAAGCCTGGCTGTGTATACAGTGAGTCTCTATCTTAAAATTAAATTAGAAGCCGGGCGTGATGGCGCACGCGCCTTTAATCCCAGCATTCAGGAGGCAGAGGCAGGCGAATTTCTGAGTTTGAGGCCAGCCTGGTCTACAGAGTGAGTTCCAGGACAGCCAGGTCTACACAGAGAAACGCTGTCTCAAAAAACAAAACAAAACAAAACAAAACAAAAATTAAATCAGAAAGAAAGAGGGGGGGGAACAAGGAGAAGGTCAGAGATCAGGGTGGGGTCCCTTGCTTAGCATTCATAAGACCTGGAGATGTGCCTAATGCTGAAAAAAAAAAAAACCCTTCCTCCAGAGTAGGCACCTGGGACAGGTGAGCCTGGCATCTGGGGCTCATGAACTTTGCAATGGGCACACGTGTCTGAAAACCAATAATGTCCTTTACCCCAAAACTCACTAGACAGAGATATCCCGCACACACCTGAGCTGGCCAGGCCTGGGGCTAAGGAACAAGTGTTTCTAAAAAGGCCTTTGGTGTACAGGCGCAGGAGTAGTGCCAGCCTGGAACTCAAGCCCTGTCCTCTCCCAGCACATTTAAGACAGCCAGGGCCAGGGAGACAAACCTCGGTGTCCACCTCCTTCATGGCAATGTGCAGTGTCTCCACTCCACTGCACACCCCAGGTGAACTCAGGCAATGGGCAAGCCACTCCACATGGTTCAGGGCCCCAGAAGTGAGAGTCAGCACTTGGGAGACTGAGGCAAGGGCCGTGTAGGTTCAACTGAGTTCCAAGCCAGATGGGGCTACAATATGTAAAGGTGTCTGTCCACAGGGCTGACTCCAAGGCTATCTGTCCACAGGGCCAACTCTGAGGCTGTCTGTCCACAGGATCAGCGTTAAGCCAGAGGAGGCGTTCTGACTGTCATGACTTCACCCATGCCCAGAGCTCAGCAAAGGGATCCTGCAGTGCCACAGAGTCACTACAGGAGACACATCACTTGTCTCTTAACCCAGTCAGTGCCCAATCTGCTACACAAAACCTACACCTCGGTCATCCCACCACTAACCAATGTCTCAGTCCGTGTTGGGAATGAGTGTGCCTCATCTTGTCAGATTGACAAGTGAACGGGTATATTGCTCCAATTCGCGATTTTGATTCATGGAAGATGTAGCAAGTTGTGAATGCTCAGCACCTATAGGGGTATGAACAATCTAGGTGTGCTCTTTTCTTGTTATAGAAGAAATTATTAGTTTGCCAAAACTCTTTACATAGGGGCTAGTGACCCTTTGTGAGTTTTCTTTTGAATCGTGTTGCTTAGCCCAAAGCATTTCATGCTCAGCACCAGTGGGGTGAACGTGGAACCCCTGACTTTGTCTTTGTACAAAACCTAACCTGGCTTCTCTGACTCTTCTCTCTCAGGAAGGGCAGACAGTGGCCCTGGACCCCTCTCAGTCCCCAAAGGACACACTGCTGCTGTGGTCTCGACATCAGAGCTCTGGTGGGCTGAGGAGACAGAAGCGCGACTGGGTCATCCCACCCATCAACGTTCCCGAGAACTCCCGGGGGCCCTTCCCTCAGCAGCTTGTCAGGGTAAGTGGGCCTCGGCTGTTCTCACGGCTGGTGTGGAGACATCTCCTCTGGACACTCCAGAACCAGGGCAGGTTCAAGGTGTGGGAGGTGTGGGAGGCACCGTTGTAAAGAAAGAGGCAAATCAAGGTCGCTCTGGGATGATGCACTTCCTCCAGGCTGACAGGCCCTCTCCGGTTACAGCGACTCCTCCAGGGATCATTTACGTACCATACCGCTGTCCTGTCCGTGGAAACCTGTGTGATTTCCAGTTGTGCCCTTTGGCTTCTGACACCTGTCTGTGATCTGAGTGTCTGTGTTTTTCCCTGTGGGGCACTTACACATCTGTGACAATGGTCACCATGATGAAACTTGGGGACATGATCATGGAAAATAAGGATTTTGAGGTGTTACAAGGGTCATGGGTGGCCAGAGTATGCAGGAGACATTCTCAGGCCTCTTGTGTTGCTCCTTTCATAGCAGATCAGGGTGTGTATTTGGTGTGCGGGTATCACCACAGTCCCCAGCATTTTGTGTCACTATCATGAGCCCCAATGGGTTGCATAATCTATCCAAGAGTGACAGGGGCTTTATAGCAGAAACTCTGGGTCACGCAGCACACACCCAGGGAGACTCGGTGGCAATGTCCCTGGCTCGGAGCACACTCTCACCACGGGGGTCGTGAGGCTTTTCTGAGTGTACACACCCCCTGGGACTGCCCTGTGAGTCAGAGTCACGGCCTGGAGGTAGCTGTAGAGGATGGAAACCCCACTGTGGGGCCTCAGCTCCCACAGTGCTGGACACAAGCCTCAGCCCTTCCTAGACAGTGGCTGCCTCTAGTGACCACTTCTGCTCTCATTGCTGGAGGGTTTTCTCCAAGTCTTTCACCAATTTGTTTGAAAGGCGTTTCATCTAGCCATGTCAGCAGCAATGCATTGTGTGTCATATGAAAGGTAGCTATGAACGTGGCACCTGCCCAGAACATCTACCCGGAGCCTCATTGTGAGCCTAGGGGAGGCCACAGAAACAGCAGAGTGTCTTAGAGATTCGCAGGGTGCTACAGACTCTCCTGAGCCTCATCAGGTGGAAAGGGAAATGGTGTGGGATGGCGGCGGGGGGGGGGGGGGGGGTTGGTCTGTGTCACTCAGCCCAGCCTTTCTTCCCCAGAGCTGGCTCACTTTTCTGAGATAGGCCAGTCTCAGAGTCCAAATCTCAAAGGCTCTCTGGGACACAGGTGTGAACTGAGTGGGCCCAGGCAGCATGTGGCAGCGGCAGGGGGCAGGGGAGGGGTTATTCTTGTAAATAAGTTGTAAGCAGAACATGAATTGACAGCTGCCAGTCAGATTCGTCCCTCGCCTCCAGAAAGGTCTGTTCTAAGTCATTCTCCTGGGCAGTGAGTGACAGGTGTTGAGGGCTCTGGTAAGCTGCTTACATACCAAAAGTGTATTTAGGGATGGGGACAGAGCTCAGAGACACTGCAGTATCCCTAAGTCTTTGTCCTATTATCTACAGACAGAGAAAGCATAAGAAGACTGTAGGAGGCCTTTGTGGGCAGAGCTGCCCCCAGAAAGTGCTGCCTGTAGGCCACCGGGGTCGGGGAGGGGCAGTGGTGACTGATGCTGTCTGCTGTCCTCTGCTGGGCCTGGAGTCAAGACGCTTGGAATGCCTGACCCACACGGATGTGTCAGTGGTCTGGGATGGCCACTTTCTCCCAAACAGCAGACGCCTGGATCCACTGTCAACTGGAGACCTCGCTCTGAGCTCACAGCATGTCAGAAGGAGCTGTCTGTGCACGGCCTTTCTTTAGGGATGGCTACATAGCACAGGCATTTGTCCTCTACTGGTCTCTTAAGCATGGGGAAGTATGTCTGGAGACAACGGCAGGCAGCAGAGCTGCAAGCCAGGCAGCGCCAGCTCGTGAGGCTGGGAATCTGAGTGTCTAGGCCTGTGGGGAGAATTAAGGAACCACGTTTTGATTGTGTACACAGCAGGCTACCTCATATACACACCCCACCCCATACATGCATGCATGCATGCATGCATGCATGCATACCTGCATACATGAACAGAAGCAACCCACTTCACATACACACATGCACATATACAGAAACCTAATTAATGCATACATTCCCACTTCCTACACAACACACACACACACACACACACACACACACACATATACATTAATGTATGGCCCCTACACACATGCATACACAAGCCCACCTTGTACACATAAATGTGCACACCAGCCCACTCCATGCACACACACATTACATCATTCACACAGCCACACCCACACCGTGTTTCTGTCCCTGACTCTCACAGAGTGCAGACAATTGCACCGCGTGTACTCTGTGGTGTTTCATCGGCCGGAAGCCCCTGAGTTTCCTGTCCGTGTTCCAGGGCAGTGCTCCAAAAGCCCACATCAGAGCATGAATGCAGCTTGATGGGCGGGCAGTGGAGCTGGCACACGCAGAGGTTCAGCTGGGATTAGCTGCAGTTCCGTGCTCATTAAGGCATTTCATTCTGATAAAATATGTTAAATGAGAACGTGGGTGGAAGCAGAGGCAGAGTGTTCTTCCCAAACCCCAGTTAATTGCAGGCTTTTTCCTTGGAAGGAATAGTGTGTCTCTTCATAAGTGCTCACTCTACCCAACAGGGGACAGATCGCTGTGTGGACAGGAAAGCCTGGCAAGAACAGCTAGGAGGTTGAGCCACGCAGGTGCACAGGACGAGATGATCCACACGAGTTGAGTTGCACCAGTCCGTGGTAAAGCATGGGCTGAGCCACACGGGTCTGTGGCAAAGCACTGTGGGGCCACGGGGGAGTGTGACTCTCGCCAACTGGACTGCTGAGCTGTGCAGGCTGATAACAAAGTATGGCATGATCTCCCTGGTTCCACCTGTGGGGCTGGCCCGCAGTCTCTGTTCCATGCACAGGAGGAGCAGCTGTGGTCTCAAGGAGACATTACCCATAAGTCCCAGCCATCTTTGCTTCTCAGATGAGGGAATGCATGGATTAGCAAAGTGCACTCAGACGCCTATGTAGATGGCTGGGTTCCTAGTTTGGCACCGTTGAAAGAAAATGGCTCTTTGGGAGATGGAAGGCAGGGAGAGGCACTCAAGAGGTGGCATTTGAAGGCCACGGTGTACAGGTGACACCAGGTCATCCATACCACACTAGGGTATTGGTGAACAACTTCTAGCATACTGCACTTTGTGCCACAAATCACAGAGCCTATTGGACAGAGACCTCCGAAATCAGGAGCCAAAATAAGGCTCTCTTTATAGGTCAGTTATCTCAGGTGACATCACGGCAATGGAGGGCCCCTGAGCCGCCCTGGAAAGCCCCCAGAGGGACAGTGGGAAACGTTGGACACGGCCCCGAGTCTAGAACCCCAGCACTTGCCTGGAGAGTGTGGGGCACCCTTTCCCTTTCGGAGACTTGGCAGGGACGCAGAGAGCTCTCCCTTCCATGCCAGTCCAGAAACACAGGCCCTCAGCCTCTGCTTGTCCCTCCCAATTGGGCTCCAGGTCTCCAGCAGCGCTGACGGCTTCTAACAGGATGTCAGCATGAGCTTTAAAAGCCGCTCACCACTCTGACGTGCTCATGAAGTTTGACTGCTAGTAAGATTCAGGGGAGGATAAAACAGGACTTGTAGCAAGAGGTCTGTTCCACAGCTGAGTCTAATAAAAATTCAGAATTTGTTAACTGGGGAGGTTGTCCGTGGCGGCGGCACAAATTGACTGGAGACAAGGAGGAGGAAACACAATGTTCTTGGGGGACAAGTCATTTAATTTTGGAAACTGATATTTGAGGAGACAAGAAGCCATGCAAACGGGCCCCTGCTAGAAAGTGAGCCCTGGAAATAGCTACAGACAAGACTGGGGGAAGCTGCCACAAAACCGCTCCATGCAGGGACAGTGCCCTGCAGAAGGTGGCATGGGCAGTGTCTCAGCAGAGAGATCATAAGTAGCACTAGTGGGAGGTCATCTGATCCGATGCTGATGGCCACAATAGCTTTACCAGGTAGAAGCCAAGTATTTGCATCTCCACTTTCACATTTGTAATGTGTAGGTGTGTGGGCACATGTGCATCAGTGCAAATGCACATGTGCCAATTTAAGAATAAAAAAGCAGTAAAGGGTCTAGAAAGACAGCTCAGTGGTCAACACCATGAGGATTCAGTTCTCAGCACCCACACAGAGGCTCACGGTCAGCTGTAACTCCAGTTCCATGGAATTGGATGCCCTCTCCTGGTCTCTGCAGGCTCCTGTATGCAGGCGCTACACACAGACTCACAGGGGCAAACACAAGGATAAGATATAAGTAGGTAGGTAGGTAAGGTAGGTAGGTAGGTAGGTAGACAGATAGATGATAGGTAGATGGGTAGATAGATGGATGATGGATAGATGATAGATAGTAGGTATGTAGGTAGATAGATGATAGATAGATAGATAGATAGATAGATAGATAGATAGATAGATAGATAGATAGATAGATAGATAGATACCCCACCACAGGAGGTCTGAAACCCCACCAAATAGTTTTCTCCAGCAGGAAAAAGTCACCAAGTCTTTGTCTTGGACAAACAGAAGGAGCAGGAAGTAGCCATCTTTAGTCTACATACAGTCTTCTTCCTGTCTGCATCTGACTCCTTCTCCCTCTGTACCTTTTGCAATTCCATTGTTCTCAGGAAACTTGTCTTAGAACTAAGGCCTCAGCATTAAACCCCAGACACAGTGGGTATCAAGTGGCTTCCAACTTGCTTATTTTCTAGGTTACCAACAAGCCGAGTTCCCACTGAGTGATCACCACCCTTCGGAGTGCTGGTCAATTCTCAGGACTCAGCACAGCCTTAGTTCCTAAAGGGACAGGATGCCCTCAGACCGACATTGCAGACAGAATGCATGTCACCGAGGACTTATGAGGTGAACAGATGATGTCAGGACCAGGCCCTTACACCTCTGTGGTCACCCCGCCCACCTCTGTGGTTGCCCTGCCCACCTCTGTGCTCTGCCTACCTCTGTGGTCACCCCTCCCACCTCTGTGGTTTCCCCGCCCGCCCCTGTGATCTGCCCGTTATCACTAGGAAGAGTGCAGATAAAGACATAGGACTTGATAGCAGTTTCCTCAGGAGTTCTCCTGGCCTTGCTCGAGTCATCTGTACCTCACTGTCGTGGCTTAAGATGGTGTGTTTGTGAGGCTAGTTGACTTGTTATAATTAATCTCTGCTATCAACTTAATTAGACTAAAAACACCCAGGGCCACCATGACTCCGTCTGTGAGGTGTTTTCATAGAGGTTCAGCTGAGGTAGGAAGAGCCACCCATGGGATCCTGATCTGAATAGAAGGAGGAAGGCGTCTGACACCAACATTCCCCTCGCTCGCTCGCCCGAGCCTGCTAAGATTAGCTCAACAGCCCCACGTTCCCAGCATCATACCTTCCCTGCCCTGGTGGGCGGCCCCACTCACACTGTGAGCCAAAATAGATGCTTCTGTCAGGGGTTTGGTCAGAAGGAGGAGAATAACTAACGTACTAACACTCACATAGATTACTAAGAAGAGCCACTTACCTGTCCCATAGTAGGCAGAAAGTATGGCGACCTTTGCATTGCAGAAATCTCTAGAGCACCAGTTCTCAACCTGTGGGTCTAGATCCCCACATATCAGATACCCTACATAGATCAGATGTTTACATTACGAGTCATAACAGTAGCAAAATTACAGTTATGAAGTAGCCACGAAATAATCATATGGTTGGGGTCACCGCAGCATGAGGAACTGTGTTCAAGGGGCCACGGCATTGGAAAGGTTGAGGACCACGACTCTAGAAGAAGTCAGGCTGTCATGGAGAATGGAGGGAGACCACACATTTGGGTGGACCTGCAGTGTAAACAGAAATGTAGGCTGCATCTCTCCCCCCAGGCAGAACCTGCAGACTGGACCTCCGAGAGACGGAATGAAGGGTGAGCCAGAGTGTCCCCAGAGCAAGCCTGTACTGAGTTTTTTTCCTTCCCCGTAGAGCTGAACTGTGACTGTGACTGTGACTGTCACTCAGCAGGAGGGGCCCACTGCAAAAATGGCTGAAATTGCAATCCCCTGGGATGCAGCTCAGTCCGGAAGGAAGCAGCCTCCCGGGGGAAACTGACATTCTCATGGTGTGTACCTTTTCGCACACCATGAGAAATGTCTCCTGCTACAGGTAGTTCCTTCCTAGCCCCACAGCGAGGAAGAGATGATGTCATTCTGAAAGAGCAACCTGTCCAGACAGGACATGCCCCCAGGAACATCCCTGTAATTTACAGTGTCCTGGTTCCGCTGTCCCCGCTGCAGCCTCGGGGAGACAGCGAAAAGCAGCGTCCCCCACCTCAGCTGCCCTGAATTCTGTGATTTAATCAGTCCTGAGAAAGAACTAAGTGGGCCTTTGTACTCACTGTCCCTTCTCTGCGCAGAAATGTTCCCTCTCTTGACTGCCCTAGTGGCTATATTGATACAGCAGAGAGTTCCTTATGAAATGACGGTGAAATCAAATTGCTGCAAGTGCTCAGATAATTTATTGGAGAATATTCAATTAGAATACATTAATGTTTTAGATTTCCATCATCAATTTACTGTCAGACTTAGAACCGTTACTGAGCTGCCGGCTCAAGTGAGTGTACTTAGGTGAGGATAGAAACGCTTCCCCAAGCGGGCTCCACCGCGGCCGGCCACAGCATTAGAGCCTCACACACTGGACCAGCATTAGGATGGAGGCCAGATGTGGTCAGGATGCTGGGCACTGGGGTCCAGGCTACTCTGACCATGTCCCTTGGAACAAGGGAAGGAGAGTAGTGGGTCTCGATCGGATGTGGTAATGCCTAAATTCTAGGTAGCCATGGGGAGTTTCCGGTCTCAGGCTCTAGGAAAGCTTGAGGCAGAGATGGCTATCAAATATCACTGCTTGCACGCAGTCCTGCCCCTTAGCCACGTGCCTGCAAGAGTCATTTGGTGGAGCCTGCTTCAGAGGCATCAATACATCCTTCACAGTTTGAGTGGGCAAGGGCCACTCAGATGACAGACTGTGAGTGACTTGAAGAGATATTCCCAACCAGAGGTGACAGGCATCAGCCGCCCTGCCTCTAGATGGCCAAGAAGTGGCCCAGTAAGTCTATTCTCTTGTAGGGTGTTCTTTACAGGGTAGAGACAGGAGGAGGCCTGGCCACACTGTACAGCTAGCTCTAAAGACCGGCTGGCACAGGGGCCCCAGCATGGATGTGAATCTCTATTCAGTCTTTTGTCCAGAGGGACGTAGCAATCATCACACACCAAAGGGGTCCCCACTGTAAGTGTGGCAGGCCAAGGACAGAAGAGGCTGAGCAGGGTGGGGCCGACAGGGTCTCAGCAGAGGGTGCAGTGCCCCATGCCTTACTTTCAAAGCAAGTGGGTCTAGCTGCATCTGTATAAAGTATAAAAAAGCCAGCCTGTGGAGCCTGAACCAGCTCACATCTCACTGTCCCCGAAACTTCATTCTGAGGAGAAGCAAGTGGTGGCAGGGGCCCTTCTCTCCCAGACTCCCAGGAGGTTGTGCAGGGCTCAGGCCCCTCCCACATCAGCGCTTCTTGCTGACCTCCAGGTAAACCAGAGTGGAAATGTGCTTCCAGGGCCAGCAATGGCCTCAATGCAGCCCCTTCTGTGTCTCTGCCTGGCCTCTGGTTGAAAGTGGCAGGCCAGAGCAGAACACCTGCAGCTTTGCACCAGTCATGATTCTCTAAGGAACAGACGAATATACTTTATACACATACATGCACACACCACACACGCATGCACATATGCACACACAAGGACATACATATGAACACATACATATACACATGTGCACACATATACACACAGAGACAGTACATACACGTGCATACATGGACATACACATGCACACACACTCACATGGACACACATGCATGGACACACTCACACATGGACACACACATACACGAGCACATATACACACATGCATGGACATACATGCACATGCATGTAGACACACACTCACACATAAACACACACCTACACATGCATGCACATACATGCACACACACATGCACATGTGGGCACATACATACATATGCACACATGTGTGCGCACACACATACACTCACACACGGATACACATATGCATGCACACATACACATGCATGCGTACACACATACACATGCACACATGCATATACACAGAGACACACATACACATGCATACACACATGCATGCATGCACACATACACATGCACACACATGCAAACATACATAGATACACACATATATATACACACACATATACATGCATATGGATACACACATACACACACTCACACACATGGACACACACATGCACACACTAAAGGGGTGTTATTAGATTGGCTTATGAGATTTGTCCCAGGGTAGTCCCACAGTGGCTGTCTCTCACTGGAAAGGCAGAGAAGCAGTAGTTGTTCAGTCCGTGAGACTGGTGCTGAAGGCCTGTAGGATTCTGGAGAGCTTGTGGTCTTCACTCAACACCGGAGTTCTGAAGAAGTTGGTTCTTATGTCAGCAGAGGAAAGCTGATGCAGCAGGATGGATGAATTTGCTATTGAGAATGGAGGACAGACAGGCAAAGAACAGTTTCCTTCTTTCTTACTTCCTCTTGGCTGCCACCAGAGGTGGCACCTATACAGAGGGGTAGGTCTTCCTGTATTCAAATACTATGATCAAGAAAATCCTTCACGGCAGTGCCCAGCATCCAAATGCCATCAAGCTGATGGCTGTGATTAGCCATCGTGAGCCTTTTCTCACACCCTGGCCCAGGATATAGGTTATAACATCCCACCCTGTGCATCTGAGGTCAACAGCCTTATTCTAGGCCAGCAGTCATCCCAGCTGCAGAGCTGTGCATGTTGATCATCTCCTCATGGCTTAGCTGTGCCTTGGCTCCTCCATATCAGGTATCTGGGGTGTCCTGGGAAGCAAGGAGAAGTGGCTGAGAGATGGCCTCTGCTCCTGGTGCAATTCATTCCTGCACTGCTTGATGCATGATATCATCTCTTATTGCTGTGACCCAGTGCCTGAGAGTAAGCAACTGGAGGGGAGAAGAGTTCACTTGGCTCACAGTTCTGAGGGTACATGGCATGGGAGTCACGCTGGCAGGAATTTGCACAGCTGATCACACTGCATCCACAGTCGGGACACAGAGACCATGGTGCTGGTACCCCACTTACTCAGTACCCCTTCTTACCCAGTCCAGGACCCCAGCCCATGGAACGGTGCCACCCACAGCCAATGTGGGTCTCCCTTCCTCGATTAATCTTCTCTGGAAATGCCTGCACAGATGCTCTCATAGGTGTGTCTCCTAGGTGACTCTGAGACCAGGACTTTACACTGTGAAATGTAAAGTCCACAGCCATGTGAGAGTCCAGAGGACCACCCTGTGTGGGTTTGGGAGAAAGCTGAGGAGGTGGAGGAGCCCAGCAGGAGGCCCCAGGGCAGACGCTGGCCTGCTCAGGCCCCTCAGTGGGAGGTTGGTTTTCATGGACATTATCATTTTGGTCTATGAGTATTCTGGATGTTGGGGCCTATGCATAACCTGCTTCCTCCTGCTTTGGAGAGGAGGCCAGGCTGGGCAGTAGTCGTCTATGGTAGTCACACACACTGGCAGAGACTGTCTCAACTCCACCACTCCCTGGTGCCTCTCTCTCCTCTCCCCCCTGCCGTGTGTGTGTGTGTGTGTGTGTGTGTGTGTGTGTGTGTGTGTGTGGTTACCTTTCTTCCCTCCCTCCCACCCTCTCTCCTCGTTAACTTGCTCAATGCTTCTTCTCAAAGATGCAGTCAATAAAAATTAGCCTCTACTGACCTGGCCTCATTCCACAGCAGAGGGCCAGAGGTGACAGCCACTTTATCTCAGTCAATGTCCCCAGGGATCTCACTAAGCTCCGGGCTCTCTTAATGCAAATTTAAAAAGCTTTTAATATATGTTAAATAAATATCAGCCACTTGTCAGAGCTGCGGCTATTAAGGATTAATTTTATAGCTGTTACATTTCTGATCAACTGTTACTTGTAATTAGCCCCTATAAATGTTTCTAAATAATCGGATAATATTTGAATAGCTTAAATACACTATCTCGTGCCATCTATCAGGAGCTTACATTTAAACCGCTGGAAATCAGGAGTGTTGGTGAGGCAGGGGGGCCCCACAGCTGGCTGACAAGTGTGTGTGGACTTTAGAAAGGATAAAGAGACTACTTTTTGTTCCATGGGATAGCTGATGATTTGTGTGTGTGTGTGTGTGTGTGTGTGTGTGTGTGTGTGTGTGTCTTCATGTGTGTGTACATTTGTGCATGTGTGGGTGGAGGCTACAGGTTGAGGCCAGATACCCCCTTCATTCACTCTCTACTGGATGTTTTGAGACAGGGTCTCCCACTGAACCTGAACCTCATCAGTTAGGCTACGATGACTGGCCAGTGAGGCCCAGGGATCCTCCTGTCTCTACCGTGCCCCCTGACACACACATATCACTGTGGTTATAGGTACCTGCTGCCACATCCAGATTTTGACAAGGATGCTGGCATTAAGCTTTGGCCCTCCTGTTGAATGGCCAGAATATTAGCAGTTAAGCAGCCTACTCAGCCCCTCAATGATGATCCTTAACTCCACGAGGAGCTGAGAGTGCGGCCAGGTCATTAACACTTCAACTCTCAGTTCCTTGAGAGTTTTACTTTTTAAAATTATTATCACTCTGTGTGTGTGTGTGTGTGTGTGTGTGCATGCACAAAGGTGTGGCTCAGGAGGTCAGAGGACAACTTTATGAAGTCAGTTCTCTCCTTCCAACTTTATATGTTCATGTGTATGTGGTATGTGTGTGTGTGTTGTTTGTGTTGTATTATGTGTTGTATATGTGATTTGTGTGCATATGTGTTGCATTTGTGAGATGTGTGTGTATGTGGGGGGGGGGGAGTATCGAACTCAGATGATCAAACCTACATCATAAGCTCTTCTATCTGCTAAGATGTCACACTGGCCTTCCTGAAGGCTATAAACAGTGACACTTAAGGGTTTTATTTCCAGAGAAGCATTTGCTGGTTTTCACATGTGGTATTATGTAGCCAACCCTCACCATGGAACAAGGATGACCTTCAATTCCTGAACTTTCTGCCTCTGACTCTAGAGTGCACTAGAATTCCAGTGGTAAACCACCATACCCAGTTTCTACACTGCTGGGAATGGATCCCAGGGCTTCATGTATACTAGTTAGACACATTGTATCACCTGAGCTACATCCCCATCCTAAGAACACTGCTGGGAATGGATCCCAGGGCTACGTGTATGCTAGTTAGACACATTGTGTCGATTGAGCTACATCCCGGTCCAGAGAACATTTTCCATGTACTTCTCTAACCAGCAGCACCTGTGCCTGGAAGCCCACCTGACATCTCCAGTTAGCTGAGTGGCCTTGTGTGCTCAGGAGCCATGCATACCCCATTACAGTTTGAACCCCAAATGTCTTCCACACGGGCTCATGATTGTAGTACTTGTTCCCTGACTGTGGCATTTTGGGGCTGTGGAGACTTACGTTTCAGAGGTGGAACCTGGCTTGCTCAAGTGAGTGGGTGCAGGCTGAAACTTTGTGGCTCATACAAGCCCTGCCTCTGGACCCATTCTGTTTCCTGGTCTACTACTATAGGTGGAGCTGTCCCACCATGCCTTTCGCGCTGTGATAGACTGCAGTACCCCAAGAGACCATGAATCAAAACAAACCTCTCTTCCTCTCCGACTGGTATTTTTCACAGCAATGAAACAAGCAATTGTCTCTTGAGGAATATTTGCGACCCTAGGGACATAGAGCCTCAGCCTGGACACTGGGTAGGGGTGGGCAGAATCTGAGTCCTCCCAATCCCACAGCATGTCCTCCTCTAGCCTCAGTGAGCCTGGGATGCCCTACCCAGTGTCCAGAGTATATGTGGGCCCTTTAGTCTCTGAGGTTCAGAAGGCAACCTCCTGCGTTGCTTCCCTTTGCTCTCTGTGTGAGTTCTGCATGGCTTTGAACAATTCACACTCACTCTCTGACATTCCTGAAGGTCAGAAGTCTGACATCAGGTCTGATGGGTCAGAAGGATGACTCTAGCAGGCCAGACCACCCCCAGGAGGATCCAAGGGGCCGCCATATTCCTATTCTCCCCAGTTACCAGAAGCACCTGCATCCTCTCTCAGTCCAGAGCTGGTGTTCCTTTGCTGCTGGCCACAGTGCTCCAGGGAGAGAGCTGTGGCCCCTTACAATCCTGTAAGTCAGCACAAACATGGTTCCATGTGGTCTCTGCCTGTTTCAAGGGTGGAGCCAGTACCTATAGTGTGCTTCGCTGGGAGCTTGGAGCCCTCCCTGACTGGTCAAACTCAGCTGCAGCCTGGCAAAAGGCATTACACCTGGCCATCTTGTTCCCAGGGAGACAGCAGCTCAGAAAGGCCAGAGTTCTCACTCCATGTCACAGCTCCAGAAACAGAACTGGACTTGAAGACACCAAAGTCAAGCCAAGGAACTTTCCTTGCTCACACCCAGGGCTGTACAGTAGTAGAGACACCACCCAGCGCAGAATGGGTTAAAAGCAGTGGCTGGTGGAAGTCCCCAAACAATTCAACTTGCCCATCTCCCACCACCACCCATCCTGCCCCCCTCCACCCACCCACCCTCTACCCCACCCCTGCCTCTGGGACCCTGCTTTGCAACTACCACAGCCCAGCAGGTGGCTTTTTCAGGATGGAGACACACACACACACTAATACACTCATGCACACTCACATTTGATGCACACGCATATACACACTCACATATGCACACACAAACACTGGAAACTCACACTCACATATACACTCAAGCACATACACTCACATATGTACACACTCACGCACACACACTTGCACACATACACACTTCTCCCCACCATTCTGTCATCCCTTGTAGGATATTCACAGATGACTTAAGCTCAGAGACTTTTCCTCCTAATTTTGTTTATCCAGGTCCTGGCTTTTGGGGGTAGGCGGCTGGCAGGCATAGGAGTATCAACACCCATGATCCACATTGTGTTCTGACCTAATGGCTCTGGACAGTCAAGGAAATTTCTCTTGCGTCACTTACTAACCCTCCTCCTTACACACTGCACCCCCACCTCCCTGCAGGTAGCTTACCATGGCTAGTCACCCACCTGTAAGTGAGCTGCCCTGTCCCTTCTGAGGCATTTTGATGTCATGTGTCCTGTGAACTGCTGGCCAGACCCCTTCTGGGTGGCTCGGACAGTTCTGGCCTTCTTCTGAATGCTTTCAAATCATGAGCGACCAGGTAGGAACTTGGCATGCTTGGCACAATCCATCCAAGCTGCCAATTAACAGTGAGAGAGAGAGAGAGAGAGAGAGAGAGAGAGAGAGAGAGAGAGAGAGAGAGAGAGAGAAAACCTGTCCAAACCAATACCCTGGGCTTGGTTACTTGAAAGTGTAAAACTCCCTAATACGGAGAGGCAGGAAGTGTTTGAATTAACGTTCAGTTCCCAGATGAGATCTTCTGGTTCAGCTGCTCAACTTTATTTGGAAATATGAACGGTAACTTGATTACATGTTAAGGAAGCTGCGGCTGGGGGATTTCCATCAATATCTTTTTCCCTCCGAGTTCCTCTCTTGAGAGTGGAATCAATTCAGTTCAAAAGCAGGGTTTCAGAGCTGTGTGTGCAGAGCAGATGGCAGAGGCCCGGATGAGCCCCTTGAGCTGATGCCACAGGTCCCAGGTGAGGTGACCCAGGTTGGGAATTTCAGGGCTGTGGTAGAAGTCAGAGAGCGTTGCTTAGCCATCCAGGGCAAGCCAACTTTATTTCTAGCTTCCAACCCAATTGCTAGGCCATTAAACTGTCAAAACACGGAAGTCCATTATAAGAGCAACGTCCTTCTCCCAGCAGCTTTGTGGCTTGGAATACTCAGAGCTGAAATTTGCCCACCCACTCCTTGGAAGATGAAGACCACGTGAAACAAGAACCTGCCTGTTGCCCCCTCCAGGGGGCATTGCAGATGTGGCAGTCAGGGGTGGGGGTGGAGAAGTTGGACATGAACACTAGAAGGTGGTGAATATTTTGTGCTGTTTGTCCCTCAGTATCTTCTGCCAAGAGAGAGGCCACACCCTAACCAAAAGAGGCCATATTATTGGGCCTGGGGTGGGGGGAAGTTCCTCATAAGATGGAAAATATCAGGCAGAGTCTTCATTCAGACAAGGAAAAACGACAGCCTGTGCAAAAGCCAGCCTCCCAGCTGGGTCACCC
This sequence comes from Mus pahari, assembly GCF_900095145.1. Taxonomy (NCBI): domain Eukaryota; kingdom Metazoa; phylum Chordata; class Mammalia; order Rodentia; family Muridae; genus Mus; species Mus pahari. The sequence goes on from NC_034592.1 coordinate 162,095,002, forward strand.
GAGATGCATTGTGGAAGCTGGGCATGGAGATGAGCCCCCATGTCGAGCACCGGTGGGGCCTGGTTCTACAGAGACACCCCCACGTGTGACCTGATTTGTCCACCCATGTCAGGAGTCAGGTGTCTCCAGCTGCATGATGTAGACGAGCAAACAGGGGTGAGACAGGGCAGCAGGATGGGAGGCACAGGGCTCCCCTCCACAAACCCCAGCCCACAAGGCAGGAGGCACAGGGCTCCCCTCCACAAATCCCAGCCCACAAGGCAGGATAGGACGTGACGCAGGAACCACTGAGCTCTCTCTTTTCCTGTTGGGAAATAAAGTCTCAAGATCTTTGACAGTATGTTTCTAGGAAGCAGCTTCCATTCCAGCTAAATAGCGAAACAAAAGTCCCCTGGGACCAACAATCCACGTATTATCCACCGCTATCACACCTTAGTGCACTGCAATGAGGGGTGTGTGGTGCTGAGTTCATCCTAGAGTCCTGGTGAGTTCTGCAGATCCTAGGAGGGACAAATCTGGATTCCCAGTGAGGAGACAGCACACAGGGAAGAAGAGGTCAGTATCTGCCTCTTGCAGAAGGAGGCCACGTGCAGGGAGCTTCTTACCCCTGACTGGGTAGCTGTGTACACAGTACACACATTGTACATGGTATGTGCCAAGATAAAAGCAAGGGAAAGTGACTTCACACTCATTTGAGAACCTGAGGAATGTTCCATACTCTCTTCCTAGAACTCACACACGTACACACACGTACACATGTACACACACGTACACACACTCATACATACACACAAACTCACACCCATACATGCACACACTTACACACACCCTCCCTCACACATTCACACACATACACACACTCACACACATACGTACACACACTCACACACATACTCATGTACACACACTCACACACATATACACACATACATACACACTCACACAGTCACATACAATCTCTCACACTCTCATACACATACACACACTTATACACACATACATACACAAACTCACACACATGCATACACACACACACACACATACACACACACATTCCTGAGCTGGCAGCAGGCCATGGAGGGGTCCATGCTGTGACTGTAAGTACCACTCAAACCTCGATCTATGGGAGACACCACCTTCTCTTGAACTCCGGGTAATCCGGTGAAGAAGTTCAGGGACACAGGAAGGGACGTTGGTCCAGTAAGGTCTGCTGTGTGGTATGCCCAGTCTTCAGCATCATGAATATCAGCAGTGACTTGGAGTTTGTCCCCAGGTAGAATGCCTTGGCCACTTGTTTTGAAGGAAGGGTTACAGACCGACTTGCTATTTTCCTGGGTATTTCCTCCATTACACAGAGCAGCGGTAATGGAGGGGAGCTGGCTCCACCATCCGCAGCTCCATTTTCAAGAGAGCAGATCTTTTTTTAACTACCACGGAGCCCTCTAATAACGGTTGCTAAGAAACTGCCGCAGTCGCAGTCGATGATTTTGCAAACGTCTCCTTCATTCCCTGATCTTCCAGTTTACAGCCTGGAGCTCCCACCTGCTTGCAAGCTCCACAGAAGTGCTGGGGTGGGGGTGCGGGGGTGTGGGATCAACCTGTGGGGAGCGGCAGTCGTACGGAGGATGCCCTTGAGAGGAGGCCAGCAGTGCTGGACACAGAGGATGCCTGGAATCCCAGCCTGATTTCTGCAGCCACAACGTCCCCCTGCCCTGGCCACCTGGTGCCATGGGTGGGTCTTAGAGTGGTGGGATGTTAGGGGGAAGTGGAGCTGAGGTTACGCTGTCAGCCTCTGGTAGCAGGGCCTCTGTGGGTACCCCCAAATGTTGTGATCAAGGCTCTTGGGGTTCAGCTCCCTGGATGCACAAGTCCCCATCTTCTCCATCCTCTGCCTGAGGAATGGAGCCGAGGTTGGCAGGTCCTTCCTCTAAAGGGAAGGGTAGGAGGAAATGGGTCTAATCAGGCACTATAAGCAAAATGAACTCAAGGGGAGACATGGCTGAGAAAGGCTGCTCAGCTCCAGCCAGCGTGTCGGAGCAAGCCTGATTGGAGGACGTCACCTCCAGGGATGACCACACAATGGCGTAGGGATTGCGGCAAGAATACAGGTGGAAAGTTGGGTTAGGGTGTCAGAGGTTGAAGAACATTGCTCCTCAGCAGGTCCCCGAGGAAGCTTCGCTTCAGAGACGGACTAATCTGAAACCATCTTCTCCAGATGGTCTCCACAGAGCAGGGATGGTAGCTCTGAACCCAGGGCCCCACTCCACTGCAGACACCCAGTCAGTCACTGATGCATGGTCAGGAGTCATCCACCCACTCCATGTTCAGGACAAACTATTTAATCATAGGGGATGTCTCCCATCCTGGTCCCTCTTAAAACTCCTTTGGAATTTAAGAATATACACAGAAGGCTTTCTGGGTGTGACTTAAAGCAGGACTGAGGCCCCAAGCTGCACCTCAAGTGACTTCCTAGAAGCATTCTCCCTGTTGGTGACCTCAGCTCACCGCTGGCCTCTCAAGTGTGTGACTTGTCACCACCTCATGCCTCACCTGCCCATGATCAGCACATGACCTGTGTAGAGCAGGTACCAGTGACATGTACCCCCCACACCTACTTCTGCCCCCTGTGGTTGGATTCCTGTGCACTGTTGCCACCCTGATGTTGCTTAAGCTGGCTCGCTTTAAAAAAACCAAGCAGCTAGCCGGGCGTGGTGGCGCACGCCTTTAATCCCAGCACTCGGGAGGCAGAGGCAGGCGGATTTCTGAGTTCGAGGCCAGCCCGAGTTCCAGGACAGTCAGGGCTATACAGAGAAACCCTGTCTCGAAAAACCAAAAAAAACAAACAAACAAACAAACAAACCCAAGCAGCTTTATGAATAAGGACATTGTTCAACAACATATGTCCCATCATTCAGGAGACAAGGAAAGATCCAGAATAGAGCAGCGATGACCAGATGGTGTTGCTGTCCTGGGTGAGTGTATGTGCGTCCACCAAAACATGAAAAAAAAATCCCAGGAACTCAAGCACAGAGATGCCTGCCACACCTTGGACATGCCATTGTGGGATCCAGTGGCCCCGAGACCTTAGATTCGGACTGTTACTTCTTCCCTCCAGAGCACTGTGATACGTTCCTGAACACACGAGCTGTCAGCCCAGACACAGCCATCCTGAGGCGGGAGGCATGTGTCTGTGAGCTCAGGAATCTAATTAATCCATAGTATTAGATGCTGGAGCAAATTGCAGATGACACCGGGAAGACAGCTTACCTGCTATCTGCACAGTTTACATAGCTAAAACCAACTCCCAAAACGGAGGATCTGAAAGCAGGTACCACTCAGTGCAAGATCAGAGTCCCAACATGCTGGGTGATTAGACGTAATTACAGCCTCTCGAACTCGACTCTGGGACTCATTAGTGTCTGTGCTTCAGGGGACCAAGGACACCGAGAACTCAGAGGGATGGCAGTGGGATGGGAGGGGTGCTGGAGTCCAGAACTGGGGACCGGGGTTTTGATGGCATGAGACAGTTGGGTTGAGAGCAGGCATATTTTCTAATTCGGGCGATCAGTTTTTTACTGGACAAAAACAGACTCTTCTGTACATGCAAGTGTCACAGACGGGTCCTGATGAGGCAGGGGACAGACAGCCAGGGCAGTGGAGGAGTGGCAGCCTCATTCTGGGTAGGGCAAAAGCTGACAGGCTCTGTGCCGAAGGGGGACAGTCTAGGATGGACTCTAGCAAACAGTGGTATCGAATCCTGCACACCGTAAAGTCCTTAAGAGCATCCAGAGAAAAGGAGAGTGCTCTCTGGCACCTGGGGCTGGCATGGCTGGTGCCAGGAAGGCTGGAACCCAAGATGGGTCTCATAGTGAGCAAGCAGGAGAATAGGCATGTGGATCTGTACTGTCCCACACAGCCTGAGATGTTCTTCCTGTAGGACTCTGTCCTGTAAGCACTTACCCCAGCACCATCCTGACCTGGTTTCTCAGACCCAGACTCAAGTGTGTTCTCTCTTTGCACCAAGGAATGAGTCTATCAAAACTCATAACAAATGAGCCAGAGAGAGGCAGGGAGACACACACAGAGACAGACAGACACAGAGAAAGAAAGACAGACAGAGACACACAGACACACACACAGAGGCAGACAGACACGTACAAAAGACAGAGAGATATACACGGACAGAGAGACAGAGAGACAGACACACACACACAGAGACACACACAGAATCAGAGAGACAGAAAGACAGAGACAGGCAGAGACACACAGAGAGAGACACATATACAGAGAAAGAGAGGAGAGAGGGGGAGGGAGGGAGGGAGGGAGAGAGAGAGAGAGAGAGAGAGAGAGAGAGAGAGAGAGAGAGAGAGAGAGANGAGAGAGAGAGAGAGAGAGAGAGAGAGAGAGAGAGAGAGAGAGAGAGAGAGAGCTCTTATGAGGCATGGGATCTCTGTGTTGCCACCCTGGCTTTCCTCCATTTGCTCAGCCACCCCAACTCCCTAACCAGCCAGCGATGACCCAGATGTGAGAAACGTGTAAGTTTGTAGATGCTCTCCACAGCCAGGTCTGCCAGGGCAGAGCCGAGTGTGGTCCAGAGGCCCAAGACTTTCCTAGAACCTCAGACACCTCAGGCATCAAAGTCCTCCCAGACAGGACATTGCCAGGCCCTGACATCTTCTCCACACATTCTGTGGTGTTTAAACACCAAGGTCTAGAAAGAAACTGTACCTATGAGTCAGGGGTCATCGTGCCCAGCAGGGAGACAGGCACAGTGCTGATGGCTGGTTAACCCACCAGGCAGCCACTCTGGAAGCATGCGACAGAAACCACACCCTAAAAAGTACAAACACCCTCCAACTCTCAGCAGGAAAACACACACACACACACACACACACACACACACACAATTTCCTCTAAGGCTGAGCTCCAGGTTAGCAGGCTCCTCCAAGCTGAGTTCAAGGATCGCTGGGAGAAGCTGGAAATGGCAGGCTTGAAGTTGCTTTTTCTTAGATAAGGCACTCCAGCCACCATGAAGACAGCTGGATTAAATACCCACATGCAGTCAACCCAGAAGGGTATGTGGTAACCACCATTACCCTGCAATAAAGAGCAGACTTCTAGCAACCTGCGTGAGAAGAGGCAGGTAAATACTTAGCTTCTGTGCCTTTCTGATGGAAAAGGAGTCTTGTTACAGAGCAGCGAGCAAAACTGATGAAAACAGACAGTCAGATATAGAAAACAAATCAAAAACGGCTTGTTCCACAATCCAGCAGCTCAGCGGTCCGTCCATCTTACCTAGCTGCAGGGAAGTGGTAATCTATAAATATGCCAGCCACTACTGCATCTGGGCCCCTCCCACAGCAGGCTGAAGATGTCCAGTCTGGGGCCAAAGGAGGCCATGCCCCACCCTCAGTGGCTTCTTGTCACCCCTCCACCCTGAGAAGACACTGCTACATTGTCCCTGTTCAGGGCTCACCAGGTTTTCTCCAAAGCAGAGCTGAACTTGGAGTGAAACAGAGCAGGCCCAGGGTAGCTAACCCAACTGCAGGAGCAGACTCACCACCCAGGGAGGTGAATCTGAGACACCTCTACTTTGTCTCCTCCCCGAAGTGGCCTCTCCTTCCTGTCACACTGCTCCAAACAGCCTCGGAGTGTGACGAGCTCTGGACTCTTCTGTGGGTGGCCTGCCACCCATCCTCATAGCCAGTACCTACTGTGTACCAAGAGATAATGGCTCATCACCAATCGGGTTTTTCTGCATCCTATAATCTGCATTTGTGCACAATACTTGCAGCTTTCCCTGGTCCCTTAACATGTGAAGAATAAGTTATGCCTGAACAGCATTTCTGTTCCCTCACATCCAGCAGCCAGGAGCAGGTTGGCTACATTCATAGGAACAAGTCAGACAGAGCTATGGATGCCTGGTAACAAACACGGCCCTGCAGGATGGTCCCCAGGGGAAACAGGGATCAAGAGGCTGGTGGAAGGACTGTGGGTGCCACTCAGGCTCCGACAGCTAGACATCAGCACATTCAACTGATAAAGTCTGTCCTCTGCCTTAAAGAAGGGAGGACTTCCATCCTAACTGCCACAGATTTCAAAAGGAATCCCTAAGGATCTCTTTGAACCCCTCCTTCTCGAATTAGCTGTGCAAACAAGGTTAGAGGATGTTTAAAGAACACCACGAGCTCCCTGCAGCTCCTCGGCGCCCCAGTTTCGCCCACTAGCACCTCATTAACGAGCCAGGCATCCCATCTCCCCACCCAGCAGATACCAAGAGAACCTGGAGGGTCCTTGCTCTCCCAGGAGTATGTTGCTAATAATGACAGGGACATTTAGGCAGGTGTATAGGTGCTATGCCCTCCCCCACAGCCTTCCACTTGCCTCATGAGCCCAGTACATGCAGATGGCAGGAAAGATGGGGTGACTGGACATCTCCTTGGGCTGCCTTCCCACAGATGAAAGAGCTGAGCTCAGAGGAACCTAACCACAGTCATGCAGCCTGGGTTGGCCATGGCAGCGAGTTAGCAAGCTGCACTCTCCGTGCCTCTGATGGGCCTCCAGCCTTTTACATTTCTGAGTCTGCCTTGTTCCCGTGGACTTCACGCTGACTCTTCAGAGGGATTCACACTAGCTGCTGGCACTCCACGGCCCCCCAGGCTCACCTTATCCTCCAGAGTCATCTCACCATCACCAGGGGCTGGGGTCCAGCCAGAGTTTGGTGCTTAGGAGTGATCACCCATGCAGGAATGCAAACCACAGCTCCATCATCTGCTAAGGGCTGTATAGCAGCCAGGTCAGAGCCTAGCCTGAGCAGTTCCCATGGAGGTTAAGGGGTATCTTGCTTACATCCCACACTGGGCGCTCACCCCCACATGGGTAAAGGGAAACTATGGCAGGAAGACCCTACTCAGAGGATGAAAAAGGCTTCAGCACTAAATCCAAGTATCAGCTCCAATCAGTGAGCCACATCTGTGAAATGGGCGAGCAGTGGCCACTGAGAAGGTACAGGGACAGCCCCATCCTTCACGCCACCCTAACCCTGTTTGTTCTGGAGAGCTCTGTCCCTTCCGGATAATGTGGCAGCAGGGATTTCAGGCGGCCACCACACCTGCCTGGCTTTTACAGGGACTCTGAGGGACTCTTTGTGCAGCAAGTGCTTTATCCCCTGAGCTGCCTCTGCAGCCCTGGCGAGGGTGGCGTCTTAAAAGTCGGCTGAGATGTGTCAGGGGAAGCTGTGTTGGGAGCTGTGCTTGATAGTTTTATGTCAGCTTCACTAGAGTTATCTGAAAAGAGGAAGTTCAGTTGAGAAAAATCTCTCCGTAAGATCCAGCTGTAAGGCATTTTCTTAATTAGTGATTGACCCAGCATATTGTGGGTGGGGCCATCCTTGGGCTGGTGGTCCTGGGGTCTATAAGAAAGCAGGCTAAGGAAGCCAGTCAGCAGCACCCTCCATGGCCTCTGCATCAGCTCCTGCCTCCAGGTCCCTGCCCTGCGGGAGTTCCTGTCCTGACTTCCTTTGATGATGGACTGTGATGTAGAAGCTAAGGCAGAATGAACCCTTTCCTTCAGAGTCTATTTGGTCATGGCATCTCATCACAGCAAGAGTAACTCCAACTAAGACATCCTCTTATGGTGCAGAAGCCCCAATCCCGTGGCAAGAACCCCATCCACCCTGCTCCTGGGCTCTTGAAAGTACCATACATCTTTCCTGCAAAGGCAACTGTGTGACTCTTGCTGGAATTTCCAGTCAATTGAAGATCTCCAGTCTGTTCTGTGGCAGTCCAGAACCTCGGTGTTAAATAAGATGAAGAAAACTGGCTGGATGAAACCACTTTAATGGTGTTCATGGTTTATGTGGCAGGCTGCTGCTGCTGGGGTGGTGGTGGATGTAAGGTAGGAAGAGCTTTCAGTGAGTGGCTGTGGCCTCTCTTCCAACGCAGATGCCATGAATCCAGTGCTGCAAACAGCCGTGAAACACAATAGTGGGCCCCAAGGGGGTCACTGCCTTGCAGGTCACAGGCCATGGGCCGTACATCTTGCAACCAGGCAGTGTTTGTTCAGGCTAAATAAGAGCTCCCATGACACCCTCAGCCTCCACCAAACTGTTCCTTTGAGCAATGGGAGCTGCTGACCCAGACTTGACCACATTTGTCCCAGGGAAGCTCCAAAAAGGAAGACAGCAAAAGGCAGCCTGGCTCTTGGGTCCCCAGAGGATAAGCTGAGCTCCGGACACCCCCCGATGAACTCCCGTGAGCAGGAGGACCTGCTGCACTGAATTTTCAGGGCAGGGGCAGGAACCAGGGCAGGGTGGAATATTGAGCCCTGGGCCATGATAAGGGGGCTCTGGCAGGATTTAAATTAAGTGGGAATCTGGGTCTTCTGATTTTAAATGACTGAAGCTTTTAATCCAAGATTATCAAATGCAAAATATACCCCAGCCAGGAAGGAGAGGCTCTGTCTCTGAGATTCAGAACCTTATCTGCTCCCGTTATCCCTGCTGCGATACCCACCACACTTACTAAACCTCCACTTTTCTCCCTATACAAAAGGATGTTAAGTGAGCAATTTAACCTGGCCTTGGCACAGAGGAGCTTAAAGTCAGCTAAACCTGGGGGATCTCACACAGGGAAGTCTCCAGGTGGTCCCTAGCTCTCCCTCCTGCAGCCAGGTCTGCTGAAGCAAATGTTCGGTGAAATGGAAGAGCCATTGTTGAGTGTATGACCTGAACATCTACCCTTGAGGAGTGGAAAAACAGAGGAAGTGAGACTTTCTTCTCTAACCTAAAGCTACCCCTCACCTTATGTACCTTCATCTTGTACCTCGTAGTGTTCTCCCTGGTGTGCACAGGGGAGAGAGCTAGCAGATTAGAAAGCTTTCCTTCTTGCTCTTTGATATTCTAAATAGAGGTGATTCCAGAGGCCAAGTTCAGCTGAAATGCTTAGGCACAGAGCAATGGAAAATGCTATTTTCCACTTGCTTAAACATCAAATTTATTTTCTTTTATGGTAGGAAATGTTAATTCTTATAATAGCAGCACCGCGTGCTTACAAACTGGTGCCCACAAACGCAGGAAATCACCTCGATTTAGACAGGGGCTTCTTTCAACATCGAGACTCTCTGACCCACTGGCCTCTTAGGGAAAAGGCTACGGACGCAGAAGAGGTCTGGTGGTGGAGTCTGGAGTTTCAGAGCAGGGCTTACAGGAAGGAGTCCCAGCAGATCTCTTGGCAGATCCTCCTCAGGAGGCCCTTGGCCAGGGCACTGGATACTCCCACAGGCTGCCTTCAGCAAGGGCGTCCTCTGTCCCCACCACACAGGGGGAATCTCAAAGTCACCAGTTATTTGCAGCTCTGTCCTTTCCCCAGGGAGTTCTTTTCCACCCTGCTTCCCAGGTAGCAGTGAAACCAGATTCGGGAGAGACCCAACAGGTATGCAGAGCCCAGAGACTAGAGCACAGCGGCCCCCCAGTGGGAGCACTGTTTGAGTGCTTCTTATGCATGTGTGCGCATGTGTGTGTGCACACTCATGTATGTGTAAGGTTTATACACATGTATGTGTACAGGCATGTTTGCTTATGAAGGCATGAGCAGAGGCTGGAAACTGATGTCAGGGTCAGGATATTTTCCTCAATTACTTCTTCATAATATTTTCTTTAATTGTTTAACTTGTTGATTTTGTTTGTGTAGTGTATGTTGTGTGCACACATGTTCCATGTGTGAAGGTGGGCATAACCTGTGAGAGTCAGTCTTCCCTTCTATCTGAGTCTCCAGCCCCTCCTGCTAAGCCATCTTGTCAGCCCTGACACACTGAACCCGTAACTGGCCATTACAGCTATGCTAGCTGGTCCTAAGCCTGGAATCTGCCTGTCCCTGTCACTGGGTTACAGGTGCAAGCTGCCACACTCAGCTTTTAAGTGGGCACCGAAGGTCTGAACTGAGGTCTTTGTGCACGTTTTAGAAACACTTTACCCCCTGAGCCATCTCCCATGCTGTGATCCCCACCCTCCTCCACACACAAAGCCTGAGCTGTGCCAGGTTCTGGCCTCCCATCATGCCCAGGCTGCTTCCTCAGGGCTTTGCTTATCAGACCCTGAGCCCGCCTTTCTGGCGTCTGGCACCCCTGTAGCCCAGCTGGTCTCTCCCTCCCATGCTCACTTTCTCCTGTTCTGACGATGCGCCCCTGAGTCCACGGAGAAGTCACTCTCCGACGATGCCTGTAGCACACACACCTGGCTGGACACCTGACCAGCACCGCCTACTCTCAGCTGCTCACAGAGTGAGGGCTAGGTCGGGGAAGTGGGTTAGAAAGTGGATGTTGGAGAGCTGTGGCTGCCCCAACAATCTCCCTGCTCCTCATAGGAGCGGGCTGAGCCCTCCATTACCAGGCCAGAACTTCAGTGACCACTGTAACGCAGGCATTCACAGCTTACAGCGCGTAGCCACATGGAGAGGCTGCTGTCCTTCTGCCCCAGCAGTGATGCCAGCTCAGTCTGAGGACAGACAGCCTTCCAGGTCCAAATTCTACAAAGCAGGAAAGCGCTATGTCGGTCCTTCATGGGCTTAGACCTGCGCCTTGGGATCAGAGCAAAAGGAGAGAGCATACAAATGCTCCCCACCCCCACCCCACTCCGACCCTACCCCTGCACAGTTCCATCCCAGACACGAGGTCTCTAATGATTCAAGTCAGCAATGTACTCATCTGCCTGTCGTTCTTCCAGCCTGGCCTGCGAGGCTGCTAACGATGGCCACGGCGCTGCACTCGGATGGCCCCTAACACCTGGGTCCAGTGAAAGCTCCTGCCTTTCTGGTCACACCTACCAAGCTTCGCCCTTCCCCGAGGTCTGCATCTTGCACTTGCCCTTACCTGAAAGGGTTCTGTCCACATCTGCTAGACCCTCTGGTGTAGCATCTGCACCGGGCAGGGAGGGGTCCAGGTTACCAGGCACGAAGGACCATGGGAGGCCTAGAAGCTACCCCTTCAGGAAAGAGATTCGGACTGACAGAGAATAAGCTCTATGGCCCAGGTTTCAGGTGTGTCTGTGGCCCATCACTCATGCCTCCCAGGGAACGTTTCTAACGCATTTGCATGCTGTAGCCTCCCTTGGTTCTGTGATTTATCATGTCTCCCCCAAATACATCATTAAGATGATCATATGCATTTAGGAAGGCGGCCAGGCTGAAGCCCAGCATTCCCTTCACAGTGCCAGCCCCCAGCGCTGTTTTGCTGTGATTTAGTGCCGTGTGCATCCGTGGGGAGAAAGCATCACTTTAAGAACCACGTGGGGTTCCCTCCCTCCGCTGCTGATTCGTATAATTTATATGAAGGCTCTGAGCCCCCCCACCGGGCCAGGATGACTTGTGATACGCATAATTACAAACCCTTCTTCCAGCATCATGTGCTACGTGAAGACATTTTGAAAAGAGCTATTTTAGTTGTGTTGGTGAAATGCATAATCTCTGGGGAGCCGGCCAGGTAGCTGTTAGCCTGTGGCTCGCAGGATCCACCCAACCAATGGGAGATGTTAAAGGGCATGGGTGGGCGGGGTCAACAATTTTGACTGACTTTGATCAGGATGGAGACCAGCTTTGGGAGTAAGGTATGCTATAGCTTTCAGAAAAAGACTTTGAATCAGGCCCCTGCCTCTGCCACTGACTAACAAAACCGTCCCGGGGACAGCTTGGCCAGGATATGGAGGGAAGGACCCACCTCTCCTAGGATTATGTTCTGTTTGGGAAAGTAAGTCACCCATGGGAGAAAGTCTGAAATAATCCTTAAAATTCCACAGTGTTTGTGAGTCTGGGGATAGGGCTCAGGGAGCAGTTCTCACCCAGCTTGCCTGATCTTCAGTGTCACATAAAGTCAGGCATGGTAGCACATGCCTGTAATCCCAGCACTCAGGAAGTAAAAGTGGGAAGATCTGGAGTTCAAAGTCATCCTCTTCTACAAATTTGAGTTTGAGGGCATGGTGGCGCACGCCTTTAATCCCAGCACGCGGGAGGCAGAGGCAGGCGGATTTCTGAGTTCGAGGCCAGCCTGGTCTACAAGGTGAGTTCCAGGACAGCCAGGGCTATACAGAGAAACCCTGTCTCGAAAAAAAAAAAAAAAAAAAAAAAAAAAAAAGGACAAATTTGAGTTTGAAACCTGTCTGGGCTACATGAGACTCTGTCTCAAAAAAACAGTGGGGGCAGAAGAGACGACTCAGTGGTTAAGAGCACCAGCTGTTACTCAGCTCTTCAGAGGTTCAATCCCAGCATCCACACAGTGACTTGGAGCCTTCTGTAATTCCAGTTCCAGGGAATCTGATGCCCTCTTCTGGCTTCCACGGGCACTGGGTAAACACATGGTACATATTCATGCATAAAAGCAAAACATCTGTGCATATATGATAAAAAAATAAATATTAAAAATAAAACCTATTTTATATCCCAGGCTCATCTGAAGATATGCTCCAGTTTTAGGATGTGGGGTGTGGGTTCACAGAGCAGTGACTGCTGGGAACAAAACAGAGAAAAAGATGATGCAGTGCAGGTTGGTCCATTCCCCTCACCAGTCCCCACTCCCTGGTGTGTCCAGGGGCAGCCTTGGCAGGGGTCTGCCAGGACAGGCTATGGGGAACTATAGATGAGGCAGGCACAGGAGGCAAATGTCAGTGCCCACACTCTGACACTGTCCTCACTAAACTTAACCACCCAGCCCCAGGAAGCACTGTCCGGCTTTCTGACCCCAACAGGGTCCTTGAACAATGGAATCCACCATGCCCTTCCATGTCTCAGGCTCATTCGCAGGAAGCAGGTATCTCGTGTCTACATTCTGGCTGTTCTGAAGGACACCATTGCAGTGTTCCTGTGTGTAGCCTCTTAAAGCTAAGTGCGGGGCTGGGGAGATGGCTCGGTCAGGGATGTGCTTGCTAAGCTACCATGAAGACCTGAGTCCAGATCTGTACCACCCAGGTAAAGTCTGCCAAGCACGGCAGCTCGTCCTTGTAATCCCAGAGCTTGAGACTGGAGACAGATCCCTGGTGCTCTCTGGGCAGCCAGCCTCAACTAATCACCAAATTCCATGTCTTATTGAGAGATCTTGTCTCAAAAAATAAGGTGAGACTCCCCCAAGGAATGACAGGCTGACCTCTGGCTCCCACATACACACACATGCATGCAGCACATACACACATACAGTGCATTTGGGCACATGTGAGTTGTGGCTATCAGCTTGGACAGTGTGAAACCAGGTCAGGAATGGCTGAGAGGGTTGTGTAATATTATGACGTAAGAGTGCGTAGGGCATGTCCCCGCCCACAGTGAGCACTCACTGTGGAGACTAAATGGGGTTGATGCTGACGTGGGGCTGATGTGGGACTGGGGCTGAGCTGGGGGGCGGGGTGCTGAGCTGGAGGGGGACTGACCTGGGACAGGGACTGAACTGAAGGGGGACTGACTCGGGTCTGGGACTGACCTGGGGCCGGGGCTGATATGGGCTCCGCTGTGGGCTGATGCTAATACAGGACTCATGCTAAGTTGGGTTGGCCTGGCCTGGCTGGAGCTTGGCCACTGTAGCATCCACTACAGTAATAGATGAAGCCATGCCGTTGGGAACAGTTTGTAACACCGTAAACAGCATATCACTTGAGTTCTCAGAGTCCTGTCCCGCCCCACCCCTGCGCCTGAGCATGCTGCTGCGCTCTACCTGGTAAAGTCCTCTTCACTGGGCTGAGCTTGAGTTCACCTAAGAGATGCTGGCAAGCTACTGACCCCTGTGCAGATGAGGAAGAAATGAACTTGATGACATATGATGTCTTTAGAGTGAGAGGATGGCCTACTGGTAGCTGTTTTTCAGTATGTAATATTCCTTGGGTTTTTTAATGCACTGAAATTAATTAAGATGGTTTCGCCCTTGCTTCGCTCATCGTGGCCCTGCCTTTGGTTACCAATGATTCGCTTATTTGATGCTTCTGCGCTGACAGCCCCTGTACCCCGGTACTGGTCCAGTAGCCGGAAATGTCGGTGCCTGTAAGCTGTTCTTAGCATGGCACTCACCCCACCGTGTTCACTGTGACAACGGACTCTATGGTGGCGACAGTGGCGATAGACAGTCTCATAGAACAGGAGGGCATCTTGTTCAGAATAACTGCCGTGCACTAAGACGAAACCTGAAGTTGAGAAAAGTGACTGATACAGCTGTTGCTCCCCGGACTGTCACCAGCACAATCTCCAAAGTATTCAGTGGTGCTTCCTAAGTGCACAGCACTGAGCAGAGACTGCCGGGCTGGGCTCCCGCCTCAGTAAACACATCTCTCAGAAAGACCTAGAGGCTATTCTCCCCAAGGCCCCCTCCCCATCCATGCAGGGCTATACGGGAGCCCTTCTGGCTTCACTGAGCTCAAGACCAGAGATCCACTTCCATCAAGTGTGACCCGCCAGAGGCCACTGAGTTTGTCAGAGTGGTCAACTGCCTCGTTGCTTCCCCTGACTGATGAGGGCAGCCTGGCTTGGGTCAGACCTCAGACACAGAAAAAGCCCTTCACCACTTCCCTGTCAGCTTTGAAAACAAATCCACCAGAGCAGGTTAAGGGTCACACATCCCCTGCCCACCAGTCTCCGGCCAGTCTAAGGAGAGGGCCACTGAGAGTCACGGCTCCTCGGAAAAGTGGCAGAGACCTTGCAGGCTTACAGAGACTTACCACACGGAAAAGCTTTGTAGTTTTGGAGGTTGCAGGGGTACCGGCAGGGGACACAGGAAAGGCCACAGGTCAGCATGGCTCTGTGGGCCACTGCTGAGGAATCCTCTCTCTCCCAGCTGGAGAAAGCTGATCTTTCTGTCTTACCCAGGCTTTGGCTGATGGGGTGAAGCACACTCCATCAACACACATGCCCTTCCCATGTGGGGAAGTGACTACACAGTGACTACACAGTGTTCATAGGTGTGGATGCCTCTGTCAAAAGGGGCTTCAAAGAACAACCAGAACAGTGTAGGGCCATGTGCCTGAGAACCTGTGGCCCCACCAGGCTAAGGACAGAAACCTACCATCCCTAGAGGGAGCCAAGTCCCAGGCCTCTGGAAACTTGGTCCAGTGGCCCGCCTCAAGTCATCCATCCTCTTTCTAGGTGATTGACACTCTGATGGTGACAGTATTTCCCAGCACTGGGGTATACACCAAAGCTTGGTGGGGTCCTGTCAAATGTTGCCCTGGGCTGACTTGATCACAGCACAGAGTCCACAGTGAGTACTGGGGAGTCTCTGGTGCTGACTGGTTGCCCGTGACAGGCCCATTCCTCCAAGTTCAGCAGAAGTAGGAAAGCCAAGAATGTCAGAAAGCGTTGCGACCAGCTGGCGAGCAGCAGAAATAGAAACCCAGGCATGGAAGAGATCCATTGTTGATGCAGAGGGGGATCGGGTCACAAGGGCCTCTGCACCATCTGACAGGCCATCAGGAGAAGAAGTGCCAGAGGCCAGAGCTGTCTGTAGAGAGAAAGGGTGTCCCCAGGGCAGCCTGTCCATCTGCCTGAGTGAGCCAGGGAGACGGGCCACCATGTTGGGGCAAGCTGGGCAGGAGGTCAGGCAGTGCCTGCCAAGGACCCTGCAGTCTGTAGTTGTCAGATGCACAGAGCACATTCTCTCTGTCCTGTCCGAGGTTGGGATCCATCACAGGCTGGAAATGTCCAAGCCATTTCTCCAAGCCTGACTGGAGTTCAGACCTGAGATCTCAGAGTCTGGCCCAGAGGTCACAGGAAGGGGGAAGAGATGCCTTTGTGATCAGGTGGAGGCAGGACAGGTTCTCAGGCGCCGGTGCCTGGCGACTCCAGCCTGGTCCTACAAGACCAGCCTCCTTCTGCTGAGGCCAGGGTGGGCAGCAGTGGGGCAAAGGTTGCTGCGGGTAAGGGGTCTCCTGTCGATGCTCAAGGGGCCAAGGCCAGGCTGCTTGTGAGACAGTAGGAGGGAGTGCGAACTTGTACGTCCTTTAAAGGGGCTGTTTCTCCGCTCCCCCAGATAATTGTCTTGAGTCAAATCTTCCAGATGCCTTGGTTTTTCAGATTCCTAAGTGAAATCCAATCTTTGAGACCCGAGACTTGGTCTGAAATCAGCACAGCAGTAAGAAGAGAAGGCAGAGGCAGTGGTCTGTGGCAGCACCCGCCATGCCCGCTGCATTGCTTCTGCACAGCTGGCGGGAGTGGCACCCTCCTCGTGAGACCCACGAGGCGCTCCGGAAGACATGCAAGGTCTCTCCCCACCTGTGCACCATGAAGCCGGCGGGTGCTGCCTGATGGCCCTTCTTGGTTACCCTGGCTCTAAGATTCTAGAAGACATAAAGCTGGCCAGACTCCTCCCTGATATAAGGTCACAAGCCAGCCACTGAGATGCAGGCTACTGTTCCTCCCTCGTTTTCCGTGTGCCCTCCTAAAAGCAAGGAACTGGACGCAAACAGATGTGTCCGAGGTTGTCTCACTGACACTTAGAACCAGCAAAGTGAAGGGACGCCTGGCCGCCAGCAGGTGGCAGTAAAAGAACATACTGGCCTTCGACCCTCATGGACAGTAGCCAAGTTTGCCAGCTTCTGGGAAATTTGTCCTGGGGTCACCAACACATGCATTCTCTTCAAGGAACACAGAAAGGAAGACTTTAGTTACTCATAGGAGTTTGGCGTTGTCGACGTCAGACTCAGCGTCTGATTCTCCTTACTGAGTGCCAAGTCTTATGATGTAAAAATATTGAAAAAAAAAAAAAAACCATTATTGTGTAGTCCCACGAGCACTCACAGCGACGTCCTTTGTGGTTCATCAGTTTTTCACCACGAGTAGGTAACATCTATTGGATATTTCTTCTCCCCACTTTGGACAAATTAATTCAAACAGTGGGAATAGGTTGATGAGGAAGATGGTGGTGGGATGGATGGGGGTGGTGGTGGTGTGGAAGACAGTGACACAGGCATGGTGGTGGCGCTGGTGGGATGGTGATGATGTTGGTGGCGATGTAGAGATGATGATCATGGTAGTGTGGATGTGGATGAAGATGGTGGTGGTGTGGAAGACGGTGACACAGGCAGTGTCAGTGGTGGTGATGTGGATGTAGATGATGCTGAGTGTGGATGGGGCAGTGTGAAAGTGAGCATGATGTGGAGGAGGAGGAAAAAGAAGAGGAGGAGAAGGAGAGGAGGCTGCGAGCCCTGTCTCTTGGTCACTCTCTCTGCTCTATAGACATCTTTGCTTTAATCCTCTTGACGGCTTTGTTCAGCAGCTATCTCAAGTCCCTCTTTGTGAATGAAGAGACGAAGAATTAGGAAGTTAGACTTGCCCAAGGTTCACTAATAAGAGACAGAGGGAGGGTTTTAACCAGAGATGTTTGATCCCAAACTCAGGCTTGGTGCTGTTGATCATCACACCTATGTGTCTTTTGAACCCTCTGCCCTTAAAGTCTGCTGAGCTCTCTGGTGGCTTAAGAATGTTGCCAGTCTGTGGACGATGTTGAAAATGAGACCTGCCGTTCTTTACCAAGTCTATTTCACACTCACCGCCGTCTCCTCTATAAATACCATGCTGCAGAAGCGTGTGGCAGGCCACTCTCTCTGTGTGTAGAGACGTGGGTTTTTTTTTTTCCCCCCTCAGGAATCTGGGAGCTTGTGATGTCCAGAAGGGACTGCTAGAGGGAGGAGAGCTGCTGGGGAAGCGCATTCTTTTCTTGGCCACGGTTAAGTGCACCTGCTTGTCTTCTTTTTGCCTGTAAATTTTCCACCCAGTGTTAGAAGCAACATGTCTCCTGGGAAAACATCTCCCCATCCCCCACAGCTTTAGGACGGTGGTGGCTCTGTACCTTTCAGGCTTTTCTCTAGGACATTCCCCCACGCTGCGGCATCCGTCGAAGGCATCCTCAGCTCCACCCTGCTGGGGCAGGTTACTGGGTGAGTGGAGTGACTGGGGACACACATCAGCTCTTCCTTGAGTCTTGCAAAGATGAGAGGAATATAATAGAGTGTTCTTGCTCCCCACTACAGCAGTGTTGACTAAGTGTGTGGACGAAGGGGTAGTGAGGGAAGGTAGATCATAAAGCAAAGATGCCCGTGAAGTCACTGCTGAGTCACAGATCTCCCTAAGGAGGCAGGGTTCTGTCGCCTCCATACCTGAGTCAAGCCATCTGCTGTGAGGAGAAGCTATGCGTTCGTGCTTGTACTTCTAATACTGGCCTTGCCAGTTTATCTGTAATGAACCAGCAGGTAAACTGGAGAAAGAGAACTCGATGGGAAATTATAATTTGGTGTCAAACAAGAGGAAGATTTAATCAAGACCTATTGTGACTCAGTGTCCTTCCTATTAGTCTACAGAAGGAGGCTGGAGTAACACAGGGCCACACAAACACACACACACACACACACACACACAAACACACACACGGTACACACGGTAGAAACAGACTTGATTCCCTCACCATCACACCGGGGTTGTCTGTGTGCTGGTGGCTGCCACGGCACCAAGGATGATGTCCGAGCCTCACCCTTCCCTACTGTCCATTGCCACACCCTTCACCTATGACCTTGGGAGCAGTCATTGGGTACATGGCAGAGTGGACTCTCTCATTTGACCTATAGACTGTAGAGAGGGTGGGTTCCCCTTCTCACACTACTGTATTCACCCCATGATGTTAAAACCCGTCAGCTCCCACCACCGCCAGGTGCATCCGTCACAACCATGCTGGGCTCTGACAGGAGATGCAGCAGCCACACTTCACTCAGTACTCACCCAGGTCCTGGAGGCAACGTTATGTCTGTTTTTAACAAGCAGCAAACTGAGGCAAAGAATAAGTTTGCCCGAGACCACTGGCAGAAATCAGTAGAGCCAGAATTTGAGCTGGGATGGAGCTGAGTCCAATCTACTGGGCTTGGGGCACCCTGCTGCTCGAGTGTCAAACTGAACATGTCCCATAAGCCCCTGAGTCCCTCAACATGAGCCACGGGCATCGCCTATGTTGGCAACATCTCAGTCTTCCCAGTTGCCTGGAGTCCTGTGTCCCCTTCTCTGCTCACATTCTGCATGTAATCTGACTCCAGAGCTCACCACCTGTACCCCCCAAACATACCCCAGTCATCCTCTGCCATCTGTCCCGAGGCCATCGCCATCCCTCAGCGGCATCACCTCTGCGACTCCTGTGCCACTCTCCTGCCTCGGCCCTAACTCCTGCTGTAGGCACCATTCCACAGCAAGACTGGATGTTCCTAGAAACGTGACAGACGGCACCTTCCATTCACCCCTTCAGTGGTCTCTCGTCATCAGGACAAAAGCCAGAATCCCACAGGTCTTCCTTGACCCCACAGCATGTGACCTTCTGAGCACTGTCCCCATCTCCTGCCACACTGTCCTTGCTCGCTCCACCCAACCACACTGTCCACCTTGCTAGTCCTTGAGTGTGACAGCTGAGCTCCCTTGGCTCTAAGCTTACTCAGCCCTTTGAGATTTCTTAGACATTTTCCCCTGAAACACTGTCCCCCGTCACCCAGGTGGCTGTCTCTTCTTTTGGTCTAGGTCTTGGCCGTAGTGTCATCTTATGTAAGAATCTGTCACTGATACCTTTGTCTAAGCTCGAGCCTATTGTACATCACCACCTGCCACGGGAGCCACGGGGACATTCACTGGACAGACAGAGAGTACCCAGGGTTCCCCGGGGCAAGTGTCCACCAGTGGGAATGTGACACAAGTTGACAAGTGTTCCAGAAGCATCTTAGCAAGTTTCCAAAAATGCCATTCCTGGAAGAATTGTTTAGTGAGCCATGACTCCATACCTACAGATATGCTCAGTCCCCCGGGACACCAGAACCAGTCACCTGCTTGCTTCAGGAAGCCCAGCCACACCTCCCTGAGCTGGTGTCTGTTCTGTCTGTCCAGGCTGCTGTCCTTACTTCACTGGGTGACTGCAGCCACCTTTGTTCTTACTCTTCCTGGCCCAGAGCACAGAAGGTCTAAAACAAAACCTGGCTCAGAACTATCAAAGAAAGGAAGCAGAGAAGAAAACCAGGCACAGTAGCGCATGCCTGTAATCGCAGCACTCAGAAAGTACAGTCGGGGAAGATCATGATTCTGAGGCCAGTCTGAACTATATTGCAAGGCTGTATTAGTCAGGGTTCTCTAGAGTCACAGAACCTACGGATATGCTCTATATAGTAAAGTTATTTATTGATGACTTACACTCTGTAGTCCAAATCCCAACAATGGTTCAGTAGTAGCTGTGAATGGAAGTCCAAGGATCTAGCAGTTGCTGAGTCCCACACAGCAAGAAGGCGAAAGAGCGAGAGCTAGAGTCCCTTCTTCCAATGTCCTTATATGGTCTCCAGCAGAAAGTGTAGCCCAGATTAAAGGTGTGTGCCACCACACCTTTAATCCCAGATGACCTTGAACTCGGAGATCTCCCTGTCTTAATCTTCTGGATTCAATCGCCACTGTGTCTCAAGATCTCCATACCAAGATCCAGATCAGAAACTTCTATCTCCCAGCCTCCAGATTAGGTTCACTGGTGAGCCTTCCAATTCTGGATTGTAGTTCATTTTAAATATAGTCAAGTTGACAACCAGGAATAGCCACTACAAAGGCTTTTTCAGAAAACAGGCAAAGTAGATGGGGAGATGGATGAATTTGTTGTTAAAGTGCTTGCCAGGCAAGTGTGAGGATCCAAGTTCAAGTCCCAGCTCTGACATAAAAGGCCAAGCATGGCAGCATGATCAAAGGATGCATGGCTACTACCGATTGCCTAAGAAGTGGGACAGCCTCATCCTGTGTGTCTCCAGACAGACAGACAGACAGACAGATACTACCTGTGGGAGGATACACACAGCATTGGGGAGCCAGAGTAGTAACTGTCTTTGCTAAATGTGTTTACTGAGTTTGGCTTTAATGCTTTTTTTTCCAAGTAGTTTTTAAATTTTTATTTTTAAAAGAAGCTCCTGAAAACTAAAAACAGAAGGAGTCCTGTGTGGCCAGCGAATCCAGGACCTTAATGCACAGAGGCAATTATTTTGAGTGAATCTAGACATGATCATCCAATTGTGTGCCCAGGTACACCCTAAGACTGAAGGAAAAGAAGCATCGTGAGCACAAATATATGAGAGCTTGAACCTCAGAACTCACACAAGGTATTGTGGAGTGCGCTTGCACTCCCAGGGCTGGCAAGGAGGAGATGGAAAAATCCCTGGAGTTTGCGGGGCAGACCAGAGAGAAACATTGTCTCAAAGCACACAAGCAGTCAGGTATTGTGGAGTGTGCTTGTAATCTCAGGGCTGGCAAGGCAGATAATGGTGAATCCCTGGGGTTCACAGGCCAGACCAGTTGAGAAACATTGTCTCAAAATCACAAGAGTTAAAAAGGAAGGTGGTGCCCAAGGAATGACGCTAGAGGCCGCTCTGGGGCTTCCCACTGGCTAGGGAAGGCAGGGTGCATTAACTCTCTCCCAGTGAAGAATGACAATCCCCTAGTCAGGCCTCTGTGTTCCCAGCGGGTCAGGCATGCGCATGCCCATACAACCATCCACTGTCAGCAATAAAGCCCACCCAACCGCCCACTAGAAATTAAGAAAGCCTGGCCATATTAATTTGGTACAACCTGAAGGGCATCTCTGAGACCAACTAATCCCCTCTTCCCCACCAGGCAAATTTTATAAGAACATATTCATGGCTTTCATTAGTACTCATGACTTTGAGGGTTTTCCCATGATTTATGAAACTCCAAGTAATTGTGAACAGCATGCACAATGGCCATAGTGTCTTGCCGAGAACTCCGTTTCTTCTCGTGCCTGTCCCATGCTGGGAGTTGTGCTGCAGGAACTTTACTGAAAATAACTGAAGGCTCAATTTCACTGCACATGGGAAACGCTTCAAAAATTGATGAAGAGTGGGGGCGGGGCGGGCCCCAAGTTTGGGCCAGTAGTTTGATGAGAGCAGTTTTAGCAGCCTCTTGCAAACTTTCTTCTTTGGTGATTTCACACATGTCTGTGATGATTGTTGGACATTTTCACACACACGCACACACACACACACACATGCACGCACATGCACACACACCTTTTCTCTCCCACCAAACACCTTCTCCACAAGCCTCCATCCTCTTTGCTGTCTTTTGGTTTAGTTGACTGGTTAGTTAGATGGCTGGGTTTTTGTGACTCAGTAAGGTTGTTTGAGTGAGTGTGGATGGGGGTAGTCACTGGAAAATGACCCATCCTTACCCATCAGACATTAAGTGCTAATAGCTGTAAAGCCTTCCCTGGCCCCTCAGGAAGGGGTGTGGTTGAGTAAGTTTCTCTGCATCATGCTGAAATGTTGAAACTCCATCTCATGCAGGTAACTGCTCACAGTATGCTTCCCCGCCCTCCAGCTCTTTCAATCTTTCAACCTCCTCTTCCAGGATGCTCCCCAAGCCCTGAAGTGGGTCATACAGATGTGCACTTAGGGCTCAGCCCTCATCACCCAGCAAGGAGCTCTTCAATGAGATGCTGCAGCAAACTCACACACCACAGAGCTGCCCTTTTACAATCACTTACTGGAACAATTAAAATGAAGCTCTGCCTAGGAACAAAGATAAAACTGTGCTGATTTGTAAACAGGGGGCTTCAACAGGCAACCACCTGAATGTCCAGGGCCCACATCTGCAGGGCTGGCCAGAGTGCGTGGATGCTAGCACTTGAGTCTCTGATGGAGAGTGCAGTAGCCCTGTGAGCTGCAGAGCTGGCTCAGTCCTCCCATCTGGGTCCAGCAGGGAGACAGCTCTGCTTCCTTTCTGCTTACAGAGTCTGTGACTCTGACTAGCCTAGCCTGACTAGGCTGGGGTGTAGCCCAGTGTAGAGCACTTGCCCACCACACCCAAGGCCGTGGGTTCTATCCCAAACAGCACAAATAAACAAGCAAGGTAATGTGACCACTAAACAGGACCTGGGAACTCTACCCTAAGTCCCAGTTGCACATGAAATCTTTGGCCTCAGTGCATCTGAGTATATCTGCAGCATGAGCTAGACGGTAGCCAGAAAGCTTAGCATTCTGGAATGTTCTAATGGTCTTTTGAGGACTTCTGAAGGGCTAGACATTCCTAGTCAGAGCAGATGACCAGCTTACTTGACCCTGATGTGGACGCATTAGGTGGGAAGACATGATTCTGCAAAGATGTATGAGCCCTGAGACCGCGAGGAGATTGGAGAGTGGCTGCTGGAACCGCCCTTATCCACCTGGGTGGTAAGCAAGAGTGGAGAACCCACAGTGTATGTGGTTTCATCTTCTGCCATGGGCTCCCAGCGGTCTCCAGGCCTGGCTCCAGTGAGCTGGGGTGACATGCCATGTTTCCACCCTCCCTCCCCTCTCCTTCCACTTCTGCCTTCCCTGTCTTTGTTCTCCGTGCAGTAATGGTTCTCAGAGACCCCAGCAACTGTCTGGCTTTGCCAAGCCTCAGGCTGTGTAGCCCTTCTCCTCCCACCCCTCCACAGCCTGCCCACTCCCCATCTTCTGGAACACAGGCTAGCTAGCTGTTCTACAAAACGCCTTTCTTAGAGCTCGGCAGCCATGGTTTCCCAACAGAAGGATGAGTGAGTGACCTGGCTGCCTCTCTGCCCACCTGCCCCTGGGCTGTGACTCTTGCCTTAATTTGCTCATCTAGTAACTATGAGGTACCTGCTGTATGCACCATCCAGGACCAAACATGCTACTCTTGGGGACAGGTTGCCCTACTGGATTCCCAGGGCGTGCGGAGCATCATTAATGTTTGCCGACAATGGGGCAGGAAAGGAGAAATGGAAGTGGGGTCGCTGGGCAAAGCAAAAGCCCAAGAAAACCTGATTCTCTTTCTGTGGGATCAAGTTCAAACTCCAAGAGCAACAGGGTTTTATGTGCACATGGCTCAGGCCACAGGGAGCTGCAAATGTGTTTAGGTACACCCATGTTCTTACCTCTGGCTTCAGCAAGAGTCAGGTTTTAAAGGAAAATTGCCTTTCTTTGCCAGCTAGTCTTGCTGGCTACAGTCACAGCCAAGAGTAAATCCACTGTCTCCATCCTGACGTGTGGGCTGAGGGATGGGGGAGGCACAGCCGTCAGGACTCAGAACCCTTCACTAGAAGAAGCTGGAGCTGCTGTAGGCCGTGCAGACTCCCAGCGGGAACAAAGACGAGAGATTGCAATCTGTTCTCCTGGGGAAATCTCCAGGTTTAATACAGAACAAAGAGAAAGCGCAGAAGCACTTCACCAGAGGTCCATGTCCTGCTGAACAGGCTTGGTCCTAAGGATTATCTGAGCATCTTTTGAAATACCAGGGCAGGGACCAGAGGGCCATGAGTGACAGGACCACTGGCCACAAAACATCCAACCCCTTCAGAGGTGGGTGCCTAGAGGAGAGAGGCCATGGTGCAGACGTGGAGGCTTGTATGTATTCATGTGTTTGGATGTGTTTGTGTGAATCTTTGTACTGTTTGTGTTTGAGTACACATGTTTGTATATGTGTGTGGTTGTGTGTGTATGCTGTGTGGTATGTGTGCAGACAACATTTATGCATCTATATGTAGTGTGTCTGTGTCCATAACTGGCCATGGATAAGAGCAACAGATTCCAATTTGTTCTTCCTGTTCTCTGAGCTACTCTTGCCCTATCCCCACACATATCCCCACCGACCCTCTTGTCACTGAGAGCCACTGTCCAGATTTATAATTGTGAAGTTTCACTTTGTGGAATAGCTCCTGTCCCCAGATGGCAAGTGTCCCTGTGCTGTCTCCTTAGGGCCTAACACATTGTGTGGTTTTGGCCCTAAACTGAGGGCCTTTTCTGAGTGTTCCTCTTTTCCTCTCCCTCCCTCCCTCTTCTCTCTCCCCCCCCACACACACATCTGGAATCCAGATGTGATTCTGCCCCATTGCCTCCTCACTTGAATACACTGAGAATAAACCCAGGTGTCTGCAACCAGAAACCACATGGTGACTTTATCCAGCTTCAAGTTCACTTGAATATGGCAAATACTCTATATGGGGGACTTGGGGCCTCCCTCCTTCCGTCTTTTCTGAGGACAGAATGGTCCCGCTACTGTCCCCAAGTGAACACAGCCTCCGGTGCCGTATATTATTTTAATGCAGACATCACTTTAAACTAACCTTTTGCCATCTGTTCTGTCCTCTAACAACAAACACAGAGGAGCCTGAGCAATTCTCCCTGGCATCCTCAGCAGGGAGCTGGTGTGAGGGCTGCCTGCGCTTCCTACTCCCTACCCAGCATTCACGCCTGCGATGTTTTCCTCATTTTCCAGACACAAATCACAGGAAAGTGCTCTCCCCTGGCCTGCCAGGTTCCTTTATACAGTATTTCTTCTCCACAAGGTAAACTATGAGAGAATCCGAGCGTTCCAAGGTCTGTGCAGAGAGCCCCCTGGACTCCGTGCTCAGCAGCCCACTGCTGCTGTATTTCAGAAGGTCCTTTTGAGTGGCCCAGCAGATGATCAAAGCACAATCAGTTTCCTTTACAAAAAAAAAAAAATTAACTCTGTGGTAATTTCTTTCAGCACAACTATAATTAATGCCCCTGTAGGCAGAAGGGAGTGGCAGAAGCTGCATATGACACCGAAGTGTCTGTTCTAGGGCTACTAAAGATACGCGCCAGTCACTCTCTGACTCTATGTGTCCCTTTCATCCATTGCCACTCAGCCAGTATCACTTGAGACCTGACTGTGGCCCCAAAGTCCAAACCCAATGCCAAAGCTTCCAACGTACCATCACCCAGAGGTGCCTGGTCCTCCAGGGCAGGGGCCTGTCCCAGTGCCATGAGCTTCCTCCTTATGTCTGTGGGAATCGTCCCTTACCCTTCAAGCACCAAGAACTCAGACACAGGAACAGGGCAGGCTCTGCTATCTCTCCACTAGACTCTCCATGTCCCTGGTTATTAAATCCCATTTTCTGCAAAACATGGAGAATAGCATTCCAGAGACTATCCATCTCACCCAGGCAGCATATGTGGGCAGCTCAGACGCCATGGTAGACTTTTTCTGCTATGCTCAGACCAGGAGGGCACGAGCTTTGACATCTGTCAACAACACCTGGAAGGAGAGATGGCTCTGACTAAGGGGGGAAAGGCTGGGATGTCTACCACCCAACCCCTACCTTGTCACGGAAGCATAAGCATAAGTTCTAGGTCTACCCTGACCTTCATAGTAGTACCTATGTGGTCAAAACTTCGCCTTCTTGCAACAGGTGACTTCTACCTCTTGTTATGATGTCAGAGAGCCATTCTGCTGCCAGGGTGACTAGGGGGATGGTGGCTTCACTCTTGTGTAACCAGCTGTGGCTCAACTGTGGTAAATGTTGGCTTATGAAATGCAGTCACAGATGGAAACAGTGGTGCACGCCTTTAACCCCAGCACCCAGGAGACAGACATAGACAGAACTCTTTCAGCTAGGGACTAGCCTGGTCTACATAGTGAGTTCCAGGCTAGCCTAGGCTCCATCGTGAGACTGTCAAAAGAAAGAAGAAAAGAAAGGAAGGAAAGAAGGAGGAAAGGAAGGAAGGGAGAGAGGGAGGGAAGGAGAGAGGGAGGATTCTCCCTTTGACATGACAGCATAGAAATCACATGGGCTCCTCCTCACTAGATCAATTTTAAACTGCTGAAAGATGGAGCACTAGTCTTCCCCAGAGTTGAGTGCCCAAAATGCTATCCAGTCCCAAACGATCTAGCCCCTCCAAATAACAAACAAGCAAGCAGACAAACACACACACACACACACACACACACACACACACACACGCAACAAGCAACATTAAACAGACTCGGGTTGTGTGTACATATTTAGTCATGTGAATGTCTTTCTGTGTATGTGTATGTCTGTCTAAGTCACTGAAAAGACACCATGGCCAAGGCAAGTCTTATGAGAAAAAGCTTTTAATTAGGGGCTTACTTTCAGTGTCAGAGGTTTAGTCCTGTATCATCATGGTATGCAGGCAGACATGGTGCTGGAGAAGGAGCTGAGTCCTACATCTTGATCCAAAGGCAGAAGGAGACTGTGTCCCACACTGGGCATAGCTTGAGCATAGGAGACCTCCAAGCCCAACCCTTCAGTAACACACTTCCTCCAGCAAGGCCACACCTCCTAATAGTACCACTGCCTATGGGCCAAGTGTTCAAACACATGAGTTTATGGATGTGGGGGGCAAACCTATTCAAACCACCACAGCTGCCAAGTTCTGCGGCCTGCTGAGACAGAACCTCACCCCTTGTTCAGTTACATTGTATCACCTTTCTGCTGTTGATGGTTCCTTTCTCTGCTTAAGCTTTTCTTTACATCCTTTTCACAAGTTGGGAGCTTAGCTGGGTAGAGTCTTGCCCAGAGGTCACCACTCCCTTTTTCTCCATTTAGGATCAGGCTTTTCTTTAAACTTTTTATCTCCTTGAGCACTGGAACTTTTGTCTTCTACCTTACACTTCCTGGTGCTCTTTTTTTCTCTTTAAACTGTACATCTTGAATTTTTCTTTGCTCTGCTTGCTCCTTTTCATTGTAGATCTACGTAAGAGAGACCACTAATAACAATAATGGCCAGCACTAGGCTGTCAAATCTCTTCTGTGGAAGCCATTAATCCAAAACTCTTCAATTTAACCTCTTGCAAATTTGAAAGCCCATGAATTTGAAAGAGAAAAGAAAAGAAGTAACAATGTAATTATATTTTAATTAAATTTTATTGATTATTTGTTTAGTTTATATCCCTGACCGAAGCTTCTCCTCCCTCTTCTCCTCCCAACCCCTCCCTCTCACTTCCTGTCCCTCCATCCACCCCTCTGCCCCTTCTCCTAAGAAAAGGGGAAGCCTCCCATTGATATCAACCAGCCTTGGAGTATCAAGTTGCAGTAAAATTAGGCACATCATCTTCTGTTGAGGCTAGACAAGGCAGCCCAATTAGGGGAAAGGGACCCAAAGGCAGGCAACAGGGTCAGAGACTGCCCCTACTCCTGCTTTAGGAGTCCTAATGAAATTTTAAAATCCACTTATCCTTTAAAATGGGGAAAGAAAAGAAAGAAAGATGTTCTCCATCGGATGAATTTTTTAGGAATTGGGGGTTTTCTGGGGCCACCTTGCAGTTTGGTGTACAAATAAAACTGGAAAGAAAATCTGTTCTCTGACTTCTCTCACACCTCCATTGGGACTCCTGTCTTGTTTCGTGCAAAGAAGTGCCCCACCCAGCAGATCCTGGGTGTTGAAAGGATGGGGACTTCCCTCTGCTTCTGTATCTCTTGCTGGCCTGGCTTACTATGCCATCGTAGCTTGACATGAACTTGAAATATTGAGGGTTGGGGATGTAGTTCAGTTGGTGGAGTGTTTGCCTACGGTGCATGAAGCCTCGGGTTCCCAGGACTGTGTAAACTGGACTTAGCAGTGCCTGCCTGCCGGGCGGTGGTGGCGCACGCCTTTAATCCCAGCACTCGGGAAGCAGAGGCAGGTGGATTTCTGAGTTCAAGGCCAGCCTGGTCTACAAAGTGAGTTCCAGGACAGAGAAACCCTGTCTCAAAAAACAAACAAACAAACAAAAACAAAACAAAACAAAACAGTACCTGCCTGTCATCCCAGGACCTAGGAGGTAAAGGAGGACCAGGAATTCAAAGTCGTTCTCGGTTACATAACAGGTGGGAAGCTAACCTGAGCTACATGAACCCCTGCCTCAAAAAAAAATAAAATGAAAAACAATCTTGAACTATTGTGCCTTGTACCTCCCTGTCACCTGGGCATGAGATTGGTGGTACCCAGTAGCTCCCAGTCCACGGACCACCCTTCTGTTGCTGGTGGTTGCTGTCTGAGCCTGTTGTATCCCTGATTCTTGGCGTCTTCAAAGGGTTGAAGAACTAAATGTAAATATCAGTGTAGTGAGGAGTTTTATTTTGAAGAGAAAATGCAAGGTAGCCACGTGCAGGGAACGTCAAGCGTGAGCCATCGTCCTCGAGAGCCCGTGTATTCCTGGAAGCTCCTCTCGAGCCCTTGAGGAAGAGAAGTTGGTTGTAGAGATGGGAGTGTGCCTTTCTGCTCTGATAAGCTTTAGACTGGCATATGGAAATGGGCCTTTTGTGCAGGTATGGGGTATTTTAATCATATGCATGCCTAATCATGCGTACGCAGTGGATGGTAAATGGGGATTTTTGTCTAAAAGATCACTCCAGGACACAGGTTGTCTTACTGTACATATACCTAAAACCTGTTCAGACTGGATTGGCTCTTCCCCCAGGATGTGTTTGAGCACAGAAGGGAAATGAATTCCCTAGGGCCGTATGACTGGTTGCTTTGTCAAAGGGACAAGTGTGAGAGAGATGCTGCTGAGCTGTCCCAGCAGTGACCCACTGTGGTCTGAGACTGTGGACAAGTGCGAGCCCTCTTGGTCAGGATGAATGTGTCAGCCACCAGCTGCAGCTCACATCTCCATTCTTGTTCCTTTCAGATCAGGTCGGACAAAGACAATGACATCCCCATCCGCTACAGCATCACGGGTGTGGGCGCCGACCAGCCCCCCATGGAGGTCTTCAACATTGACTCCATGTCTGGCCGGATGTATGTCACTCGGCCCATGGACCGAGAGGAAAGAGCCTCTTACCATGTAAGTATCCATATGTGGAAGAGAGCAAGCAGCAACAAGTGGTCTGTCCACCCTTCCACACTGGCAACTTGCCAGCAGCAAGGCTCACTTTAGGACCCTCCCACAGGATGAGAACCCTGGCATCCACCAGCAGGTTGGTCAAAGTGTGGTTGCTAAGCTCCAGCTCAGAGCTTGCAGGCCAGAGTGGATTTAACTCAGCATTGCCAGTCCCTTCCCAGGTTAGATCTTCTGCCTTTCATTCATATGCTATCTCTCTGGGAGCCTCTAAGGCAAGAGCCTCTCAGAAAGGAGGAATAGTGAGAAAAGAGGACTCAGCTTCCTCCTCCTCCTCCTCCTCCTCCTCCTCCT
>NC_034592.1:162124967-162140063 GCF_900095145.1 Mus pahari
TCTCTCTCTCTCTCTCTCTCTCTCTCTCTCTCTCTCTGATGTGATGGCCAGATGACATTGTGCATTGTGGCTGATTCCCTGGGCTCTGCCTGTGAGGACCAGGCCCTCACTTCACCTCTGAGCCTCAGGCAAGTCACTGAGCCCACTCTTGATTTAGGCCTCTCAGCATGAAGAGATCTCAGCTGTGCACAGTTATAAAGATCACGGTCCTGTCAGGTGAAGAGCACGAAGGTGGGCGTATTCGGGGTGTGGTGTGTACCTGTGGCTAAATGCCAAGATGTTGGATGCCCGGTGCGTTGACAATCGCTCTCAGCTCTGCCCCATACTGTCCTGTTAATTGCTGTGACTTCTTGCTTCAGCTCTGTGCTGATTGCAAGCTGACCCTGGTACTCCTCTGTCTGATGGCCATTTGTTCAGGATTGATCATCCATCTCCTCCCTCCAAAGGAAGCCCCATGTGCACAAGGACTTGTCAGGTTGTCCACACTATATCCTCCGGCAAGGACAGAGCTTGTCCCTGAGGCCACTCAGTGCCTGTTTATGTAAAGGGGGGATTACAGGAGGTTAAATCTGTCACTGGTTATCCAAACAAACCCCTACAAGCCTTGAGGAGTAGGGTGCTGTGCTGAAGGACTGGGGAAGCAGCCTCAGGAATGTGGTTTGTCTCTTCTGAGCCACAAATCTCCTGCCCTGAGACAATCACTGAGCCCTAAGTAGCTGCGTTTTATAGTCCACAGACCAGGAGCTCCTGCACATCCCATGGCTTCTGTGATGAGCCGAGAGAAACAAGAGTGACCACAGTCTTAGAGGCTCTCCAGCTGTCCCCTTTCACAGAAACTTCAAGAAAAAGCATGATCCGTCCAGACACCCCCGTTTCCACAGACTTCATTTCTCATCCGTGTGGTCATCCACTCACACTTACAGACACCTTCCTGTTCACACATCTTCCACCAATCCATGTATCCACCCAGCTGCATATCTAACCACCTACTCGTATACTGTCTGTCCATCTACCATCTGCCCATCCACTCAACCTGCCTGTCCACCTGTCTATCTATTCATTCATACTCCTGCCCATCTGTTTTCCTACCCTCCTGCCCATCTGTTTACCTACCCACCTGCCCAGCTGTTTACCTAGCCACATCCACCATCCACCCATCCATCATCTGCCCACTTGCCCATCCTAACCACACATCCATCCCTCCACTCTAGGTTTGCTTCTTGAGCATTCAGTATGTGTTGGGCCCTGTGTTGGACACAGGGAAAACAGAAATGACTGGTGTAAGCATGGCCCAAGTTTTGGGGAACACATGCAGTTCTAAGCTGGGGAACAATCGAATCCTTCATGGCCTCACACCCCTGAGAAAATTGGGTCTCCAGATTTTCAGAGCTAGACACAAGCAGCTGATGCTAATAGCATCTCCCTGGGTGTCCCAGGAAACACCTTCTGTGCATCCTCACTCTGCTTCTCACGTGGTAGAGGCCAAGGTTGGCCGAAAAAGTGAGGAAGCACATTGTCTTGTTAGCTTGGGTGGAGAGATTCCCTCAGGAGCAGAGTTGGAAAGTCATTGTGTCCTTTTCGAGCAGAAAGATGATTTTATTCTCAGACCGAACAACTGGAGGACACGGAGATGGAGCTGGTCTTGGTACTGGGCTTCATTTGGGGGCTGGCAGACTGTTTGAGACTGAAGCTTCGGTCAGGTGGAGAGGCTGGAACAGGCGGTAGTAAGTAAGTAAGCGCTCAGCTTGGCTGCTGGCTGCTGTGAGGAAGCACTTGTCTAGAGTCCCCAAGGCTCCCCGGGAGCTCTGCCTCACTCTGTGAAGTTCAGGTAACACTTGACAGATATAGCCCTGCGCTCTTCTTTCTCACACTCGCCCTGACAAGGACCACTCTGGCAGGCCACACCCCGTCCTCTCTCTGCCACCTTCTCCTCGACCCCTGACGCCCCACCCCCACTCCCCCAGTCCTCCTGCCTGCCTCATGCACACACCACTTCTAGAATATATTCTTTAGCGACATCTATGCTCGAGTCTAGAGGGGAGCTCAACCAGGTGTGGGATTGAAGGTTGGGAGAAAGACAACAGGCATAGCCTATCCACTCCCCTGTCTCTCCCTGGTGGCGGATCACCCGGAGTCAGCCCTGTATCAGAGCGCTTCGCTTCCTCATGCCCACAGGAGGAAGCCGCTCACTGATTTAACTCACTTCTTCCAAGATTAGACAGACTCGTTTTTAATTATCGTGGTCTATAAAAGAAAGTCCCCGGCCTGAGGAGTTTCCACATTCTGCTTCGTCCCCTCCCCGAGGCCTTGACTTGCCCTATCAAGCCCTCTGATTTCCCACTGGAATATTCTATCTGCCCTGTGCTTCAGGGCATCCCCAAAATTACTTTCATGCTTCTGGGATGTAGCAGCTGTTGGCAGGGTATCCCAGGCAGGGAACCAGCTGTAGCTGGGGGCTTTGCAGCCTGCCCTCTTCTGCATCTTCCTTCATCTTCCCACGGGAGGAGTCTGCAGGCTCAAAGTCTTCAGACTTATTAGCTTCAGCCTGTGGCAATCGGTGCACAGCCCACTCTGCTGCCCCACCCCCACCCCGCCCCTGCTTGTCCTGAGAACAGCACAGGCATAGAGTTTTATTCCCGGAGTTAAGTGGAGGGTGGCCTCAGTTCCAGAAGGCATCAAGGATTTCAATGTAATGAGACCAAAAGTCATGCAAATTAACTAGCATGTGGTGAGCACAGAGCTCCTGTGACTGCCAGGTCCTCTGTCCACCTGTGGCAAGGGACTAGGATGACATCACTTCTGCAGAAACCAGTCATGAAAACCCACAGGGCTCACCCCTCACTGTTGCCCAAGTGGGAGCTCCCACCACGGCTACATCAGCCACCTAGGGGAGGGAAGACAGGGCCCTCCGTGCTCATCCACAGCCACTCAGGGTCAAGAGCAGTGAGGAGGGAGCCAGCAAGGCCTCTTGGGCTTGTCCTCCTCTCTATGAGAAAGCTCAGAACTGCAGACATAGCTGAAGCAGGGGCAAAAAAACCTTCCAGAGGGTGAACAGTCTGCTGAGCCCAAAAAGACTGCAACAGGTCCCCAGGGGTCCTGACCAGCTTGGTCCTCCCTCTGCCCCTCCTTGACACCCAGTTCTGAAGCCTCACATACCCTCCGCCTGTGTGTACCCCCATGAAGATCTCTCCCCAGGCCCTCCCCTCAGCCTCTCAGGAGCAGGCACCATGAGTCACAGTGGCCTAGCTGCAATCACCATGAGAAAATGTAAAGTCTCATCTGCAGGGCACCTGTCCGGCTCAGGCATGTGAAGATGCCAGACTGAGGGGCCCTTGGCATCACATTCAGAGGATGCCATCCTGTTTCTGCCAACATGACCCCATCTGCACAGAGCCAAGGCTCACAGAAGTTTCTGGGTGTCTCAGTCCCACCCTGAGCTGGTCAGGTTGCCCCTGCTTTTCTCCAGGGAGCAGGGAGCTATTGGGTTACCCCAGAGTTGTGACCACCCTCACCGGAGACAATCGTCCCCCGAATGTGGCTGCCAGCTCTGACGTGTGTGTCTGTTGCTCTGCAGCTCCGAGCCCACGCGGTGGATATGAACGGTAACAAGGTGGAGAATCCTATTGACCTGTACATCTATGTCATCGACATGAATGACAACCGTCCCGAGTTCATCAACCAGGTCTACAATGGCTCTGTGGATGAGGGCTCCAAGCCAGGTGAGGCTTTCTGGGGACACCATGCACTCTGCAGGACATGGGGCTGGGACTGTAACATACAGCACTGCTTCCCAAGGCTTTATAACTCCCATTCTCACACACTTCGGGGTACAGAGAGTCTGCAGAGAACAGGCACTGTAGCTACAGAGAATAGACTGATGGAGCTCTAACCTCAGATGCAGAAGGAGAAGAGGGGACTGCCATGCCAGAGACGAGACAATGGGCCCTAGACAAGAGAACAAAGCTTTTAACCAGACTAGAATTGATGTGTGTGAAATCTAGGTGTTTTTTTTTTCTTCCCAACCACTTAATTCCCAGCAGCAATGACTCTGAGACTAATTATTTATTAATTAGTCTCAGCTACCTGCTGGATTACATTTGTTCCCTCATCATTCCTGGGACGAATCTCTCTCACCTTTCATTCTCTCCCCGAATTCTCTCTGTCCATGCCAGACATCCCACCTTCTAATACAGCCTCAGTTCATTAGCCACACACTTTTTTATTGACAGGTAATGGTTATAAGAGTCTCTCTGCAGATATGAGTATTTTAAGGAAGACTAGATGTTGAGGACAGAAAGACAGTGGATGAATGAAAAGACTCCTGAGAGGAGTGGAGATATTTTAAGGCAATTATGAGAAGTTGCACATGTAAGAGTGCACATGTGTAAGTGTATCTGTGTCAGTGCACATATGTGAGTGCTCATGTGAGAGTGCACCTGTGTGAGTGCACATGTATCAATGCACATGTGAGAGTGAACATGTGTGAGTGTGCATGTGTCAGTGCACATGTGTCAGTGCATGTGGAGGTCAGAGGTTAACCTTGAGCATTGCTCATCCACCCTGTTCCTTGAGACAGGGCCTTACTAGTCTAGAACTCATAGACTAAACTGGCAGGCCAGCAAGCCCCAGGGCTTTGTCTGTCTATGCCTCTCCAGCTCTAGGTTTGCAAGCATGTTCCACTGAGCCTGGCTCTTTCACATGGCTTCTGTAAGTCGAACATAGGTCCTCATATTTGCCAAGTAATCGTGTTACCAACTGTGCTACCTCCCCTTAAAGTAGTAAATTGTTTAACATCGCTTGTCCTCCACAAGACTGGCCGTTTGGAGTGAGGCCCAGGAACCATTAGGAATTGCTCTAATTGTTTGTATCCTGGGTCAGGCACCAAGTGTTAGGCCTAGAGTGGGAGATTTTGCTTTGGCCCTTGGTCTTGTCTTTGTCTATATGGTAACATTAGACTAGGTCTGAAGCATAGGAGAGGGGAACATGTGTTGCAAGAGGACATGGGAAAGGAAGACACTGAGCCGACCAGAACTGGGAAACCAGGCCAGCGACCAAGGCCCACCAAGCAAGCAAACCCTTCTCCCGTCCCAGGAGGTGAGCCCCTGTGTCAGGGCCTCTGTTCCCCTGAGAACTGACCCAAGAGCCTGTCTTCCCACAGACCCATGGGACATATGGCTTTACCATGTGACAGGGCCCTCACTACCAGTCAGGTGTCACCGTCCCTGCATTCCACAGTCCTGACAAGCAAATGGACCAGTCACCCTTTAGCAGTGAGGACACTGTGGACCCACGCAGCTGTTTATGGGGATCACAACACAGGTACCCACAATTCCCAACCCTGCTGGAGGCTTACATAAGGGCACAGAGTGCTAGCCAGACCCATGCCTGATAGACCCACTAGCTTGGTCTCTTCGAGAGATATAACCCCTAGGTGATCCTACTGAGCTGTGTCCTGTGATGAGGGGGTGGGAGGACCTCACTAGACAAGCCTTGGGATGAATGAGATCACAGAAACCTCAGCCGAAGATACCAGATATAGACATTTAAAAACACATGACACCCAGGTAACCTTGAAGTTCAGACAGACAGCAAGCCACTCCACACGGCTATGCCCTGAGCAACTCTCAGATACATTACAAAGTTTCCCCCTTTATTTTTCCCTCACTATTTACCTAGCTTCCTAGACTTTATCTGCCAGCCCCAGCCCTGGAGTTCCAGCAGCGATCCTGAGCTCTGCAGAGCACTGGGTAAAACAGAAGCAGGTTTTTCTCAGAGACCCAGAGCAAGCAGAGCCAGGGTAGGCTGTCTTCCAAGGAGCCCCTGCTCCCCGGGCTCCACAGCCCCCATGAGAGGTCAGTCTCTCCTCTGACTAAGGCAGGAGGGCAAACATTTATCACACTCTCCTCCGTTGGCAGAGGTTGTCATTGTCCCGTCTCTGGGGGCTGCTGCTTCAACAAAGCGATTGCATTTTCAAATGATTGTCTTTCAGGATGGGAAGACACTGGTGAGCCCAGTGTCACCGGAGAGAATGGGATGTAACATTATTTCTGTGGAACCTCAGGCAGCTCATCCCAAGGCAGTCCCTCGAGGGGCAGGGGCAGGCGGTGGGCGGGCAAATTAGCTACAAGAGACCGAATGAGGGCAGCCAAGGGCACATCTTGGAGGGGCTGGAGGGAAGGCTCAGCTCAGCTGGGGTGTGTTCTCATTAGCACAGAGGCAGGTGGCCTCTCATCCAGGACCTGGGGCTTAGCTAATGGGCCTGAAATTCTCCTGGCCTTCCCTCTCACAAACCAAGCTTCCCACACTTTCTTTTAAAGCAAACAGAAAATAAATAAATAAATAAATAAATAAATAAATAAATATCAAACAGCATGTCTACCTGGCATTGACTCATTAAGGCAACAGAAGCAGCAAGCCGCCTCAGCACCTCTCCGAAATCCCCACAAGCCACTGAGCCTGCAGATGCAAACAGTGGGTCCTTCCCAGAGCCAGCCGAACAACAGAAGCCCTCACAGATCTGAACCCGGCTCTCAGGCTGCTTCTGAGTGACCTTTCAGGGCTCCCGGAACTACGAAATCTGTCTCTGGTCCCTGAAGGAGTCACATAGTCAGACCAACTATGGGATGAAGCCAGATGATGTCACATTAACCTGGCGCCTCCTTCCTCCCCAGACCCCAGCCAAGGCCAAGGACGTGCGTCCCTTCCTGTAGCGTAGTCCCTGGGCCCTGGAAATTGCCTGTAATTTCTCCTCCTCCGTCAGTAAATTACAATAATGGAAGGGTCTTTGTAGGAGAAAGGGAAGCTACTGTCGGAAATTAGTCATTATTCTCTGGAAAGATGGGCTAATGAGAGGTTTCGGATATGCGTCCTAATGGAAAACAAATGGGAAAAGATTAAATATTGACTAAGCCGGCAGAGAACGTTGAAGGGTGGGGTTTGCTCAGGGCCACTCATGAGCTGCCTGGGGTCCCACAAGCAGCCTGGGGTCCCCTCAGTTTTCTCCAGAGCCTTAGTCTTCTCTCAATTGTAGGAATTCACTAGAAATGTCTTTTTGCCTAAATTACGGGCTTGTTGAGAAAATATATACTCTCATGTAGCTGTGAGAAGAAACATAGCCACCACCACTCTTCACCTGGCTCCCACAGTAGAAGCCTCCAGACCAGGAGGTAGCATCATCGGTTCCACCACAGCCATGTTACGGGCTGGCCAGCATCACCTGCTGTACTCACTTATGTGTATGTATCTGTGTATGTGTACCTATGTGTCTGCGAGCATATGTCTGCCTGTCAGTGTCTAGATGTTTGTGTCTGTGTGTGTATATTTCTGTGTGTTTATTTTTGTGTATGAGCCTATGCATGTATTTATATGTGTGTGTATGTGTGTGAGCCGATGCATGTATGTGTATTGTGTGTCTATGCTTGTGTGTGAGTCTATGCGTGTATGTGTGTGTATGTGTTTGTGTAGATGTCTGTGCCTGTGTGTGTATATCTGTGTATGTTTATGTTTGTGTGTGACCCTATGCATGTATGTGTGTATACCTGTATAGGTGTTTGTATATGAGCCTACACATGTATATGTGTGTGTATCTGTGTAGGTGTTTGTGTCTGTGTGTGTATATCTATGTATGTCTGTGTTTGTGTGTGAGCCTATGCATGTGTGTATATGTATGTGTATATGTGTGTATGTGTTTGTGTAGGCGTTTGTGTCTAGGTGTCTGTTTCTATGCACCCATGTCACTCTGTGACCCCAGCCATCAAGACACAAAAGACCTATAAAAATATATGATGTAATATAAATATGATGTAATATAAATGCCCCCATGGGCTCGTGGAACCTTTGGGATAGGTATGGAGCCAGGTATAGGAAGTAGATCACTGGGAATAGGCCTTAAGGTTTGAAAAGCCAATCCCCTTTCCTGTCTGCTCTCCACTTCCTGTGTCATGAAGCCTGGGGAAAGCCAGAAGCCACGGCTGCTCCCAGAACCACCGCCTCACCTCCACCCCCTTGCTCCCAGAGCCGCCGCCTCACCTCCACCCCCTCCCTCTATCACATACCGTGCAACTGTGAACTGAAATTAACTCCTCTTCCCATACGTTCCTTCCTGTCAGCTATCCAGTCAGACCAGCAATGAGGAAAAGAAAGACGACAGACCCCTCAGGAAACCCTCTCCCACCACCCTTTTATAGCTGCAGCCCTTCCCCCACCTCACCCTCACCCTGGCAAACCCTGTCATGTTCTTCTCTCTGTGTAGATGGAACCACAGAACCTCTGGGGTTGGCACTTGCACTCATCCAGGCCGTCACGTGGCTCCCAGGGCAGAGCTCCATAGTACAAGCCACAGTTTGCTGGCTGGCTCTCTAGCGTCAGGAAAGTGCTGCCCAGCTTGAGACCCTCAAACCGAAGCTGCTGAGTGGAAACATATAGGTAGAAGGTTTGCGAACGCAGCCTCGTTTCTCTGGGATAAAGGTCCTTGGAAGGGGTGCCAGCTCGTGCAGTGTGGAAGCTCCCACCTCTGTGATGCTGTTCCTGACACGGTCACCTTATATAGAGGAGAGCTTTCCTAGGGCTCTCTCCATTTCAGGGAGTTCAGCCACGGTTGGCTGGCTCCGGGGCTGTGAGTCTGAGGGGAGGCTGAAATCTCATACCAAAAGAGCACAGAGCAACAGAGTGGCCAGGAACAAAATATACCCCTCAAATACATGCCCCAGTGACATACTTCCTCGGGTCACTGCCCACCTCTGGTTCCCACCACCAGTACTAATAACAAAGCCTTCCAGCTAGGAACCCACCAAGGAATGGATCCGATGGCAAGGTCGAAGCATCAGATCCGAAGGCCTCTCAGTGCGCAGATCTGCCTCGGCCCGAGCCCTTTGGAATCCTTCCTAGCAAAGCACAGTATGTTGTCACCCCGTCCCAACAGCACCCCTTGCTGAGGACCTGACCTTTAAGGCAAGGGTCTTTAGAGGACACTGGGATCCAGGGATAGCGTTGTGAGCAGTGGACGATGTAAAACGCACCCGTGCCCTTCCCTTCCTCTGGGAGCTGCCCTCTGTGCTGTGGCTGCCGTGGTGAACGGCAGGCACCTCTGCATCCATCGACAGCCTCTGTGCGCAGCAGTGGGCGGGTGCACAGAGATGTTCGCTACAGTCAGAGAGTGTGTTTCCCTAATGACAAGTGACATGCAGCATCTTGTCCCATGTCTCTCGCCATCTGTGCACCCTCTGCGGTGACCGCTCGTGTCTCTGACTGCCTCTAATTAGATTGTTCTCAAAGGTGCATTGAGAATTACTCCCTCCACACAGCCCACAGTCCCCTTGCCTGTGTCACTATTGTGACAGCTGTAGGTGTGGGTGTTGGGATGGACGGTATCTGAGTTTTCTCCCCATTCCCTCACAATGTGGGAATTGTGAACTCCTGGAGGTGGGACAGTGCTCCTAACCCAACATCTGTGTGGAACCCAGGGGCTCTGCTTGCCCAGGTTTTCTACTGTCCAGCCATCATGTGACCCTGGTGTGGCCTAGAGCGAGCTTTTCATCTTACATGCTGACAAAACAGAAATAAAATCACCTACTTTGTGGTTGAGGAGGGCTAGATAAGAGCATCCACATCATTTCCCAAACCTCGAATGGCTTTTGTTGAATTTAACATCGCTTCAGAAATGTAGGAAGATATATTTAAAAGCTGACCTTCCTGCTGTGGGCCAGCAGTCCTTTAAGAGCCTACATCAGGAGTCCTTACCCTCACCACTCAATGGGCTGCTACGGCCTTCTTCCCCCTCAGATGAGAGTCTTTCTGGGGCCATATACACACACCCACTGAGTGGAAGTGAGTTACAGCAACATTGAGGCCTGGGACGGGTGTTGGTGGCCGTCCTCAGTGCTGAGGCAAACGTGACTTACTAAAGAAAAAGTTACCTCAACTGACAGTTCGAGGGTCAGCCCATCATTGAGGGGAAGCTTGTACCAAGTGACTCTAAGGCGGGAGAGCGTACAGCTAGGACTGCTCACATCTCTGTGACAGGAGACAGACCAGAGAGGAAGCAGGGTGAGGAGGGGGTCTCAGACTATAGAATATCTCGTAGCCTCCCCTCTGTGACTCACGTCCTCCCAGACAGGTTCTGCCTCTGAAAGTTTCCACGACCTCTCAAATAGCACAACCAAGTAGGGACCAAGTATGCAAACATGGGCACCACAGTTCACACTCACACCATGACAGATAACAACACACTAGGATTCAGGCCTCACCCAGGCCAGGGGAGAAGGGATTAAGAATACACTCACACCATGACAAATGGCATTCTAGGGTTTAAGTCTCACCCAGACCTGGGGTGAGGGGAACAGTTCACACTCAACCATGACAGATGACACACTAGGATTCAGGTCTCACCCAGGCCTAGGGGGAACAGTTCACACCCAACCATGACAGATGGTATTCTAGGGTTCAAGCCTCACCCAGGCCAGGGGGGCAGTTCACACTCAATCATGACAGACTGCACACTAGGATTCAGGTCTCACCCAGGCCAGGGGAGGTGGGGTCAAGTACACACTCACACCATGACAGATGGCACACTAGGATTCAGTCTCACCCAGGCCAGGGGGCAGTTCACACTCAATCATGACAGACAGCACACTAGGATTCAGTCTCACCCAGGCCAGGGGGCAAGTTCACACTCAGTCATAACAGACTGCACACTAGGATTCAGGTCTCACCCAGGACTGGAGGGAACAGTTCAGTCACCCAGGCCTGGAGGGAGCAGTTCACACTCACACCATGACAGATGGCACACTAGGTAGAGCTCAGGGTCTCACCTAGGACAGCGCCCTGTTAACTGGGGCTCCCTTCCCCAGAATCACCCTAACCATACATGCATCGCCTTTTAAAAAATATATATATATTGTGTATGTGCAATATGTGTGTGCTTATATGCATGTGTATGTG
The DNA here is from genome assembly GCF_900095145.1 of Mus pahari. NCBI lineage: Eukaryota > Metazoa > Chordata > Mammalia > Rodentia > Muridae > Mus > Mus pahari. The sequence continues at coordinate 162,135,906 of NC_034592.1, forward strand.
TGTTCCTGTACATGTGTGTAGATGTGTGCTTGCCAAAGTGTGAGTGTGGAGGTCAGAGGACCCCAGTCTTCACCTTCCACCCTTCCAAAATCAGCTCTCGGGGATCCACTCCCATCTCCACTCCCATCTTCCCATGCTGGGATTACAGATTTGAGCGTTACTGCACCCGACTTTCATGTGGACCCTGGGGATCAAAGCTCGGGTCCTCGTGCTTGTACAGGAAGCTCTTCACCCGCTGTGTCCTCTCCCCAGGCCTATGTCCTTTCTGGAGCAGCCCCAGGTTGGCCACAGAACCTCTGTCATGCTTCTGGCCAGAAAGCCCACAGCCAGCTCACAGCATCTTAAATGGCTAGAGCAAAACCGGGTCTTGACCGCGTCTTAACTCCACCCTGACCCCTCGTAGCAGTGTGGAGACACCCACCCCTGCTGTGAATTCTGAAATTGATGTCACGTAAAAAAATATTAAATAGCAGAAGAATCTACAAGTCGGGAGTGAGAGAAACGCTCATCTGTACAAGGCAGGGCTCCGGCTTGAATAGATTATTCTATTAGCAAGCCCCGTATTTATTTATTTCATTTCTGCGCCGGTGGAAGTCCCCTTAGATTAATGCCACGGCCTGGTGCACAGATGGCACCAGATACTTGAAAGTCATCTGAATATTAAGAATTTAAATCTTTAGCCTCAGTGATTTGAGCAGAAAGCCAATTATGGGGCTGAATTAGTTTTCAAATTAAACTGCAATTTAAGGCTTGTGAAATTAATCCTTTAAGGCATGTGGCAGCGTGGTACACGGGTTCCAAGGAAGAGTGGAGCCTGGAGTCCTCCGTGCTCTCCCACTACTTACCAGCGCGTTCAGAAAGGAGGTGCCGTCACCCTCCAGGTGAGAGGCAAGCCACACCCCTGAGCCCAGAGAAAAGATGGCTCATTTGGCTTGCCTGGCTCTGCTCACAGGGAAAAATCTAAATGTTTCTCCACGAAGGGGTAGGGAACTTTGAGGGCCTCCAGAGAAAGTTCTGGAAAATCAGCTTCCTTCTCAATCTCTGACTAGCACCCAGGCCAGCACAGATGTGGCTAAGGTGGGTACTCCCTCCACGGGGCATGGGGGTGGCTACAAGCCCTGCCATTGTGCTGGTGGTCTGGCTTTGCAGTAAGGCAGTCAGTCACTCTCGGAAGAGTGCCTGGGAGATTGCAGTCATCCATGTAGCCTCAGACTTCACCGAGTGGGAGAAGGAAGGGTCAGCAGGGGACGCTGGCCACCGTCTTGCCATTCACAACACAAGGGGGAGGCGCGTGCCCTTGCTGGCCCTGTGCTGCCCACTGGAATGGCATGGAACTCAGAGACCAGATCAATCTTCTCCACACTAAGGCTCAAAGCACCTTTGGCTCCAGCTTTCAAAAGCAGAACCTAGGACTTGAAGAGGAGATGCAGCAGCCAGCCCGTGTACCAGGGAGATCATAGCCAGATTCAGACTTGATCTGAGCTCAGAGCCCTGCCTGGCCTCTAAAGCTACCCAGGCCACCCGGGCACATGTCACACAAAGGTCACAGCCTCCTGTGCTTAGTCACTGCTGTCAGTGCCCTGTCCTGCCCTATCCTCCCACGTAGTCCCCATAAACAATAGGTATAAGGCTAGACCCCCAAACTCAGGTCCGCACAGGGTGGAAGAGCATGGCCTACTTTAAGAACAGAGGTCATCTTTGCGCACATTGCTCTTCCATGCAAATCCAAGAAGGGAAGAGGAAACTGGCTCACCAGTGAGACAGAGGCGAGCAGAGTTTGGAGGGGTGCGACCATGAGCCAGTGGAGACCCTTGGACCTAGAGACCACCTCTAACAACTGAAAAGCATCTGGGGCCTCAGGAGGGAAAGCGACACTGTCTGCGGGCATAAACGCTTGTGTAAGCCCCAGTCAGGGACACTTCGCTACAGTAATCCCCGAAGACAAGCACAGATCCCTGCCAGGAATGCTCTGGAAATCTAGCACTTCCCTCCTAATCTGGAACCTTCCAAGTAACCTGGAGCCAAGGTTATCGGGCCAGGACCATCATCTGAGCATCTCTAGGCACCATGTGGGAAGTTCCCAGGATTCAGTTTCTTCCCACCAAACCTGGAGGTTCCTTGGCAGGGTCAGCGTGCCTCTCCGGGGCTGTGACTATGGCTCGTCCACCTGGACTCTTCAGCCCTTTGGTTCCCACCCCAGGCCTTTTTGCTTTTGTGCCACTAGACAAAGTGCTTCTAATCATGTGACTTTTGGGGCCCAGTGGAAACACACTAAATAAAAAGTTCCAGGATAAGGCATAGGCTAGTGCCAGGGATCCAGAGCGCTATGGCTGACACTGGCTGACCATTGGCCCTGCCCCTGGTCTATAGGGGACAAAGCCAGGTGGGCCCATAGCAAAGACTGCAGGGGGCTGCAGATGATTGTGGAACATTCTCTAGGCTCTCCCTCAAAGCTTCCTCCGGGATGTCTCGCACAACCCAGCTGAGTAAAAGACCCAGGCAGCCTCTGTTACATGATCCAGGCACTTGACCTGCAAAAATGCAAGCAAGGGTCTGGAGAAAAATGTGTCCTGTCTGTGTCCTCCCCAGGCCACTACCTATGGTCCTCCCCAGGCCACTGGCAGCAGCCATAACTCAGGACATGGTCTTCCAGCAGCTCAAGGCCATGCATCTGTCTGTGGGATTCAAGGGTCCTGCAGAGTAATAAATTTGCCCACTTCCCTGCTGAGACCCATAAATCCAGCTCACTGAACACTCTGTAACTCAGTTGTGCAGAACTTAACACACTCCACTGGGGAAGCAAGAAAACGCCATGCTACGAGGGGTCGTGATGACATTCATACTCTGTCGCCAAGATCTGGGAGACTGTGGTCTCCTGTCACTCTGGAGACAAGAGACAGCCCCAGGCAACCCAGCAGCAAGCTCTTTTCTAAGTCACCAAGGACACCTGTCTCCTCCCAACTCCCCCCCCCCCAGTGTGGGGGCCATGATGTCCTATGGATGCCTGGGGAGATAGCATCTTTGAGATGTTGATGCAGCCAGCAACTGCTTCCAGGCTCCTGGACTTTTTGAGGTGCTTCTATGTGGCTAAGGTACTGTGCAGTATTTTACAAGTGAAAACATGTTTTTGAAGCCCTGTAGAAGGACTCTTTGAGGCTGTTTCTCCTCACACTGTTTTGGGGGGCAGATATGGATCTCTACACATGAGTTATGCTTTCGGCCTGGGCATGAGGCAATGCAGACCCAGCCCACCCTGTAATGAAAGGATGTGTCTGTGCCCTGCCCCCACAGCCGCTGCCATCCTGTTTCCTGGCCCTCTCTGCTTTCTGCATAGCCTTGGACATGAGACCAGATGAGCGTACGTCCCTTCCTGGCCTCCAGGGCCACCCTTGCCACAGTTTTTCACGGAGCATGTGCACAACTGTCCCCCGGGGATGGCCGTGAGCTCAGGTTACATCCATCCACCCAAATTCTAAGCATCAGGGTGCAAAGGAGTAAAAGCACTCACTGTGGGACACATGAACAGTCAGAGAGAGAGAGAGAGAGAGAGAGAGAGAGAGAGAGAGAGAGAGAGAGAGAGACCAAGAAGGGGACAACCACCTCTTGGGCTTCAGGGATAAACTGACACTCACAGGAGGCAAAAATGGCAGAGGCTGCCCATGAGCCTGTCCCTCAGACTATCAGACGTCCTCAAGGGCCTGCTGCATGGACAGTACAGAGGCCAATGGGTGTAGAACATCCTTGGGCAGCAGGAGGGAGGGACTCCTCAGCCAGAGCAGCTTTCCAGGCTTCCTCCTCCCCGTTCTCTCTGCACCTTTCAGAAAGAAAAACTAAACCAGCAGAGCCCCTGCTCTGCTCTAGGGCTGGGAATGTTCCTGGGTTGTTTCCATGGCAACCCATGGCCTGCTTCTTCCTTTTGGCTCAGAGTGTTCAAGCCTGGAGCATCCTCACCTCACCCTAAGGGCTGGCGGTGAAAACAGCCAGGTCTCCTGATTTCCAAACCATGGGTTAGGCTTTAGGAGCTCTTCTCTCTTCCTCGGGAACTTCAGTCCCCACTCCCCACTATGCTGGCCTCTTCCTTTCCTCCCTCCTTCTCTCCCTCCCTCCCTTCCTTCCTTCTCTCTCATTCCTTCCTTCCTCTCTCTCTCTCTCTCTCTC
>NC_034592.1:162140098-162152400 GCF_900095145.1 Mus pahari
CTCTCTCTCTCTCTCTCTCTCTCTCTCTCTCTCTCTCTCTCTCTCCCCTCCTCCTCCCCCTTCCCTCTCTCTTTTCTCCCTTCTCTTTCCTTCCCTCCATTGCTTCTTCTTCCTCCCTCCTTCTCTCCCTCCCTGCCTCTCCCTCCCTTTCTTTCTCCTTCCCCAACACACATTTTATCATCTGACGCCCAAGTGACACCCTCTCACCCTTAGAAGAAAATCACCAGATCCTGTGAAGCCCGCCACACTTACTCCGCAGCTGCTACAGGTTGTGTGGTCACACGTCAGTCTCTCCTCGCTATTACACATTGTTACTTTAAAGCCCAGAGTTGGCCTCAGAGAATTGGTGCCTGGAGGGTTCTCACCAGCCTTTGTCCTCTTCATCTCAGACCCATCCTAGTTTACATAGTAGCCAGAACCCCTTTGCAAACTTGCCCAATGAACTCTTTCTTCTGCTCTCCTAGATACGGACTTCATGACATGAGGATATATTACCAGCTATGTTTTGAGCTCACTACAGATTCATACCTATGGCCTGTCCACTCTGCTCCCCCCAGCAAGGACCACTCCTTCCCAGGGCCAGGGTCTACATCCTCTCCAATCCCAACCCCTCCCTTGGAAAGCCTCTTCTGCCTCCCCTGCCCACCACATTCTCCTCGGTTTATTTTGATCTTACTGTGCAGCCTAGGCTAGCCTAGAACCTGCCCAATCTTGAACTTGTGCCAATCCTCAGCCTCCTGGGTGCTGAGATCCCAAGAGTGTCCCACTGGGGATGGCAGCACTCCACCGTTCCACTCAGCTAACCTGTGTGTCTTTTTGTGAACACAAGCCTCCCGTATTCTTAGGAAACACTGTTCGTTCGCAGTTCTGTATCTGCTGTCTGTGGTGCTCCTCTCAGTATCTGTGAGAATGGGTTAACAGTTCTCTGCCTGACCTCGTTCATAAAGCTGAGTACGGGGCATGACACCCGGCACACCGCAGTCAGTAAGCGTAGCATGTTCGTCTCATTCACACAATGGAGTAGTACTCAGTTATAAAAAAGAGGGAGGTTCTGAAATTCTAGGCTCAGTGAACAAAGCCAGACACAGAAGGCCACAGATTATGTAACCTCGTTACATGAAGCACCCGGAATAGGCAAGTCTAGAGAAACAGAAATCAGACCACCGGAGCCTGGGAAACCGGGAGAAGGGATAAGGAGGGGGATGGTGACAGTGTGCCTTCTCCCGGGGTGAGGATTGCCTTCTGCCGTTACAAGGTGGAGATAGCTATTTTCAATTTCATGGGGATATCAAAACCCTGGACTTGTTTTCTGTTGTTTTTGTTGTTGTTGTTGTTTTTAAGGGAAAACTTTATGTGCGTGATTATGTTTCAGTAACAGCATCCTTATGGAGTTCCTCCATTTATACCCTCCAGCAGTACCTCACTTAGGATCATTTGGTCCTCAGGAAGCAGTCTTGTCCGAGGACTCCATCCCCAGTCTCTGGCCCTATAGCTCAGATGGTAGCAGTCCTGACTCAGGGCTGGTTCTGCCACCAGCTCCCCAGAGAAGTGAAAAAGCATTTCCTGTTTCAGGTCGGCTCTGTCCTCTACAGAGCAAGGAACAGTTCAGAACAAGGTCAGGGAACCATGAGCTTAGGAGGACTCCCTCGGGTGCAGGCAGAGGGGCTTTGCCTTTGAGCTACCTCAGACAGTCGGCAGTTCCTAGACCACACTGTGGAGAAAGATGCTGTAGGTACAGGCCATTGCATCAAGAGCCCTGGGTGTGTGGCGGGGGCAGGTGTCTGGGGCTCAGACCATCCCCATCTGATCTGTTGTCTGTTCCAGGTACATACGTGATGACTGTCACAGCCAACGATGCAGATGATAGCACCACAGCCAACGGCATGGTGAGGTACAGGATTGTCACCCAGACACCCCAGAGCCCATCCCAGAACATGTTCACCATCAACAGTGAAACAGGGGACATCGTGACCGTGGCAGCAGGCCTGGACCGAGAGGTGAGATGGGCTGTGAGCTGTGAGCTGTGTGGAAGCAGCTAGCTCTGTGATCCAAAGGGACACACAGTTAGGGATCCCGGTGATGTTCAGGGTTGGCTCCTGCTTGGTCTCGCCTTGATTGATACCCTGAGTGGGTCAGCAGCTGACACCTGTGAGATACCCTAGCATATTCAATGGTATGTGTAGCACATCAGGGATTCAGAAAAGTGGGGGTGAACCACCCAGTTCTCAGAGTCCTGTCACCACATTACTCCAGGTTCGGGGAACCCTGAAGCCTACCTCCCTGAGCTGGATCACCAAAAGTGAGTAGCTGCAAGCCCTCCCTGACATAATAGGCGTAAGTGGTGGGTATTCCTGCACACCAGACCTGCCTGGACCATCAGAGATGCTCACTTACCTGGACAGGGTTCTGTGACCTGGGATACACATAAGAGAAGGTAGACCAGCCAGAAATAGTAGAGCTGATGGCCTGTCACTCTCGGGGTCCTGGAAGACCTGACAGTCCCCAGTCAGCAGCATCAGGACAATGTTGTCTGCCCTCGCCACAGACTGGCTTCCCGTGCACCCTGTGACCACAGAGGTTGGCCACACTGGGGACCAGGATGGAGACCTGCTCAGCACAGAGGCACCCACTGGAGCTCCTTTGTAGAAGTGTGGCCTCAGCTTCCTGCAGTGCTCCGTCTTGGTAGCCCAGGCTGTCCCCATTGCAAGTCAGCAGCTCTGGAAGCTCCGCAGTCTCACTCTCCAGGTCTGCAGGGCCTAGGCTGCTCAGCCAGAAGTAGGGGCTCCTGGTGATAAGCTATGGTAGGAGTTGCAAGGAAGTAGTATGTCTGCTCCCCAGGAGTGCCCACGTCTGGGGAATCTGGCGGGTTTGAGAGCTATGAAGCACCTGAGGCCTTCAATTCCCATTTTGCCCCTAAAACTCAGAGTTCTCTGGAAAATTCAAACCGCCCCTGACTTCCTAAGTTTTAGAGCTCAAGGCGGTGCCTCCTAACTACCGTGACCCTCTGCAGTTGTGTGGCAGGAGGACAGTGTGGGTTCTGCTCGGCTGAGATGTGACCACAGCATGTCAGAGGGCACTGCGTCCCACCGGACCTTCATCTGCGATGGATGGCAATGCTGGCCTTTGGGTTTTAAGGATTGGGGGTTGCGTGTGTACATGCATGAATGCATGTGTGTGCGCACGTCTGCATCTGAGTCTCCGTCTGTGTGTGCTTGATGCAGACGGAGAGGCATTAGGAAGTGTCCTCATGCTGTGCCCAACTGAGGTTGGAAGTTGGGGTGTGTGCCTTAGACATCCAACCTGTCCCAACACCTCTCTAAGGAGAAGCTGGCATGGTGGAGCAGACCTCAGCCTCAGTGCCACTGCCTCCTCCTCCTCCTTTTCCTCCTCCTCCTCTTCCTTCTCTTCCTCTTCTTCCTTCTCCCTCTTCCTCTCCCTTCTCTTCTCCTTCCTCTCTGTCCTCTTCTCCCTCCTCCTCCTCTTCCTCTTCTTTCTTTCTCCTCCTCTCCCTCCTCTTCTCCCTCCTCCTCTCCTTCCTCTTCTCCCTTCTCCTCCCCCTCCTCCTTTCCCTTCTCCTCCTCCCTTCCTCCTTCCCCTCTCCTCTTCTGGGGCTGGTCAGGCACACTGTGGTGACCTGCTTTCTCCTGTCTTCTTCAATTACTCCAATTGCTAATGTCCAATTCCAGCAAAATTCTCTTCTCTCCCCGTTTCCACCTCATTCTCCAGAAACGGAGCTGAGTTGCTGGAGAGGAAAGAATGCACAGACAGCGACTGGTAGAGATGAACTAGGCGTCCACTGTCTGAAGGACACAACTGGCTTCAGGCATGACTGTTAATCCTTGAGGTCTGAAAGCCAGGGATAGAGCCTAGGTTAAATTTCAAACAAAAATGGCTGCATTTGGCATGCTGTCTTTAGCTAGGAGGATCTGGCCTTCCTGTGTTCAGAGACAGGGGTCATCATAACAAGACCCAATAAGGAAGTACAGGGTTGACACAGAGACCCATCCAGGTATGGGACCTAGAGAAGGAGGCCCCTGTGGACAAACCAGTAGACCTTGTCACACAAAAGGCAAAGGGGCTCCAATCTACACATTTGGCGAGAACCTCTGATGCCATCACTCAGAGAGTCAGTACTCAGCCAGTGGCTCCCAGTCCCCCACCATCTTGCTCTCCACTAAATCAGGACAACCTGAGTCTGAACCCTTGTTCCTGCAGAGCAGGAGTGTATGAGCCCAGGTGGACTCAGTAAGAGACTCAGGTCTGAGCCTCTCCCAGGGAAAGCCTGTATTACAGGGACGAGGGTGATGCAGAGCACGCCCCATCCTGAGAGTTAAGTGGCTACTGGATACCCTCCCTGCTGCCCAGGCAACAGACAGACAGACTCAGGCCCTGACTCGGTGTGTTGTTCTAGGCGGGAAGCAGTAAACTAACTGGAAAGTGGTGCATGATGGGAGGGCTCAGAGATCTAGCAGGACCCCTAGACAGACCTTCTGTGTTACTCCTGCCAGTAACTGGTCTCCAGGGCCAAGGCACAGAAAGTCACGTCTATGACAGGCCCCAGTTGAAGTGAAAGTAAGGCCATCTGGGGACACAAATGCCTACCCTCCTGACAGACCCTCCCCTGACTATACTGGTCCTCTCAAGCCTGGTCCAGAATACCAGCATCTGTGCGTTCTTCCCACGGGTCCCTGGGGCTGGCTGCCTTTGTGAGCTGGAGGTAGAACTGGTGTGCATGACACCTCAGGAGCCATAGAAAGTCCTTCCATTTCATTGCCTTGAAACCCCAGTCTCTTCCCTTGTGAAGCCGTCCCTGTGTGCCCAGCACCATGTGCTCATTGGGCTGAGGGCTCAATGGCTTGGCTCCATAGAGGGACCTGCCAACTGCACGTTGAAGATGCCATTTCCCACCCGGTGAGGATGAGGGATCTGTCCAGGAGGAAGCAGGCTTTATGCCCTTGGCAAGACGCTGGTATGATGATGGGTCATGGCTGCTGGGGAGCTCAGTGACACTCAACCCCTCCTTCCTTATCTCTTCCACTCCCATCCTCCCTCCCCTCCTCCCTCCCCTCCTCCCTGCTCTCTGTCCTCCTCATTCCTTCTTCTCAGTGCAAGGGAGCTCCCTGGTAGTAGAAAGCCCCCTGAATGCTCTTTCCCGGATTCTCAGGTTCTCAGCCTCGGGGGTGGGGGCCACTGGTACATATAGTGTCTCTGTAGGAGGGAGCTCTCATAGACGTACATTCCTGGTGCAAGTGTATGCCCTGTGCTCTGAGGGCCTGCCCTTCAAGCTGGCTACCTGAAGATGCTTTCTGCTGGCATCTAGCAAAGGCCTCTGTGGTACGCTAGCCTCGCCTAGACACCTCACAGCACATTAGCTAACTGTCCCCTGCCATTTGTCAACTGGAGAAAGGAGTACTAGCAACTGAGCACATAGGACCCAGCCAGAGCCAAGGCACTGCCTGGCTCGGGAAGCTTCGGTCTATGCGGAAGGTCTTAGAGGGGGGGCCATTTCTCCACTACATCCACTGCTTGCTCCAGCTAGACACGAACACAGCCAAAGCTGAACTACCTCATCAAGGTTCCTCAGTGTCCCCTCTGTTGTAAGGAGCTCCTGTCCACCACCATGCAGCGGGCAGTGTTTGGGAGGGTACCGTGGACAGGTTCCCCTTGGCTCCACTTCCTGTTCAAGGCAGTGAGCTCTCCTTAGAAAGTGGGAAACTCCCAGACATGATTGCCATGCGTCTAATTAGGAGAGCCATGTGAAGAGAGAGCTTCTGCATGATTAAATGTCAGCAGAGAGTTGGACGAGGCACGAGGGGCTCGAGTGCCTCTCTGGTCCTGGCCCCACCTGCTAATCCCCTCTCTTCTTAGCACCTTTCCTAATTAGAATATTTATGGCCTAATAAGAAGATGAGCACCACTCCTGGTGGCTCAGAAGGTGAGAACTGAGCTCGGAGGCAGCAGGGGGGTTGATTGCTGAGCTTCGTGATTAGCAACTAGCTATACACTGCTCACACCTCCACTCTGACCCCCATGAGGCTGACATCACTGTCCGGCCAGCTCAGGTTCCACCACATGGTGACCATCAGCTGGTCGCCTTCCTCAGCCTCAAATTTTTCCCCAACATGGTGGGCCAGGTTAATTATCCCAGGGATGGAAGGGATGCTGAGGAAAGCCAAACTAGCCCCTTCCTGGATTTAAGCTCCTGCAACACTCATGTCAGGTGGAAAGAGCTGTTTCCTCCAGAGAGAGAGAGAGAGAGAGAGAGAGAGAGAGAGAGAGAGAGAGAGAGAGAGAGAGTGTGTGTGTGTCAGCACAGAACAACCCCCCACACAGAGCTGTAGGGCTGGCCTCTGTTCTTCCAAATGTCTCCTGACTCAAGCGTGGAGTGGGTGGAGTCACAGGCCCCTTACCTCCCGGCCCTAATGGAGTGTAACTCTCAGGGTTCGAGCAGCACCATGCTATCAGACCTTTGCAAAAACAAGCCTTTTCTGTGGTAACGACTATTGATCTTTTTTCTTATCACAAAAACTACCTCTCTTTGGTAGAAAAGAAGTCAGCCCCCAAAAAGAGGAAACATCAGGCCTTCATCCCACAGCATGGTGGGAAGGAAGGCATGTTCTGAAGTAGGCTGTGGCCTTCCCCGAGCCTCATGTACCTGTCCCATGGGTTCCTACAAATTGTCCTTAAAGCCACCGGAGCATTCTTTTGGCTCCCCACACATACCAGGGATTGTCCTCTGCCTTCACAGACTCTCCTTCTGAATTCTCTGTCCCCATCGGTGTCGGCAGAAGTCAGAGGGGCCATTTTAGCTGACACCGTGAAACTCCTAAGGCACAGACAGGACAGGGAACTGGAGGGTCCAGGGACAAGAAGGCCTCAGGTCTGGTCAGCTCTGTGCCACAGAGCCACCACCCACAGCTCTTTGTTCATTCACTCTGCCCTCTGCTGGCACCACATTCGAAAGTCTGCACACTAAGGAAAGATAGGTGACCCTACTTGTGGCCTCTTGTGAATGTGAGCACCCCTTAAGGACACCTGTAAACATCTTGTCTTCAGCCGGACTGGTGATGGTCACCATCTGAGCCCAGGCCAGTTGCTGATCAGAGTGTGGACCATCCAGGCAGGCTGGAGTCATCAGGACATCTCCTCAGCCAGGCCTGGTACCTCCCTATGGACAGAACTCCTGGCATTTCCTCATGCTGAGGCTCTCACATATGCCAAGTACCACAAGCTCTGATGCCTACAGCTGTAGGAGAGTCACAGCCCACAGCTAACACAGACGAAGCCATGTCCAGCCAGAAGGCAGGGGGCCCCAGAGTCAGAGAAAACGACCAGCCCAGGGCGTAAGGACAGATGATGCTCTAGAAACCAGGTCCCTAAGTAACAGAGGAGACTGACCCATAGGACAAGCCAGTGGCTTCAAGGACCATCAGTCAGGCTGCACCCACCAAGAGGACCCAAAGAAGAACCCTGGAACTCATGGGCCGTTAGCTTCCCAGGGCTAAAGGAGCTTCAGCAGCACCTAGACTACATAGAGATGGGTGTCGCCTGGGCTCTCAGCACCCTCATAGTGGAGGGGAGGGAAAGGTAGTGTCTTAGTTAGGGTTTTACTTCTGCATACAGGTACCATGACCAAGGCAACTCTCATAAGGACAGCATTTAATTGGGGATGGCTTACAGGTTCAGAGGTTCAGTCCATTATCACAAAGGTAGGAACATGGCGGCATCCAGGCAGGCATGGCGCAGGAGGAGCTGAGAGTTCTACATCTTCATCTGAAGGCTGCTAGGAGAAGACTGACTTCCAGGCAGCTAGGATGAGTGTCATAAAGCCCATGCCCATAGTGCCATACCTACTCCAATAAGGTCACTCCTCCTAGGAGTGCCACTCCCTGGACCCCACTAACCACTGTGAGGATCACAGCTCAGTCTGTTCAGGGCTGCTTCAACCTCCATCCTACCTCAGAGCCTCCACTGCCAATGAGCCAGCTGTTATCTAACTGCCCTCAGAAACAACCCACCAGGTTGGCACAGATGGGGCAGATCGATATGATGTCCCCCAAATAGAAGAGCCAACCCAGGGTACAGGGTAACAGAAACTCTCTGGGCCTGGAGTGAGGGAGAGACCCTAATCGCTTGAGACCCAGAGTCCCTGGAGTCATTGCCCAACCACAGCCCTGGTCCACTTAGTATCCATACTGGACTGAATGGTGGCCCTGAAAATGCACCTTCATCTAGCAACTGGAGGCCAGGAGCATCATTATACATTTTGGAAAACCGTCCTCGAGATAAGACATTCGGACCTGGAAAGGCCATATGGACTTGGGTGCACCCTGACCTACAAAGGGGGGTCCAGTAAGAATCAGGCGGAGGAAGATCTGAGACAGACACAAGGAAGGCCGTCGCCAGACAGTGTCAGAAGGAGAAGAAGAGGCCTAAGTCTGAAGAAGAGAGGGGCCATGGAAGGGGGGATGAGGAGACTAGATCATGTGATGGAGTCAGCACAGGAAGGGACAGGAAGGGACAGACTGACATTTTGTTATAACTGAGTCCCACACTTGAAACACTGCTGCTTAATCTACTAGGAAAGCCACATATCAAGTGAGCCATCGTGATATGATCCTATCTTACTCTGGATTTTGGTCTGTTCTTACTTAAGGCCCCCTTAGGCTGCTCGGGCATGAGCAATACTTCAGCTGCGTGCCAGAGAGGCAGGTGCGTATGCTCCAAGACCATCTCACAACCTTGCTGCCACAGACCACGAGTCCCTGCCGCGAGGTGAAAGTCCCATCTCTCAGGTTCTTCTTCTGGCATCTGGCCTGCCAGGTTGTGAGCTTTTCTGTGCCTTTTGTTCTTCTCAGAAGACACTACCTGAGGTGGCCTTACAGGAAGCAGAGCTGAGGTCTCTCTCCCTCAAGAGGATTTGGCTTGGGGACAAGAAGGGCACAGACGGAGAGTCACGCTCCAAGCAGTTACTCCCGTGGCCACACTTGTGTGTGTGCGTGCATGTGTGTGAGTGTGTGTGTGTGTGTGTGTGTGTGTGTGTGTGTGTGTGTGTGTGTGGTGTTGGCTCTGTCATGGCTGTGTCAGGCCATCAGGAAGCACAAGAGAGAGGCAAGACAGATTGCCACGATAAAGGTGTCAGTCGCTAATGTGGGACCTGAGAGGACGCTCTGCAGAGCATTGTAGAAAAACAGGTGAGCCTCTCTGGCCATCCCAGGCAAACGGAGAGGCTGCTTACTTTTTAGACTTTTCCAGTACCAGGAACTGACACCCCGCCCCCACAGGGCCTGTGCTGGTTAGGCCAGGGCTCCAGCACCAAGCTGCATCCCAACCCAAGAGTTTTTCATCACTGGCTCCACAGGAAAACATCTCAGCAAGGGCAGGGCAGTGTGTGGTGATACAGGCACTCCCAGGAGCAGGCTGCCTGCGGGACACCACCCCAGCAAGCCCAGTGACATCCAGGCACTTCCAAAAATATCCACAAACATTGAGACGTGCCCAGAAACCCCAGTAACATCCAGACATGTCCAAAAATGTACAGACACATTCAGAAACGTGTGACATGTCTTAGGCAAGGACATCTGCGTGGGGATTTTTAAGCGGCCTCTTCCACAGCGTTTCCAGAGCTTTCCAGACAACACCCCCCTACAACCTCTGCTTGGCAGCAGCTCAAAAGAAACAAGGCCAGAGAAAGCAGGACGCTGTCCTTCCTTTTCCAAAGATGGAAACAAAACCACAGACCCTGTCTCAGCTACCTTCCCAGCTCCACTCAGGACAAAAGCATCAGACCAGGACAAAACCAGACAAAGCCCCAGGGATCCAGCAACCTGGCTCTGGTCCCTAACACTGTTCTTCCCAGACAGCAGTGAGGTCTAGGCACAGCCTGCTCAGAGAGCCTGAAAGAGCCCTGAAACATGGCCCAAGCACTAAGGAGACTAGCAGGATCTGAACCTGCTCATGTCCACGGTTATTCTGGCCAGGCTGAAAAGGAATCCTGGAGAGCCAGGGGCCAGGTATCAGCCAGGGGGCAGGTGTCAGCCGGGAGCGCAGGGGTGGAGGGGGCAAAGGAAGCTGGAATGGAATGCTAGCAGCACCCATTCCTCTGTCAGGAGCTCTGCATGACCCTCAGGCCCTGCTTCTACTCCTAGAGCTCTCCCACACTCCATTCACTGCGCTGCTTACTCGGGAGAGCCCCATGCTTTCTGCTCTTGCCTGCTTTCCTCTCCTCTGACTCCTTCCTCCAAGGGCTACCAGAAATGTCCTTCAAAGGCATGGGGTCAAAGAGTCCACCATGGAGGCCAAGCGAAGAGATAGGAACACCCATGGTGTGACCGTCATTAACCTTTAAGTATGAAGGGATGGTGACAAATCAGGCAGGTTGGTCTCAGTCCCCAGATCAGGGTCTTCCTGGGCTCTAACAAGCAGCAGAACAAGGCATAGCTTAGCTCAGGATCATACAGTCACAGCCCACAAGCCAAGTCCAACCCTGTAGATGGGTTCAGGGAGGTGTGTGTGCTATGTGCCTGTGTGGTAAGTTGTACCAACACATAGCCACACACACCTCCCTGGACCCATCTGCAGGCTTACTCCATCGCCCGGGACACTGAGACCTTGCCTTGATTTTCCCTGTGTCAATCATCCGACGTAGGCTGCAGAGTAGCCAGAGCATCTCCAAACAGTCCGCATTGCCTGTTGCAGCAGAGCCTTCTCCTTCCGTGCGGAGACTTCACAGCAGCACCATTTGTTCAGATCTGAGGTCTCGGACAGGCAGCCAGAGACAACAACCACAGCCACAGATGGACACTGTATCTCTTGTTATCTCTGAACTTTGTCAGTGTTTAACGAGGAGGCTTTGTACACAAATCCTCTAGATCCTTCGACAGCATGGGCTCTCACCTCCCTGCATGTATCTGTGGAGGGACTGGGAGGCCAGGAACTGCCTGAGCCCAAGTGTCTACAACCGCGCACATACACACACACACACACACACACACCACCACCACCACCACCACCACCACCACCACCACCACCCCCTGGCTAGCTGCACTGGGCATCGAGCGTTTGCTGTCGTTTGCTTCCAGGGAGTGTTACTCCCAGCTAGTCCCAACAAAGAGAGAAGGGAAGAGTGTCAGAGCACCATGGTCCCAGCCTGGGGCAGAAAGGGAGGTGTCCTTTTGGTGACAAGTGTCTAGGCAGCAGACTCCCTGGATTATAATCTCCCATCCACTCAGACAGGTCTCACCCCAGACTCCACACAGTAAGTGACACCTGCTCTCATCTCCATCTTCCCTTTCAGTCCCTCGAGCGTACTGTGTATACACACACACACACACACACACACACACACACACACACACACACGACCATGCTCATCTTCTCCTGTGCTAACACACATGTGACCACACTCATCTTCTGTGCACACACACGTGACCACACTCATCTATCTTCTCCTGTGCACACACACATGTGATCATGCTCATCTTCTCCTGTGCTAACACACATGTGACCACACTCATCTTCTGTGCACACACACATGTGATCATGCTCATCTTCTCCTGTGTGTATCTATGGATACTGCCCAGTGCCTGCATAGAGCATGGGACATTCAGCAACAGAGCATGATCTGCCCACAGATGTCAAAGCTCCTCATTTGGAGTGAGCTGTCCTAGAGTCAACCTTGGAAAGACAGGAACCCCAAGGATAGGCAAGCCACACCCTCAAGGAGGATGAAGAGGAAGGTGAAGGTGGGCAGTGTGCAGCCTGTGGTTTGAGTCAGCATCCTGGAGGCAGCACGTGAGAGCCAGAGGGGTCGCCAGAAAGGACTGAGAAGGAACCTGGATTCCTCAGCCCTCCCTGCTTCAAGCAGGGACATTTCTGACACTCCAGGCTCCTTCCGTTGTGATGAAGAGAGGTAGACTGGCTGCATGGCTGAGAGCAGAGCAGAGCAGCTGACTCCACCCTGTGCCAAGCCTGAGGCCTGCTAGGCTGCTGGCTCCCCACAGGCAGCAGCAGTGGAGAGGAGGGGCTGTGTGCACCCCACTGAGAGGAGCTGCATTCTCTCTCTTTTGATGCAGCAGAAAGAGCTGCTAGCTGGAAAGAAATAGGAGGGAAGCCCACTCGTGTGTCATAAAGGCAGCACCAGGAGCAGGTGGCAGCTCTAGGCAGTAGGTTCTGTAGCTCACCACCACCACCACCACCCCCAGACAGTGGCATCACCACCCTCACCACCCCAGGCCCGCTGAAGTCTAAGCAAGAAATACATCCTTTGCTGGGGTAGTGGTGGTGCACTCCTTTAATCCCAG